>NW_024424453.1:43143312-43346864 GCF_017311325.1 Ursus maritimus
AAAAAAAGAAAGGGGTTTTTATCAGTGAATCTGCCAGCACCTTGATCTTGGACTTTCCAGCCATCAGAACTGTGAGAAATAAATTTTTGTTATCTCTCAGTCATCTAGTCTATGGTATGTTTGTTATAGCAGCCCAAATACTTACTGCCTAGCCTTACTTCAAGGACTTCCACTCCCTGCATTTGTGCCAAGCTCCTTGATTGCCCCAGATTCAGTTCCAGTGTGTTCCTGTGGTGGAGGCCACAGTAGTCACCCCACCAGATGGTACAGGCAGTGGATTTTGCTGCATCCATGTGGTGCTGTCCATGGGTCATCTCTGCCAGGACACAGAGTGCACAAGCCATGAGATCTTGGCTACTTCCACCTAGATTTCCTGGTGCAGGACTCAGGCAGAAAATCCCTGCAAGCAGCAGAGTCCTCCCAGGGCGAGCGCTACCACTATAGCACTGCTCAGTGGAGCTGCAGGGCTGGGGCTGTCCTCATGACCAGGAGCCACCTGTGGGCAATTCCAGTCTAGGAGAACCACAGGCATGTGACTTTAATCTTTGAGAGCTAGGTGTGGGCTGCTCCAAGCAAATTCGTAGGGTTGTGGGCTGTCTAAAGCCATGGGGGCAAGGCCATCTATAGCCTTTGGGACCCAGCCCCTCTCCGTATCACCATTTGTAACATTTGTCCAGTATTTTATGGAACTTAGTTTTATCTGTTTCTCCATCTGAACTCAATAGGACAGATTGTTCCTTGTTCATCTTTTGTTCACAGTCCTGAAATCCATGCCTGACATTTAGTAGAAACTCACTATATGTTTGAATTAATCTTCAAAGTCAATTATTTATTCAACAAATATTTGTTGAGTATCAAGTGTGTAATACACTGTACCAGGAGCTCAGTATAGGATAATAGTTAATACTCTTACTATTCCCAGATAATGGACCAAAGGTTTTAGAGTGGTTAACTCATTTGTCTAGTAAAAAGTGTAGAGCTATCTATCTGACTGAAAATTGACTGTCTGTGACCATTCATAACTATTACCTTGAATGAAGGAATAAATAATGTACAGCCTGAACTTAAGGTTGTATAATTTTGGATAGCTGTTTTATGTTTTTTATTTTCAAATTTAATTTTTTGATTTCTGTAGTTCAATGTTAGCTAAGTCATGAAATCAAAAATTAAAAAGAAGTCATGTAAAACAAGTGTTAATGCATAGCATAGCTTCACATTTGTCAATATCTTTATAATCTATAGTGTGAACTACTTAGGCATAATTTTATAGGGACCCCTTTAAAGACTCTAGAAGTTTCCAGGGGTGCCTGGGTGGCTCAGTTAAGCATCTGCCTCTGGCTCAGGTCATGATCCCAGGGCCCATGATCCCAGGGCCTTGCTTAGCAGGGAAGCTGCTTCTCCCTCTCCCTATGCCCCTCCCCATCACTCGTGTATGTGCGTGTGTGTGTGTGTGTGTGTGTGTGTGTGTGAGAGAGAGAGAGAGAGAGAGAGAGAGAGAGAGCACCCTCTCCCAAATAAATAAAAAAGACTAGAAGTTTCCAGACCACATTGTCTTTCCGCCCTTCATTTGCATCTTCTGTATGTGGTAGTAATTTTGAAAACCAGCAAAGAGTTGGAGAAGAGGTAATAGAGATAATGAGAATCTGGTTTGAAAAGAATAAGTGTTTTGTAATCTGTATTATAAATTCTATAAGCCTGGATAAACTGTGTCAAATCTAAAATACCAAGAGGTTTAAGTTAGATGCAATTGAAAATGAGTATCACTATCATTTAAGTAATAATGACATTTCCTTAATGTTAATTTATCTTCTCAATATTATCCACTGTGAAACCCAACTTCCTAAGAAAATCTGAAAACTTTATCTACCATTTAAAAGTAATCTTTTAATCCCCTTATCATTTTATAATAGGCTATCATAATGGATTTTCCTAAGCTTTCCATTGAAATGGTACCATAAACTTAGAGTACTTTCTCCATTATAGCAGTCCAATAGTTGCAAGATGGACAAAATCCTAGGTAGTTGAGTGATAGAGAGCAATCATTTTTCATTTATCTTTCTATCTCTTTCATGCTGATTATTTGCAATATTAGTGTTCTCTTCAATATGCTGTTTCTTTGTAGAAATATCTTAAAGTTTTCTGAGGAATAATTTAAATAACAATCTATAAATCTGTTCAACTAGTTAATTAATTATAACTGGAGTACATTGCAGTATGGTAAAGCTAAATAGATAGCTGAAGAGCACCTCTGTGAAACACTCTTACTTGTGGCACTTCTCACCTTTCCAGTAGGAGGCTTCACATCACTATTAGGACTTACTACCTGCTTATATATGATCTGAGTGAGGATTCTAGTATCAATTTGATATTAAATATTATTAAGTTCTATTTTTCTTATTAAATAATAATAAATAGAAGTTCCTTGAATGAACTTGTAATGGATAATCTTATTATTTCTAGAAGTATACCCTACTCCTTACCCTCAGCTTATTTGTTACACAATCTCCCAATACCTGCCTTAGACTTAGAATCTTCCACATCTGCCTTTATATTTGATTTGGGAGTTGGTAGTTTTTCACCCAGTAAGCAACATCATGTCCTCCTCCTATTATTTTCTTTGCAGCTCATGTGGCAGCTTTTGGAGGATTGTGTCCTGAAACATATGACTAGAGGACAGCCTCTATAGAAATATAACTTTAACTTCTGTTTTTGGTGACTAGATTTATGCTTCAATGTTGTCAAAGTCACAACAAGATAAAGATGTCTGCTATTACTACTACTGTTCAATATTTCCTAGAACTAATGTAAAAGTAAAGAAAACAAAATACAAGGGATGTTGGCAAGATGGCAGAATAGTAGACTCTTGTCTTTCCTTCCTCCCATAGATGCACTGAACAAGCAGCTACACACAAATCAATTTCCTTGGAGAGAAATTCGGAAACGAGTTGAGTGACTCCTAAATGTCATTTGACTGAGAAAATGCACACATTGAAAGGAGTAGGAAAAGTTGAGACACACTCATCCAATAAACTCCTGGCATAACAATTTGTAATCAGAAGGGAATCCCCAACTGCGAGCTTTTCCCTGAGGAGCAAATGGTTTGGACCACATCTCTAGCTCCCCAACTTTTGTTGTTGCTACACAAGGAACTGGCTTCCAAATCACCCAGCTCTGAAAGTCAATGGAGCTCAACATTCATGAGCCCCTCAGGACCGTATTAAACAAAGAGGAGGCTTTAAACAGAAGTGTGAGCACTTAACCATGACTATACCAGTGGGCTCAGCACAGAGAAAACAGAAAAAAACACAAGGCTACCAGTTTGCCCTTTGAAGGGATATGACTGCACACCTTTATAGCTGCTGCCTGAAGGTTGAGTTTCTTTTTCTTTTCTTTTTCTGAGGGCAGAGCTTCTAATCAGCTTCATCTGGAAGTTGACTGGGCTTCTCTAGGGGCCTGAAAAGGATTGTGGGCACTTCAATAATTTGCTTTCCCCTCACTCACTCCAGTGATGAAAACAAATATCCACCTTCTCCCTGGAAAGAGCTTGTCCACGCATCTAACATCCCAACTTTTATTACTGCCACCTAATGGACTGGCTTCCAAATTACCTAGCTCAGAGAGTAAAAAGGGCTTGGCATTCACAAGTCCTCCTTTACCACCAAAAACAAAGAGGCAGTTTTTAACAGATGGGTAAATATTTCCTGCTGCTATTCCCCCACCCTTAGTACAGAAGGAGCAGACAAAAACACAAGACTCACAATTTCTCCCTAGAAGGGATTTGACTACATAATTTCCCAGCTGCTACCCAAGGGTTAGGTTTCTAATTATCCTGCATCTAGGAGCTGATGGGGCACATAATTGGTGGCCTTATGGAAGCCTGAGCAGACATGTCAGAACTTTCTGTGCTTTTCCCTCCAACTCACCCCATTGACAAAACCAGTGGAGATAAACGATTTACCTGTCAGATAACTCAAAATAATAGCCATAAAGATGCTCACTGAAGTCATGAGGACAATACATGAGCAAAGTGAGAGTTTCAACAAAGAAAATACAAATATTTGAAAGTATGAAAAAGATGGGGCATCTGGGGGGCTCAATTGGTTAAGTGTCCAATTCTTAATTTTGGCTCAGGTCATGATCTCAGGGTTGTGAGATCAAGCCCCACCTTGGGCTCTGTGCTGATGTGGAGCCTGCTTGGGATTCTCTCTCTCTCTCTCTTTCTCCCTCCCTTCCTCCCTCTCTAAAATAAAATAAAATATGAAAAAATAAAGTACTCAAAAGAAATCATAGAGTTAAAGAATACAAGTGAACTGAAAAATTCAATAGAGGAGTTCAACAGCAGACTAGATCAAGCGAAAGAAAGTATCAGTAAACTAAAAGACAAGCCAGTGGAAATCATCCAATCAGAGGAGGAAAAAGAATGGAGATAGCTTAAAGAACTTATACGATGCCAACAAGTGGATGAATAAACACATTATGAGAGTCCCAAAAGGAGAAGAGAGAAAGAAAGATACAGAGAGATTATTATATGAAATAATGGCTGAAAACTTTCAAAACCTGAGGAAATAGACATCCAGATCAAGAAAGTTTAAAAAGCACAGAACAAGAGAATTTAAAGAGACCTGCACTGAAACATAATCAAATTTTCAAAAGTTAGGGGCGCCTGGGTGGCTCAGTCGTTAAGCGTCTGCCTTCAGCTCAGAGCGTGATCCTGGTGTTATGGGATCGAGCCCCACATCAGGCTCCTCCACCGGGAGTCTGCTTCTTCCTCTCCCACTCCCCCTGCTGTGTTCCCTCTCTATCTGGCTGTCTCTCTCTCTGTCAAATAAATAAATAAAATCTTTAACAAAAAAAAAGTTTTTTTTTTCAAAAGTTAAAGAATTTTGAAAGCTATAATAGAAAAGCTACTTGTTATATACAAGGTAACCCCTGTTCCAAGACCATCTGCAGATTTTTCAGTAGAAATCTTGCAGTCCAGATGGAGTAGGATGAAACAGTCAAGGTTCTGAAAGAAAAAGAAAAAAACTGCCAGCCAAGAATACTTTGCCAGGCAAAATTGTCCTTCAGATTTGAAGGGGATATAAAGATATTCCCAGACAAACAAAAGTTGAAGGAGTTCATCACCGCTAGACTTGCCTTACAAGAAATGCTAAAAGAAGTTCTTCAGACTGAAATGAAAGGGTGCTAACTAGTAACATGAAAACATGAAAGGATGAAACTCATCAGGATAGGTAAATATATAGTCAAATTCAGAATGCTCTAATATATAATGGTGGTGTGTAAATCATATATAACTCTAGTATAAAGGTGAAGAGACAAAAGTATTAAAAATGACTATAGCCACAATAATTTTTTAATGGGTATACTGTAAAAAAGATGTAAATTGTGACATCAAAAACAACATATTGGGACCAGGAATAAACATGTAGATCTTTTGTATGCTAAGCTAAGTTATAAGCTTAAAATGGACTGTTACATTTTATGTAAGCCTCATGGTAAACACAAAGCAAAAATCTGTAGTAGATACACAAAAGCTCAAGAAGAGTCAAAGCTTACTACTACAGAAAATTATCAAATTACAAAAGATGAGAGCAAGAGAGGAAGGAAGGAACAAAGGATCTACAAAATACCCAAAAGAGAATTAATAAAAGCCTTTACCTATCAAAAATTACCTTAAATGTAAATGAACTAGTTCTCCAATCATAGACTGAAAGCAAAGGGATGGAAAAAGATTCCATGCAAATGGAAACTGAAAGAGAACAGGGCAGCTATAATTATGTCAGACAAAATAAACTTTAAGTAAAAACCATAAAAAGAGACCAAAAAGGCCATTGTATGATGGTAAAGTGATAAATTCATCAAGAGGATATAACAATTAAAAATATTTATGCACCCGAGGGACACCTGGGTGGCTCAGTTGATTAATCGTCCCAACTCTTGATTTCAGCTTGGTCATGATCTCAGGGTCATGAGATCCATCTGTGCATTGGGCTCTTAGCCGGGCGTGGAGCCTGCTTTAGGGTCTCTCTCTCTCCCTCTCCCTCTGCCCCCTTCTCCCAACACATGTGCTCCCTCTCTCTCTCAAAAACAAAAACAAACCATTATGCACCCAATATGAGAACATCTAAATATGTAGAGCAAACATTAGCAAATCTGAAGGAAGAGATAGATAATAATACAATAATAATAGGGAACTTCAGTATTCCACTTTCAACAATGGATAGATCATCCACACAGAATATCAAGGAAACACTGGACTTAAACTACGCTTCAGACCAAAAATATCTAACATATATACAGAACATTCCACCCAGCAGTGGCAGAATACAGATAGAACGTTCTCTAGGATAAATAATATACTAGGCCACGAAACCAGTCTTAACAAATATAAAAAGATTAAAATCACATCAGGCATCTTTGCTTACCACAATTACATGAAACTAGAAATCAGTGACAAGAAAAACTGGAAAATTAGCAAATATGTGGAGATTGAACAACATCCTTCTGAACAACTAATGAATCAAAGAAGAATTTAAAGGAGAAGTATAAAAGATCTGAGACAAATAAAAATGGAAACAACACACTAAAAGTATGGGATGCAGTAAAAGCAGCTCTAAGAGGGAAGTTTATAGTGATAAATGTCTACATCAAAAAAACAAAGATCTCAAACAACCTAACTTTACACCACATGGAACTAAGAAAGGAAGAACAACTAAGCCTGAATTTAGTAGAAGGAGGAAATAAAGATCAGGACAGAAATAAATGAAATAGAGACTAGAGAGATAATAGAAAGATCAATGAAACCACAAGTTGGTTTTTTTTAAAGATAAAATTGATAAAACTTTAGCCTAACAGAGAAAAAGAAGACTCAAAATCAGAAATGAAAGAGATGTTCAAATAATATCACAAGAATATAAATGACCATAAAAGACTATATGGACAATTATATTCCAACAAATTGGACAACTTAGGATGGATAAATTCCTAGAAACACACAATCTACAAAGAACAAATTATGGAGAAATAGAATATTTGAATAGACCAATAACATGCAAGGCAATCGAATCAGTAATCAAAAATCTTTCAACAAAGATAAGGCCAATAGCAGATGACTTCACTGGTGAATTCTAAACATTTAAAGAATTAATGGTAATCCTCAAACTCTTCCAAAACAATTGAAGAGTAAGGAACACTTCCAAACTCATTTTACAAGGCCCACATTACCCTGATACCAAAGCCAGGTAAGGACATTATAAGAAAAGAAAATTATAGGGCACCTGGGTGGTTAAACGCCTGCCTTTGGTTCAGGTCATGATGCCAGGGTCCTGAGATTGAGTCCCACATCAGACTTCTTGCTCAGCAGGGAGCCTGCTTCTCCATCTCCCTCTGCCTGCCACTCCCCCTGCTTGTGCTCTTGTTCTCCCTTTCTCTCTCTGTCCAATCAATCAATCAATCAATAAATAAAATCTTAAAAGAAAAGAAAATCATAGGCCAATATCCCTGATGAACGTATATGCAAAAGTTCTCAACAAAATACTACTAAACAGAATTCGGCAGTATATTAAAAGGTTATACACCATGATCAAATTGGATTTATTTCTGGGGTCCATAAGTAGTTCAACATATTCAAATCAATAAACATCCTATAATGAGAAAATAGTCATCATTTCAGTAGATGCAGCAAAAGTATTTGACAAAATTTAACAAGTTTGATATAATGCAACAAATTAGGTATGGAAGGAATGTACCTTAAAAAAAAAATAAAGGTCTTATATAACAAGTTTACAACTAACATACTCACTGGTATGAAAAGCTGAAATAGATCAGGAACAAGACAAAGGTGTATACTCTTATCACTTCTATTCAACTTAGTACTGGAAATCCTAGCCAGCACAATTAGGCGAGAAAAAGAAATAAAAGGCATGCATATCAGAAAGGAAAAAGTAAAATTGTCTTTGTTTGCAGAATGCATTATCTTATGTATAGAAAATCCTAAAGACTCCACCCAAAAACTGTTAAAATGAATGAATGAACTTAGTAAAGTTGCAGGATACAAAATCAGACAAAAACTGGTTGCATTTCTATACACTAACAAACTATCTGAAAAAGAAATTAAGAAAACAATCCCATTTCTAATTGCATCAAAAAGAACAAAATGCTTAAGAATAAACAACAAAGGAGGTAAAAAAAATTCTGTACAATGAAAATTATAAAACATTTCTGAAAGAAATTGAAGACACAAATAAATGGCAAGATACCTCATGTTCATGGACTGAAAGAATTAATATTTTTAAAATGTCCCTGGTACACAAAGTGATCCACACATTCAGCTCAATCCCTAGCAAAATTCAAATGGCATTTGTTACATAAATAGAAAAAAGCAGACATAAAATTCATATGGAATTATAAAAGACCGCAAATAGCTAAAGTAATTTTGAGCAAGAAGTGCAAAGTTGGAGGCATTTTACCTCCTCATTTCAAACTATATTACAAAACCATAGTAATCAAAATAGAATGGTATTGGCATAAAAACAGACAGATCAATGGAATAGAATAGAGAACCCAGAAATAAACCCACTTATATATGGTCAACTAATTTTTTACAAAGGCACCAAGAATACACAATAGGGAAAAGATAACATCTTCAATAAATGGTATTAGAAAATTGGACAGTCACGTGCAAAGAATAAAATTGGATCCTTATCTCATACCATACACCAAAATCAACTCAAAAGAGACAAGATTTAAATGAAAGCCCTGAAACTGTAAAACCGTTATAAAGAACATAGGGGAAAATATCATTGAAATTAGTCTTGTCAGTGATTTTTTGGATCTGACACCAAAACCAAATATGTAAGACCATGTAAAACTAAAATATTTCTGCACTGCAAAGGGAACCATCAACAAACTTAAAAGGCAACTTACCAAATGGAATGAAACATTTGCAAAATATATACTCAATAAGGTGTTACTATGCAAGATATATAAGGAACTCCTACAACTAAGAGAAATAATAGTAATAATCAAGATTTAAAATGGGCAGAGGACCTGAATAGACATTTTTCCAAAGAAGACATAAATATGGCCATCAGATATATGAAAAGAGCCTCAACACCACTAATCATTGCATAAATGCAAATCAAACCCACTGTTACATACCACCTCAAACCTGTTTAAGATGGCTATTATAAAAAAATTAAAAGATAAATGTTGGTGAGGATGTGGAGAAATGGGAACCTTGTACACAGTTGGTAGGAATACAAAATGATGCAGCTGCTATGGAAAACAGTATTGGGGGGGGTCCCTCAAAAAATTAAATAATAGAACTACTATAGGATCCAGCAATCCCACTTCTGGGTACTGATCTGAGAGAACTGAAATCAGGATCTCAAAGACAAATTAGCACTCCCATTTTCATAGCAGCACTATTGACAACAGCCAAGACATGGAAACAACCCAAGTTTCTGTTGTTGGAAGGGAATATAATTCAGCCTTGCAAAATCTGCAAAATATTGGATATGGATCGAGTTGGGGCCATTGTGCTAAGTGAAATGAGCCAGTTACAGAAAGACAAATGAATCCATTTATATGTGGTATCTAAAATAATCAAATTCATAGAATCAAAGAGTGGGGCTAAAGGGGAGATGGGAAGTTATGAATCAGCAGGCATAAAGTTTTAATTAAGCAAGATGAATAAGTTACAGAGATCTGCTATACAATGTTGTACCTATGGTCAACACTTAAAAGCATGTTAAGAGGGTAGACCTCAGGTTGTTTTTACCACAATAAAATAAAATTAATTTAAAAAAGACTGAAAATAATCAAGCACCAACTTAAGAAGAGAAAGATCAACAAAGAATGCCCAAGAAAGTAGAGGAAGGAAAGAATAGAGTACAGCAATTGATTAAATAGAATTATAAAAAATAAATACGAAGACTCAAATTCTGTTTGTTTCTAAAAAGTACTGACATGATAAATGAAGAAGAAGATATAAATAAATCTCAGAGTGAAGGAGAGAAACATGAGAGACAATGGTAGATACACCAGAATTCTTAAAAGACGGAATTGGGAATTCCCCCCATAGGCAAACTTTCCAAAAAAAGGAGACATTCTGTACTTCAGTTTATGGGCTATTTTAATCTTCACTTTGTGGACTATTTTAATCTTGATATCAAAACCAGACAAAGGCAAAAAAGAGAATTAAAATTATTAGACCAATCTCATCTATAAACAAATATATATATATGTAATCCTAAATAACTATTAATAAGCTAAATACAACAATGTGTGTTAAAAAATTCTCATAACACTTGATCATGTAGGGTTTACCTAGAATGCAAGTATGATTTATCATTAATTCATTATTACAACATACCCAATTAATAGACTTAAAAAATCTTTATGTTTACCTCAGTACATACAGAAAAGCAGTAGATAAAATTCAACAGTGCTTCATGATTAACAAAAAATCCTCATAGTAAACTGGTAATTGAAGGGAAAAATTTTCTGGCAACTTTTTAATGATCTCTATCAAAAAATATGTGCATGTGACTCTATAGTCCAATAGTAGAAGCATTATCTTTGAAATTAGGAAAAGATGTCTACTATTATGGCTTCTATTCAATATTATGCCTGTCTTAGGCAGCATAGTAAAAGAAGATACAAGGATTGAAAATAAAACTGCTGGACACACACACACACACACACACACACACACTTATACCTAATGTGAAGTGAAATGCAAATAATGTCTTGAGGACATTATGTCCCAAATGTCCAGTGGCCCAGAGAATTGAGAAAAGACTATTCACTTCAAATGCAATCTAAATTGCATACTTGCTTCTCATAAATTTCTGCACCAGTTAAATAATTAACCACAGATTTTACATATTATTATTAGCAAAATTTTACATGAATATTATTAGCAAAATTTTATATTCTCTTCCAGTAGATTTAGTTCTTCATGTTTTTAGATCTGTCCACTCTTTTCAGTGTGATAAATAGTGCCACAGTGTATATTGTTGGGTCTTTGTAGAATAGTTTCTTTGAGGTTTATTTCCTGTGGATACATTCATTCGAGCAGTATTAACAGGTAAAAAACTGTGAACTATGGCTATTGGCATATATTGGCAAATTTCTAAAGCAATTTGTGGTGACCCTGGAATAAGGTAAGTGAGTTTCTAAATATATGATTAACTCATGAATTAAGAGCTTCTTTAAATGGTGCTTATACTTGGATGGTAGTGTTCTGCTAACTAGTGAATATGGTATACTGAAGTCATTCTTTTTTTATATATAATAATTTTTATTATATTAGTCACCATATAGTATATCCTTAGTTTTTGATGTAATGTTCCATGATTCACTATTTGCGTATAACACCCAGTGCACTATGCAATATGTGCCCTCCTTAATACCCATCACCAGCCTATCCCAATCCCCCACCCCCCTCCCCTCTGAAGCCCTCAGTTTGTTTTCCATAGTCCACAGTCTCTTATGGTTCATTTCCCCTTCTGTTTACCCCCCTTCATTCTTCCCTTCCTTCTCCTCCCGATCTTCCTATTTCTTATGTTGCATAAATGAGTAAAACCATATGATAATTGTCTATCTCTGCTTGACTTATTTCACTTAGCATTATCTCCTCCAGTCCCATCCATGTTGCAGCAAATGTTGGGTAATCGTTCTTTCTGATGGCTGAGTAATATTCCATTGTATATATGGACCACATCTTCTTAATCCAGTCATCTGTTGAAGGGCATCTCAGCTCCTTCCACCATTTACCTATTGTGGACAATGCTGCTATGAACATTGGGGTGCATATGGCCCTTCTCTTCACTACGTCTGTATCTTTAGGGTAAATACCCAGTAGTGCAATGGCTGGATCAGAGGGTAGCTCAATTTTTAACTTTTTAAGGGACCTCCACACTGTTTTCCAGAGTGGCTGTACCAACTTGCATTCCCACCAACAATGTAGGAGGGATCCCCTTTCTCCACATCCTCTCCAGCAATTGTTGTTTCTTGTCTTGTCAATCTTTGCCATTCTAACTGGCGTAAGGTGGTATCTCAGTGTGGTTTTGATTTGAATTTCCCTGATGGCTAATGAGTTTGAACATTTTTTCATGTGTCTGTTAGCCATTTGTATGTCTTCATTGGAAAAGTGTCTATTCATATCTTCTGCTTATTTTATGATTTGTTTATTTGTTTCTTATGTATTGAGTTTGAGAAGTTCTTTGTAGATCTTGGATACCAGTCTTTTATCTGTAGTGTCATTTGCAAATATCTTCTCCCATTCCGTGGGCTGCCTCTTAGTTTTTTTGACTGTTTCCTTGGCTGTGCAGAAGCTTTTCATCTTGATGAAGTCCCACAAGTTCATTTTATCTTTTGTTCCTCTTGCCTTTGGAGATGTGTCATGAAAAAAGTTGCTGTGGCCGATATCAAAGAGGTTGCAGCCTATGTTCTCCTCTAGGATTTTAATGGATTCCTGTCTCACATTGAGGTCTTTCATCCATTTGGAGTTTATCTTTGTGTATGGTGTGAGAGAGTGGTCAAGTTTCATTCTTTTGCATATAGCTGTCCAATTTTCCCAGCACCATTTATTGAAGACACTGTCTTTTTTCCACTGGATGTTTTTTCCTGCTTTGTCAAAGATTAGTTGCCCAAAGAGCCGAGGGTCCATTTCTGAGTTCTCTGTTCTGTTCCATTGGTCTATGTGTCTGTTTTTGTGCCAGTACCATGCTGTCTTTGTGATCACAGCTTTGTAGTATAGCTTGAAACCTGGCAACGTGATGCCCCCAGCTTTGTTTTTCCTTTTCAACAATTCCTTGGCGATTCAGGGCCTTTTCTGGTTCCACACAAATTTAAGGGTTGTTTGTTCCAGTTCTTTGAAAAATGTCATTGGTATTTTGATCGGGATGACATTGAAAGTGTAGGTTGCTCTGGGTAGCATAGACATTTTAACTATGTTTATTCTTCCGATCCATGAGCATGGAATATATATTTTCCATCTTTTTGTGTCTTCTTCAATGTTTTTCAAGAGTGATTTGTAGTTTCTAGAATATAGATCCTTTACGTCTCTGGTTAAGTTAATTCCAAGATAACATATGATTTTTGTTGCTATTTTAAATGGAATAGATTCCCTAATTTCTCTTTCTTCAGTCTCATTGTTCATGTATAGAAATGCAACTGATTTCTGAGCATTGATTTTGTATCCTGCCACATTACTGAATTGCTCTATAACTTCTAGTAGCTTGGGGGTGGAGTCTTTTGAGTTTTCCATATAGAGTATCATGTCATCTGCGAAGAGAGACAGTTTGACTTCTTCTTTGCCGATTTGTATACCTTTTATCCCTTTTTGTTGTCTGATTGCTGTTGCAAGGACTTCTAGTACTGTGTTGAATAATAATGGCGAGAGTGGGCATCCTTTGGTGTTCCTGATCTTAAGGGAAAGGCTTTCAGCTTTTCCCCATTGAGAATGATATTTGCCGTAGGCTTTTCATACATGGTTTTTATGAAATTGAGGAATGTGCCCTCTATCCCTACACTTTGAAGTTTTTTAATCAGGAAAGGATGCTGTATTTTGTCAAATGCTTTTTCTGCCTCAATCGAGAGGATCATATGGTTCTTGACTCTTTTCTTGTTGATATGATCTATCACACTGATCGATTTGCGAATGTTGAACCACGCTTGCATCCCAGGGATGAATCCCACTTGGTCTTGATGGATAATCCTTTTCATGTACTGTTGGATCCTATTAGCTACGATCTTGTTGAGAATTTTGGCATCCATATTTATCAGGGATTTCGGTCTGTAATTCGCCTTTTGGATGGGGTCTTTGCCTGGCTTGGGGATCAAGGTAATACTGGCCTCATAGAATGAGTTTGGTAGTTTTCCTTCTGTTTCTATTTTTTGAAACAGCTTCAGGAGAATAGGTATTATTTATTCTTTGAATGTTTGGTAGAATTCCCCAAGGAATATGTCAGGCCCTGGACTCTTGTCTTTGGGGAGGTTTTTGATCACTGCTTCAATCTCTTCCTAATTAATCGGTCTGTTTAAAAAATCAATTTCTTCCTGTTTCAGTCTTGGTAGTTTATAGGTTTCCAGGAAGGCATCCAGTTCTTCCAGTTTGTTTAATTTATTAGCATAAAGCTGTTGATAAAAGTTTCTAATGAAACCTTCCCGTTTCATTGGTGTTGGTTGTGATCTCTTCCCTTTCATTCATAATTTTATTAATTTGTGTCCTTCCTCTATTCTTCTGAAAAGTCTGGCCAGTGGCTTATCGATCTTATTTATTCTTTCAAAGAACCAGCTTCTAGTTCTGTTGATCTGCTCTACTGTGCTCCTGGTTTCTAATTCATTGATCTCTGCACTAATCTTGATTACCTGCCTTCTCATGCGTGGGTTAGGCCTGTTCTTCTGTTCCAGCTCCAGCTTCTTGAGGTGAGAATATAAAAACTGCATTTTAGATTTTTCTATTCTTTTGAGTGAAGCTTTGATGGCCATGTATTTTCCCCTTAGGTCTGCCTTTGCAGTGTCCCATAGGTTTTGGACCTATGTGTTTTCATTCTCGTTGGTCTCCATAAATTGTTTAAACTGATTTTTAATTTCCTGGTTTACCCAATCATTCTTGAGCTTGATGGTTCTTAGTTTCCAAGTGTTTGAGTTTCTTCCAAATTTTTTCTTGTGATTGAGTTCCAGTTTCAAAGCATTGTGGCCTGAGAATATGCAGGGAATAATCTCAGTCTTTTGGTATTGGTTGAGACCTGTTTTGTCACCCAGTATATGGTCTCTTCTGAAGAAAGTTCCATGTGCATTTGAAAAGAATGAGTATTCTGTTGTTCCGGGGTGTAGTGTTCTGTATATATCTATGAGGTCCATCTGGTCCAGTATATCATTCAAAGCTCTTGTTTCTTTGTTGATTTTCTGCTTAGGTGATCTCTCTATTGCTGAGAGTGGAGTGTTGAGGTCCCCTACTATTAACGTATTATTATCTATATGTCTCTTTATTCTGGTTAAGAGTTGGCTTGTGTATCCAGCTGCTCGCTTGTTGGGGGCATAGATATTTATAATTGTCATATCCACTTGTTGGATACATCCTTTTAGAATAATATATTGTCCTTCTGTATCTCTAACAACAGTCTTTAGTTTAAAATCTAATCTGTCTGATATGAGAATTGCTACCCCAGCTTTCTTTTGAGGTCCATTGGCATGAAAAATGGTTTTCCATCTGTTCACTTTCAGTCTGGATGTATCTTTAGGTTTAATATGAGTCTCTTGTAGACAGCAAATGGATGGGTCATGTCTTTTTATCCAATCTGCAATCCTGTGGCATACTATGGGAGCATTTAGGCCATTCACATTGAGAGTGATTATTGAGAGATATGATTTTAATGATGTCATGTTGCCTGTGAAGTCTTTGTTTCTGTAGATTGTAAATTTTTGTTCTGTATCACTCTTGGGGCCTTTTTACTTTTATAGAACCCCCCCTTAATATCTCATGTAGGGCTGGCTTGTTTGTTACGAATTCCTTCAGTTTCTGCTGATCCTGGAAGGTCCTTATCTCTCCATCAATTCTGAATGACAGCCTTGCTGGATAAAGGATCCTTGGCTGCATGTTCTTCTCAGATAGAGCTTTGAAAATACTCTTCCAACTCTTCTTAGTCTGCCAGGTCTCTGTGGATAGGTCTGACGTTATTCTGATATTTTTCACTCTGTACATAAGAATTTTCTTCCCCCTGGCCGCTTTCAATACTGTATCCTTGGATCTAATATTTGCAAACTGCACTAAGACATGACATGTTGTAGTTTTGTTGTCATTGACCTTGGGAGGGGTCCTCTCTGCCTCTTGGACACGAATGCTAGTTTCCTTTGCCAGATTAGGGAAGTTCTCAGCTACAATTTGTTCCAATATCTCTTCTAGACCTCTCTCTTTCTCCACCCCCTCGGGGATGCCAATGATTCTGATATTGGACTTTTCATTGAGTCAGTAATCTCCCATAATCTACATTCTTGAGATTGGATTTTTTTGAGCCACATTTCTGTTTTAACTTTCTTTTCTACCATCCCATCCTCCAGTTCACTAATTCGTTCTTCTGCCTCATTTACCCTGGCCATCAGAGCGTCTAGTTTAGACCGCATTTGATTCATAGCATTTTTAATTTCTGCCATGTTCGCTTTCATTTCCTCCCTTAGAGATTCTATATTCTTGTTAATATTTTCTTCCAACTTACATATCATCTTGACCATTGTTACTCTGAACTCCATTTCTCACAATTTGGTTATATCCATATCCATCAGTTCTGTGCAGAGGCCACAGACTCATTATCTTTTCTTTCCTTGGGGGGATTTCTGCTCCTGGTCATTCTGATGAGGAGAGGTTGCGGGGATGCCCAGAGCCCAAATTATTGACCAGGACCCAGGCAGTGTGCTCTTGTTTTATAGGGACCTTAGGGTTGTGGGCTTCTTGGTTTTTCAGCCTGCCTTCTGGGGGAGGCACCTGCCGCACTGATATTCAGGCAACCCTGTTTGGGTAGAGTCTCCCTGTCCCCTGCAAGGAGGGATGGGAATTGGCACAATGTGAGCTGGTATTTCTGGGCTTTTGTTCTCTGGTGGCTTTCCCTGGCGGTTTTCTGTAGCCCTTCTGAGAGTCAGAGCAGCAGTGGCCATGTCCTAGCCTCTGTCTCAGAACAGAGAGATTGCAGTCCACTCTCCACTGAGCTCTCTTGGCCTCTCTAACTCTGTTTCTGTTGGTGCTGCTAAAAACCCTGCAGCATCCCAGATTGTGCGCCCCACAGCTGGTGTCCCAGCCCTCACTTCCAGGGCTGGCACGTCTCTGTCCTTTATGCTTCTAACACCGCCAGCTGCCCCCAGTTCCCACGCGTGCTCCAGAGCACCAGTTTTCACTCTGGTTGTGCGTGCATGCTCCCGAGCTCCTGGTATCAGTACAGTTCCAGTGAGCGCTCCGGAGCTCTGGTTTTCAGTCTGGTCGAACGCGTGTTCCCAGGCTCACGGTCTCAGTCTGCTTTCTTGCGGGTGCCGGTCCGTGAGTCCGGCTGCCTCCCCAGTGCAGGTGGCTACTGCTTCCTGCTGCCTGAGCCCGGCAGCTCCCTCCCTCTTCCGTTTATCTTCCGATATCTGTGTGGGATTCACGGCTCCCCGCTTTGTACCTCAATACTCAGCGCTGGAGATGTTCATTTGTAGAGATCCAGATGTATCTTCCTGCGTCTCAGGCTGATTTCATGGGTGTTCAGGATGATCTGTAGATATCCAGCTCAATTCAGGGGACCAGCTGAAAAAGAGGTCCCTTACTCCTCCATCATCTTTTTTCTGTCATACTGAAGTCATTCTTTAAAACAGGTTTCTATTGCAAAATAAGTTGTTAATTATTTTTACTTTATTTTAGTTGTATCATTTTTTTAGTATACACACAGTTATTATTAAAGCTAGAAGTTGGGAGCTTAATCATACAATTCTAATGTTTTATATGTTTAAAATTTTCATAATAAAAAACTCTGAGAAATGCTTTTTTCAAACTACTTGAATTGATGGATAAAAAGCAAAACTATATAAGCAAAAGATTATTTTAGGTTTTAAAAGCAGACTTCAAACGTTCATATGGTGAAATATTTTGTTACATTTGATTTTCCTCAGAATTAGAACAAGAAGGGGGTCATCAAGTCATTTCAAATATATATATATATACATATATACATATACATATATATATATATATATATATATATATATGTATGTATATATATGTATATATATATAATGGGTATAATCACAGAATTTGGAACCAAACTTCCTGCATTCAAATCCTGACTCAACCATATACTAGCTCTGGGACTGCAAACAAATTACTTTTCTTAGCTTCAGTTTTCTCTGTAAAAATGGTCATACTTATTTTTATTTTTATTTGTGATTAAAAATTTATTTTTCATTTTGGAGCATTTTATGCCCAGAGTAATTGATGCTTCTATTTTGTTCCTTTGTTTCTGGGTAAGTGGAAACAAATTGTTCAAACTGTATAGTCTTTATGGGATAGAGAAGATGGGGGCAAAGAAGGTATGAAAGAGCTGTTTCTCTGATTTTGGTTTGAACTTTAATTATATTCTTGAATCTTTATTCTTTTATTTGTTTTCCAGATTAAATGCATTTATGGAAAAAGAAAAATTGGATGGTGAGATAATAGTAGACTATTGTAACACTGCAATGGATTCCTTGGTGGAAAACAGTATGTATGTAAACAAAGTGTGGGTTCAATGTGAGAATGAAAGCTGTTTGAAATGGAGATTGTTGTCAAATGAGGATGCAGCCAAAGTTGATCACAGTAAACCATGGTACTGCTTCATGAACACTGATTCAAGATACAATAAGTGCTCTATTTCTGAAGAAGACTTCCCTGAAGAGTCTCAGCTTCATGAAAGTGGATTTAAGATTGTCTATTCACAGCTCCCTCTTGGAAGCCTGGTTTTGGTAAAATTACAGAATTGGCCAAGGTAATGTTGTTGTTATTTTATAATAAACTATTGGTTACAGTTTTGCTAAGTTGATGAATTTTTATTTTTTTATTTTTTTAAAAGATTTTATTTATTGATTTGACGGAGAGAAACAGCCAGCGAGAGAGGGAACACAAGCAGGGGGAGTGGGAGAGGAAGAAGCAGGCTTCCAGCAGAGAGGCCTGATGTGGGGCTCGATCCCAGAACGCTGGGATCATGCCCTGAGCCGAAGGCAGATGCTTAACGACTGCGCCATCCAGGCGCCCCATGTTGATGAATTTTTAAAACTTTTCAAAGAATCAATTTTTTTTCTACTGTTTGTCTAAGTTCTTATTTATTGTTTCCTGATCTCATCATTATTATTTCTCTGACATTTTGGGGTCTAATTCATTTTTTTTCTAGTTTCTTAAATTGGAAACTTTAGGTAACTGATTTAAATCTTTTTTTCCTCTTGATATAGGCAACTACAGCTAAAAATTTCTCTTTAAGCACAGCGTTAGGTATATCCCACAAATTTTGATATATTGTGTTTTATTACCGTTCAATTTCAAATATTTACTAATTTTCTGTGTGATGTCTTCTTTCAAATGATCTGTTTGAAGTATATTTTTACCTGATAATTGGGGATTTCTAAATACCTTATTGTTATTGAGCTCTAATTTAAATCTTTTGTCCAATGAGTATATTTATGACCTTACTTTGAACTCTTTATCATGCATATTGCTTATCTCTGTTCCATTTGACTGTTTTGCTGTGGTTTTGTCCTGTTCTTTCATTTGTGACATATTCCTCTTCCTCCTCATTTTGTCTAACTCTCTTTGTTTCTATGTATTAGAAAAGTCAGCTATGTCTCCTGATCTTGAAAGTAGTGGCCTTATGAAGAAGAGGTCCTGTGGTGGCCCATAGTGCAATGCCCCCTGTTCACCAGAACCAGGGGTGTGTCCTGTATGGGTTGCTTGAACCCTACTGTTATGGCTGAGCTGTGTTTGCCTTTAGTCCAGTTGGGTACAATGGCCCACTTTGCTTGTGGGTACACTAGGCAGAGTTTGGTCCTTGTGCCATTGAAGGGCCAGTCTGGGGCTGCTGTGGGCTTATGGTTGGGTGGCGTCAGCAATCAGACCAGATGCTTGTCCCCAGTCCACCCTGCTGGGGCTGTAGTTGGACTGATCAACCGGGCATTCTCTCTGGGCTTCCAGCTATAAGTTTTGGCTACTGGGACTGTGGGTACACTGGTATCTTCCCCTCTCCCAGGGAAGAAGTCATTTTGGAGTGGTGCCAGCCCCTGTTGGGGTTGCTTGCAGAATGTATAGGGCAGAAGCTGCTTTGGAGGGATACCTGCTGAGTCTCATTTGTACTTTTATATGAATTGATTTCTATTCTTTAAGAAGAGGGTTTTTTTCAGTCTTTTTTCTCTCTGTTGCTCAGATTGGATCATTTCTGTTTTAAGTTTACCGATTATTGCCTCCTTCATATTCATTCTGCTATTGTGACTATCCATTGAGCTTTTTGTTTTAGTTATTGTATTTTTAGTTGTAACATTTCCATTTGGTTCTCTCTATATCTTCTATTTATTTGTTAGATTTTCTATTTTTTTCATTTTGGATCTTATTTAAATCTGTTTTAGCAGGCTGCCCCTAGTACTACACTGGAGAGATATGAGGGAACCTCTTTGTTACTGCCAGATGAGAGTGGAAGTCTAGGTTTTCTACTCAGCCTCCACTTACTCTCTGGTAAGGGAGGGGTGCCTCATTACTACTGGGCAGGGATGAGAGTTCAGGCTCCTCATTCACCAGTTTGGCTGGGAGAGGTAGGAGTACCTTATTAGTCACCTCAACTGATACTGTTGGGGGGTGGGGGAGAACCATGTTAATTCTGGAAGGTGATTAAAAATTCCAACTTCCCAGTAGTCCTCTTCCACCACCATCTGAGTGGGGAGGAAGTGGGGCTTTATTACTGCTGGGTGGGTTGAAGTCCAGGCTCACCACTTGGCCTTTGTTGACAAGGATAGAGAGAGATGGGGATCTGTAGATTTTTTCATGGTGTTTGGTTGCGGAAAAAGTGGCTATTGCTTTAAGGTTTTCTGTCTTGCTAGGTTGCCCCTATCCTGGTCCTTTGACTAGAAAGAGCAGGCTTCATATGGCCTTTTTTATTCCTTTGCAGCCATTAGTATCTCTGGGTTGCCGGCTTCTTTGGCACCCAGTCTGGGATATATGAGACAAAAAGAGCACTCAGGGAACTCACTGCCATGTCATTCTTCAGGTGTTGAGGCCCTTCTCTGGTTTATCTTCTCTTCATCTTTTAGAATCTTCTTATGTTTATTTGATGTATAATACTTGGGAATTTTTGGTGTGCTTAGTGGGTGGAATATAGAGAATTGAGTCTACTTCAACTTGTCCAGAACTGGAATCTGCAGAATAAATTTTCTCTAGCTTTTTTCTAAATCATATACCCAGAGCCCCTTATTCTATTATTTTCTCAGAGTATCAAAAACATTAACTTGTCTGAGATTTCCTAGCTTTTTTCCTTCCTTAATTTTATTTTTTAAATTTTGAAATTCTTTCCATATTTTAATTAATAAACTTTATTTTCTAGAGCAGTTTTAAGTTTGCAGCAAAATTGAATGGAAAGTGCAGGGTTTCTACATATCTCCTCCCTTGCCCCACACAACATCATATACCACCAACATCCCAAATCAGTGTGGCACATTTGTTACAATCTACGAACCAGCCTTTACCCATCATTGTTGACCAAAATCCAAAGTGAATCATTAAGATTCACTCTTTGTGCTCTACATTCTGTAGGTTTTGACAACTGTATAATGACATGTATTCACCATTATAATATCATACAGAAAGAACAGTTTTGCTGGCCTAAAAATCTCCTCTGTTTCACCTGTTCATCCCTCCCACCACTCCCTGGCAACTGAGGCTCTTTATACTGTGTCCATAGTTTTGCCTTTCCCAGAATGCTGTATTGTAATCACAATATGTAGCCTTTTCAGATTGGCTTCTTTCACTTAGTAATAGGCATTTAAGTTTCCTTTATGTATTTTCATGGACATACATGGTTGTTTTAATTTGCATTTCCTGGATGACATATGATGTGGAACATCTTTTAATATTCTTATTTGTCATCTGTATATCTTCTTTGGTGAAGTATCTACTCAGGTTTTTTGCCTATCTTTTAGTTGAGTTCATTTTCTTATTGTAGAGCTTAAGAGTTCTTTGTATATTTTGGACACCAGTTTATCAGATATGTGTTTTGCAAATATTTTTCTCCTAGTCTGTGGCTTATGTTCTCATTCTCTTACTAATATCTTTCGCAGAGCAGACATTTTGAATTTTAATGAAATCCAACTTACCAATCTTTTTTTCATGGATGGTGCTTTTGGCAGAGTATCCCCACTTTTATTTGTACCCTCTCTTTCCTTTATTTATATTGATCCTTTCCTCTTCGATCTGGTTCGTACTCCCAGTGGTTTCTCATCAGTGTAAGCTTTTGTCCTGGAAAGGAGTTTTGTTGGTAGTTTTAAGTGTTTGAGGAGCCCAGACTGCTCCAATAACTTCATGTTTTGTTGTGATCACCCTCACAGTTCTGGCTGCTGTGCTGTTGTTGACCTGCTGTACTTTTCAATAAGTACTCCTAAGGGCTTTGAGGTTCTTATTTCACAAACCCATCAGACCTCTGGTTGCTTTCCCCCTCCCACCCTGCTTTCCCTCCTACAGATGCTAGTAATATGTGGGTCTTGTAACTGTCAGTAGTTTGTACCTGCCTGCTCTTATTTTGGTAGTTTCTGTGGATAGCTTATCACTTAGTTTTGTTATAGGTTAGTTTTGTTAGGTTTTGACTGTGCTATTACAGTTCTTCTACCTGTACTTACAGGAAAATTTCAGGAGATTCTAAAACCATAACACCATTGCTATTATCTTCCCAGAATCCCTTGCTATTTTACATTACATTCTCCTACTTAACATTCTCAAAGCTGGGATACTCTGGCTCATTTCACCTCATTTCCATTCACATTCAGCTGTTCTCCAATGTTTGCTTTCATAGAGAGACTGTGATGCACTTACTTTAACACCACACACACACACACACACACACACACACACACAAAAAGCCTTCAAGTCAAACCTACATTTGTGTTCTTGTTCTGTCACTTACTATTGTGGGCTGAATTGTGTTCCCCAAAAGTCATACTTTAAAGCTGAAACCTCAGAAGTGACTGTATTTGGAATCAGGGCCTTTAAAGAAGTGAGTAAGTAAAAATAGGCCATTAGGGTGGGCCCTACACCAATTTGACTGGTATTCTTATAAGAAGAGGAAATTTGGACACATAAAAAGGCACCAAGGATACACATGCACAGAGGAAAAACTGTGTGAAGACATAGCAGGATGGTAGCCAAGGAGAGGCTTCAAGAGAAACCATCCCTGCTGACCTATTGATGATCTTAGACTTAAAGCCTCCAAAACTATGAGAAAATAAATTTCTGTTTTTTTAAGCCACTCACTCTGTGGTATTTCTCAATGTCAGCCTTAGCAAACTAATACATTTAATATCTTTGCAAATGTGGAAATCTCTCTGAGATATATACCTTTTGCTACTGAGGACTTTTCTAGAGAGCAGATGTGAAATGTTGTAAATATATACATATTATTTATTTAAATATTAAAAATATTATTTTCTTTTGTAAAATAATTAGGATGGGCACGAAGAGGAACCAGATAGCTATGTTAAAACAAATATCTTAAAAGACATGAATATGAATGCTTATCTTATGAGGTTACTTATGAAGGTATTTGTAGTCCCATGTCATTTTTCAGATCTAAAATTAATATTTTGAAAGCAGAGAGTTTGTATTTTCTAATGGAAATTCTGAAGGTTCAATAACTAATTCAAGAAATGTGTTTGTTTCTTGTCACTATATCTGAAATATTATGTTAGAAATCTGATTAGGAATTTCTTTTGCAGTTTTGTGCTTGTAACTGAGGATTAGGACTTGAAATACAAACGAAACATGTTTTACTCCAGGCCCTAAATTATCTATAATCTATGATTAGAACCATCAAAATACCTGCAAAATGCAGCTATATCTACTTCTTGCTATTTAGAAAGAATAGAAGGCATTTGGCTAAGTGGTAATATGTATTTTTCTTTATGAACTTAGTATAGTTGAGCACAGGCTTAACATATAGCCTTAAAATATAAAAAAAAAAATAACAACGCTCAAATCTAGTTATATTTCTTATTCAGTGCTAGAGATACATAGAAAGATGATAACAGGATAAATTGCAATAGCAGAATATAAAGCTAGAATTAACTACTAAACACAGTTAAACATCAGTTCTTAATTAAGCAATATTAAAGACGTTGAAGTTTCAAGTGGAAAGACCAGCTAGCTGGCTGTGGAGACACTTAGCAAGTAGCATTGTCTGGGTCAGTTCTCATTAGCCCATGGCCTTACACCCAACTTCGAAGGCTCAGAAATTCAATCTTATCAACATCCCAGAGTTATTCTTTCCCAGAACAGTTGACCTTCTCTAATAAAGCTTTAAAAAGCTAAAGAGAGACTGATACAGAATCTAGAAATGCCTATTTAATCTTTATATAATAAAAATAAAGAATTGTCAAGAGAAAGCACTTTGTCTATGGGCAAGGTCCGTGGAAAATCAAATTACAGTAGTTACATTTACCTCCACATTGTGAGATAGCACACACTTATATACTTATAAAAGTACATATGGAGCCTCTTGCCTTTGGGTTATGCTATGTCCATGTTGAGCTGATGGTGGGGATACCTACATGTACTAGGAACAGAAAAGCCATCTTCATAATGTTAAGCAGCCTTGATTTTTAAAAATGATCAGATAGCATTGTATTCAGCTAGAAAGTGCATAGAAGTTAAAAGTAAAAAATAATTGCGCATATCTCCCCTAGTAGGGGCAGATACATTGTCAAACAGAAACTAGCTCTATTGAAGGTAACTACCTTGGGCATGTTTACGCATTTTACAAAGCTTTTTTGTAAATATGAAAATTAATTTATAGAAAATATATTTGCATTCTAATGTACTTTAGTACAAACAATTGATATGCCTTTAAATTAACAAACCAATGCAGTGATACATTTTAGATATAGTATTGAAATTTATGAATTGAGATTTCTGTAGATCCTTTCAGTCTTATAAAATATTATTTGATTACTTCTTGTTTGCATTCTTTTGTCTATAGATAAATATACTTATAATGTATGTGTGGGGTAGGTGGGGATGGGGAATTGCCTCTTCCTATCAGCCCCCTGTAGTTAGGTACAGCTTAGAGATTTTGTGGCAAATATAGCATTCAGTTAGTGATGATTCCAACTCATCCATTTTGTTTCCCACAGATTAAGAATGAGGCCCAAGTAAAATTAGCTCTCCTTTTAAACATCCAAACCATAGTTTGAAAATAACAGTCATTTACTTCTCATTGAGTATAAATACATGGCAACTGAAATCATGCTTAAGCTTCAACTTCTACTGAAGGCAATAGCTATCTCATTAAAGATCATTTCTACTGAATTAGAAATGTGTATGACATCAGTTTCTTCATGATATATTTGCACTCCTCTTGAAACTACTTGTTGTGCCCAAATTTCCCCTTTCCCCCAAGTGGATTCCAACATCTGGTATCTATTTGTCCGGGTTGTATGTGTACATTTTACCTCCCACCACCCACAGACTCTAAAATTAATCACACAATTTTCCTTGTAATTCGAATACCTTCCCATTGGGCTGCCTATTCTTACTCTCGCTCTCCACCTTTAAGCCCACAAGACAACACTTCAGAATTTCTCATCAGTATGAACGTGAAAAATCAGGAAGTAGAAGTGCACAATGCACTATCATTGTTGACAGTTTTGAAACTCAAATAGAGTTCGGAGCGAAAGCAAAAAATGGACATCAGCTTTCTTCAATCACACTGAGTCGGAGAAAATGATGGATCTAGCTCATGGAGAGAAACAGTCATGTTTTCTGCGTCTGTTGCCTTTCTTCAGTAAAATTTTTATTTATATTTTATAGAGTAATAATTTAAATTGAATACTCTCAGGCCCAGTAGGTTTTGTGTAAAAGAAGTTGTATCAGAATTTGTGTCAGAAAAGCTTATCTTAAACGTAGTAATTGCAAGATATTTTTCTTTCATATCTCAAGTGTTAGAAATCCTACAGTTGTTTTCCACTGAATGAAATTGGTGCTACTTATAATTTGATATTAAAATTTTTGTGAGGTGCAAATCACCTAGTATTAAACATGAGCCCCTTGCATTTTACAAAGAGTAGTCAACAAATATAATGTAACAATCACAATTTGGATTCATTTAAAATAGTTACTAATCTATTGGAGGACCCACTGTTTCTTGATTTCTGGTAAGTTAGGAGTCTCCCAATACAGCTACCATTCATTTTTAGTCATTTATTTGCCTATTGAAATCTTCTTCTTTTGAGTGACTTCCTTCAGAAATGTAGATTTCTAATGTAAGTTAAAAGATAAACACTCAAGTTTTCTCTTAAGCACTCTTAAGCCCAATAAGGGTTGCCAAATAGCAATGATACTGTGATGTGAACCTGATAATAACTAGATAGTTATCTTCAACTGAACCTCTATTTGACTTTCCATTATCATTTCCAGTCTTCCAAAGTATTAGGATGCTTTGGTTTCCACATAGTCTGACTCAATTTGTAATCCTTTCTCTTCCATGATCTAGGGCTTCCAAGCAGACCTTCCACCTGCCCTTTCCCTAACTCAGAGAGGTCCAATTGCCAAAGAACTCTGCTCAGCACCCAGGGAGCAGTTAGACATCTGCTCTGTTCTCACACTCAACCTTCCTTGGTGACTGGTGCACCCAATTCACCACCTCCTGGCAACTACACTTGGGATTTGTTAATTTCCTGCAATCAAACATTTTGTATTAATATTACTAAGCATGAAATACTTTTGTTAGTTTACATTGTGTTATTTATGATCTGTAAAAACTTTTACAATGGTATGGTAGATATACTTCTATATTTATGACTTTGTAACTTTCATATCAATTGATTAATAGAAGATCAACCATCTATAGTCCTCAAACCCAAGTAATTTATGGATTTTACATTTTTGTGATTTCAGATTCTGTATAGCATGATCTGCATGCTTCCTTTAGGTTTTAAAATTATCTAAATATCTAATTTATCTAGTTTCTAAATAATTAAATGAGGCAAAAAATGTTTTTGTATCATTCTTTCTACCTCTCAATTATACTGTTTTTCTTACCTATATATAATTGTATACCTGTATATGATTAGTTTGCTAGGGCTACCATAATAAAGTATCACAGACTGGATAGCTTAAAATAACAGAAATTTAATTTCTTATAATTCTGAGGCTAGAGGTCTCAGGTTAAATTGTCAGCAAGGTTGATTTCTTCTGAGGCTTTCTCCTTGGCCTGTAGATGCATCTCTCTCCTTGTGTCTTCACATGGTCTTCCCTCTGTGCATGTCTATGTCCTAATCTTCTCTGTTTATTTTTTTAGTTTAAATTCAACTAATTAACATATAATGTATTATTGGTTTCAGAGGTAGAGGTCAGTGATTCATCAGTCTTACATAATACCCGGTGCTCATTATATCACATGCCCTCCATAATGTCCATCACCCAGTTGCCCCATTCCCCCACCCCCATCTCCTCCAGCAACCCTCAGTTTGTTTCCTGTGATTAAGAATCTCTTATGGTTGGTCTCCCTCTCTGGTTTCATCTTGTTTTATTTTTTCCTCTCTTCCCCTATGCTCCTCTGTTTTGTTTCTTACATTCCACATTGTGACGAGATCATATGATAATTGTCTTCTCTGATTATTTCGCTTAGCATGATACCCTCTAGCTCCATCCATGTCCTTGCAAATGGCAAGACTTCATTTTTTTTTGATGGCTGAGTAACATTCCATTGTATATATATACCACATCTTTTTTATCCATTCATCTTTTGATGGACATCTGGGCTCTTTCCATGGTTTGGCTATTGTAGACATTGCAGCTACAAACATTGGGGTGCAGGTGCCCCTTCAGGTCACTACATTTGTATCTTTAGGGTAAATACCCAGTAGTGCAATTGCTGGGTCATAGGGTAGCTCTATTTTCAAATTTTTGAGGAATTTCCATACTGTTTTCCAGAGCGGCTGCACCAGCTTGCATTCCCACCAACGGTGTAGGAGGGTTCCCCTTTCTCTGCATCCTCGCCAACATCTGTCATTTCCTGAGTTGTTAATTTAGCCATTCTGACTGGTGTGAGGTGATATCTCATTGTGGTTTTGATTTGTACTGCCTCGATGCCTACTGATGTTGAGCGCTTTTTTATGTGTCTGTTGGCCATTTGGATGTCTTCTTTGCAGAAAGGAATGTTCATGTCTTCTGCCCATTTCTTGATTGGGTTATTTGTTCTCTGAAGGTTGAGTTTGATAAATTCTTTGTAGATTTTGGATACTAGCCCTTTATCGGATAAGACATTTGCAAATATCTTCTCCCTTTCTGTTGGTTGTCTTGCTTTTGTTGGCTGTTTGCTGTGCAAAGGCTTTTTTTTTTTTTTTAAGATTTTATTTATTTATTTGACAGACAGAGAGGCAGCGAGAGAGGGAACACAAGCAGGGGAAGTGGGAGAGGGAGAAGCAGGATTCCCGCTGTGCAGGGAACCCGATGTGGGTCTCAATCCCAGAACGCTGGGATCATGACCTGAGCCGAAGGCAGACGCTTTACAACTGAGCCACCCAGGTGCCCCTGTGCAAAAGCTTTTTATCTTGATGAAGTCCCAATAGTTCATTTATGCCTTGTTTCCCTTGCCTTTGGAGACGTGTCTAGCAAGCAGTTGCTGTGGTCGAAGTCACAGAGGTTGCTGCCTGTGTTCTCCTTTAGGATTTTGTTGGATTCCTATCTCACATTTAGGTCTTTCATCCATTTTGAGTCTAGTTTTTGCATAGGGTGTAGGAAATGGTCCAGTTTCATTCTTCTGCATGTGGCTGTCCAATTTTCCCAACACTGTTTGTTGAAGAGACTGTCTTTTTTCCATTGGGTATTCTTTCCTGCTTTGTTGAAGATTAGTTGACCATAGAGTTGAGGGTCCATTTCTGAGCTCTTTATTCTGTTCCATTGATTTATGTGTCTGTTTTTGTGCCAATACCACACTGTCTTGATGATTACAGCTTTGTAATGGAGCTTGAAGTCTGGAATTGTGATGCCACCAGCTTTGGTTTTCTTTTTAACATTCCTTTGGCTATTCAGGGTCTTTTCTGGTTTCATACAAATTTTAGTATTATTTGTTCCAGCTCTGTGAAAAAAGTTGATGGTATTTTGATAGGGTACTCAGAAAACTATAGAACACTCATGAAAGAAATTGAGGAAGACACAAAGAAATGGAAAAACATTCCATGCTCATGGATTGGAAGGACAAATATTGTTAAAATGTCTATGTTATCTAGAATAATCTATACATTCAATGCAATCCCTAATCTTCTCTTTCTTAAAAGGAAACTAGTCATGTTAGATTAGGGCCCACCTTTTAACTTAGTTACTTCCATAGAGACACTATCTCCAAATACAGTCACATTCTGAGGTACTGGAGTTATAAGAACTTTCACATATGAATTTGGTGAGAGGAACACAATTTGGTTTATAATGATAGCACGTTACAATATTTTAATTTGCCAGAAAACAAAAATGTATAAAGCACATATTTGTGTGAATTTTGTAACAGCACAATGAGGAACCAGTCACAGCAAGGCCTCATTACCTGCTTGAGGCCTCTAGTCTGGTAGACGGCAGAGCCAGAGCCTGGATCTCCTAACTTGAACCTCACTAGCTTTTTTTCACAAGGGAGCTGCAAACTGAGGTAGAACTTGGCATCCCTTAGTCACAGCTTCCTGACTTTATTTGCTGACTTCCTTTCCTGCTTTAGACTCCAAACAGTAGGTCAGAGTCTAGAAAAATTGCTAAAATAGTTAAAACTTAGTTGACGTATATGTATTTTGTTTTTGTCAAAGAGAAAAATGAAACGTATTTCTAGAGGTTTATGGCACAAAATGACATACCCCTAAGGATTTATTTTTAGTAAAGGATAAATTTTATTTCCAGTACTAAAAATTTTTAGACATTTGGTCTCCTTCCAATGGAGCGGATGGTGGGAGGGGGCAATATAGAACTGCCGAGCTCTATTTCTGCTTGTCCCACAGTAGTTAGACTCTCCAGTGTTATCACAGCCTGAGCTACCAGTACCCCTTTGGCAGCCCTGGCTCAGGAAATGCCAGCTTTCTCCTACCCCATTAGAAGCTCTGCCAGTGGGTTAACATTTTAGTAATTAAGCATTCTTATTGGTTAGTGTTGACTCAAACCTGCCATGAATCTTATCTTTCCTATTAGCAGTGTCTGAATGTGTCTTCCAGATCCAGGAGATCATTCTTTTGTCTTATAATTCTTTCTCCTTATAGTTTATGTTTATCTGAAATATGTGACTTTTCCAAAGCTTTCTGTATCTACAAAGATACAACTGATTACTTGTATCAAATGACTATCCTACTTTTAAAGGATACAAGTATGAATGTGTTTAAGTTTTGTGAGTTATTAAAATTCAAAGGAGAAAGTTTGGTATATGATTATGACAGATGTATTGATTTCTGCCTTTTTTAAAGCATCAAAATAATTAAAAATACTTTCTTTTGAAAGTTGGCCAGGGATACTTTGCCCAGATCCTTTTAAAAGGAAATACGTGATCTATGACCTGGATGGAAATGTTGAACGATATCATGTAGAATTCCTGGGTGATCCCCATTCAAGATCATGGATAAATGCAACATTTGTTGGACATTATAGTATCACATTGAAGGTAGGTACAGTAACATCAAAGCTTTATTCTTCTTTTTGCACTTGTTTTTAGTTATGGCCATTTTTGTTTCAGAACCTAAAAGATATATAATTATTTATTTTTATATTTATATAAATGAAACAGTACATACTATGTGTTTAAAATTGAATATTTGTATTTTTAAACAAGTTTTTTCAAAGGAAGTGTGGAAAGTAGGGTAGTTTTAAATTTTATTTTCCTAATGGTGATATAGTATAAATCAACTGAGGACTTTACATAATTGCCTTTTGAAACAATTTTAAGATTATCATTTGGTAGTTTTTAAAAATTCCCTTGAGAAGACTTTAAATTCACAGGGAAAATTAATTATGGAATGCAACCAGATTTTCAAATTTCAAAGAGAATATTTCATTATGCTAACTCCTTCAGTATCTTTTTTACTCTTTTTAAACTTTAAATCATACACTACAACTAATGAATAGACTGGACTCTCAGGTTAATGAGAATAGGTGAACTGGACTTATTTCCATGGTTTGGTTTAGTCATTATAAATCAATTCAATTATCTGTGTCTGTATTCTAATATTGAAACTTTTCATCTGCAAGCCATGCTTTCATTAGAAATCTGATTTAAAAATAGATGTCAGATGTAGATTCCTTTGACTGTTTGGTTGGTTTCTATTTTATAGCGGAAAGTATATATGTTCAATACACATGTAACTGTGTGTACATTTATTGCACACCATTTAATCCACAGTATAAGTAAATCTATGTGAATCTGAGGTACTTTAAAATGGGCTTTTGCTATATCTTTGGCATAAGTAGTATCTTTTTCTCTCTAACTTGAAAGCAACTGGAAGGGAAGGCCATTTTAATAAAAATATTTAAGTATGGAATAACATACATACATTCATTTCATGGTAGTTGTGAGCTAGTCATCTTAATGTGAGGCACCTTTTCTGCTCTGACATTTTGGATGTGTTCCTAGGTACTTCTGCTGGCAACCTCAGAAAAGAGGAAGAATTGTTCTCCTTTCTGTGCCCTTCTGTCCTTTCCTAAAGGACAGAGAAACCTGCTAGCTTCTCATGAAGCAGACCTTAGAATATTAGAGATCTGACAATATATAAAGAGCAAGGCAGTCTTAAAAAATTATATTTAAATATAAGTAGAAACTAGAAGTGAATTTTTAAATTGTCTCAACTAATATTTCTCTCCAGATTTGAATTCTTGTCAGGATTAATTTAAGTAGTCTGATTCCAGTGGGCATACTGTTAATCCCGAGGACAAGGACAAAATCTGATGCAAAACAAAGCCAAACTCAAGCATCTGAAGCCATAAGTTTTTAACCTTCTGAAAGCATTAAAGTAAACTTAGAAAATTTTGCAAAGACCATCAATTTGGGCAGCCCCCCAATGCAAGGATGAGGACAGAAAAAAATAAAATATTCCCCTCTTCCTTCCCCTACTCCTCCAGCTAACCAAGTGCTCTGGGTAGATAACCCACTGGGTCCTCCCAAGCTCTGGGGCAGGCTCTCTCCTCTACTGTCATTCAGGTTACCTTTCCTACAGGCTCTTTCTTTGTCCCTTACTATTTTTATCTCTGTCTTTTTTCTTTACTTCCTCCCTTGGAGCTGATATAATACGGGTGGCTTTCTCTGTGGGTCTCTTCATTCAAGGTTGAAAATTTTAATTCCCTTCTACTTCAAATTCAACTGACACATGCCAGATTGTCCCTCTGTGCTCTGATTCCCCACTTCTGCCTATCTAAGGATCTGCACTTACCGGGAAGGGGAGACTCACATTGATGCCTCATTTCCCCAATCTACTCAAGAAGCAGAAAGGAAGAAGGTTGACTCAGAAATACTGCCAGCCAAGGTAGAAAAATGGTCCAAAATTTTACATATGAGAAATTGATTGAAAAAGAATAATTTCAAAATATGTATTATCCAGGGATAGCTGAGATTTCCCTGTTCCTGGGAGATGGAGATAGTAGCAACCCCCGTGTACAGTTCTCTTGCCAAGACTCCCCTTAAATTTAATCTTTTCATGGTCTTCTCTGCACCGTAACTTCCATATCCTCAAATGCTGTCTCTACACTGTAGTACATTGATCTGGATATTAAGTTCACATCCCTTTCCCCCCAATGAAAAAAGATCACTCACACAAAAATTAACGTATGATAGACAATGCGGACTTTCTTAAAGATTTTTCTAGAAGTGGAGGAGGGATGTACATTGCACAGGTTGTCTGATCTCTTTTTCTAAACCTAGCAAAGAATGATAGGCATTTATAACTTCCATTGCTTTAATCAACTAAATCTTACTTCATACTTTATTTCAATATCATTTTATCCTAATTTGTGTCAGCTTAGTTTAACAGGTGATTAAATATATTAGAGTTTCCATTACATATGGACTCTGTATATTTTACAGTGTATATGTTAAGGTGGGAGAGAAATATGTTATCCTAGAAAGACATCATATGCATTTATGAGAAAATGAAATATCTTTTTAGTGTTAAATTATGAAAATTTTAACTTTTAGTTCATGTTGGCCACTTTTTTTTTTTTGAATAGTCACTTTCCCCTGGTTGATATATTTATGGGACCACTGACTTACTAATTTTGTTGTTGAAAGCACGACAGAACTGTCACTGTCTATTGATTGGTACAGATGATAAGGTTTTCCACAATAAATAAAACTTCTCACAATTACACTGGGATATACTTTAGAAAAAAAGTTGAAGGTGATATTTAGTTGTGTGTTTGTAATTTATATTAGTTTATTCATACATTTTATTTTTTCATTTACTATAAAATCAGTAGCTGTAAAGATAGCTGAAATCTCCCCCTTTCTTAAGGAAAATAGACGTGAACTTGTGCTGGATGGCTATTTTTTTAAGTGTTGATGCATGGACTACAATTATTTCCCCACTAGCACAAGTACGGTTCTGCTTATATTTAGCAGATACCTGTCTGCAGAACCCATTACTTGCAAGTTTATTTTTTAGCTTGATAGATTACACGACTTCGTTTAGCATTTCTTAAGCCTGGCTATGCATTAGAAAGCTGTACAAGTAACAACAAAATGACAACAGTGACAAGAACATGGCAATGCCTGGGCTCCAGTCTACTGATCAGTTCAATCAGAATCTCTTGCACTAGGGCCAGGCCTCAGTAATTTTAAGTTTCTCAGGTGAATCTAATGTGCAGGCCAGAGAGCAAGAACCGCTGACTAAATTTTCTCAACCTGAGGCATCAGAGTTTTGTGAACTTTCTCTCTACTGGTGTAGTCATGTAACTGTGGTTATGGCTTACTCTTTCCTTTTGCCTTCTACTTCTTTGCTTAGTCTTTCACTTTGGTTTGCCTGGAAATTATCCTTACTGCCACACGTTCACATGCCAAATCCAATAGTGATCTGTTTCATTGAACACAGCTTTAAGGTCATTCCTGTCATTCAACATTATGCATAATTTAGAGATATTGCTGATAAAGCTGATAAATGATTTGAACTTAATATTTTTAGTATGTTGAAGTTTATCATCTATCTTACTGGTTATATAGAGTCATTATAATTTTTCTTGGACATAAATGATGTACTCCAACCAATGATTGCTTGGCCTGCACTTTTCTGGTTTTTCATGTTGCCAAGAAAAGTAGATAGTTCACCCCTGATGCTGTGTTGCTCTCATGGTAAAATTTAGGGGTTTATTTTGTCCATGACGTGAATGAATTTTTTGGCTGTGCATTTTAGTAGTCTGCTTACTACTGTATGCAGGATATACCTGAGGTATGCAACCATCTCTTTGGATTCCAGATACCATTTGAGTATTTACCCATTGTATTATGGAGTTGCCTGTATTTTTCAAGGAAATAAACAGGAAGCAATGCCATATTGCTAAAGTTGAGCTCTGCAGCTCCTAAAATTCTGCTTCCTAATTGGAGGAGTTAGTGTTCACTAACTGATAGTGTTCACTATCAGGAGATAGTGTTCACTAAAATTTTCCAGGTCAGTGAGTTGTGTGGAATTGATGAATGTCACCTTTTTGAGCACGCAAATGGGTGCAATGCAACATCCTCCAGAGTTCAGTCTTTCCCTGTGGCACTGTGATTGATACCATGTTTGAAATGTTGATTTGCTACTCTCTCAGCCTGGATCCCTGAGTGACTACTCTTAGCAAACTACCGCCCCCTCCCCACCAGATAACAGATGAGCAGTGTGAAGAAGATACAGACCTTGTGTTAAACCCTTTATTTCAAAAGATACACTAATGATGGCACTGAGATTGTCACAGTTCTACTTGTAACTTGTGTCTTTAGAAGAACCATTCTGAAATTTTAGTACCCTAAGAATTTGGCCAAATGACAAATCACATTACTCTAACTCTTCCAGTCTGTAAATAGAAGTGATAACACAACTTGTTATCCTATAGTAACTTATTAAATAAGTTTGTTTCTTTGTTGTATAGTGATAAACATATGAGTACGAATTACCAACTGATGATCAATTTATTCAGTATAAATTTGGTCTAGCAAATATCCTCCAACAAAGGGCTCTGATATCAACATGCAGTATGATGACTCCAACAGCTAAAAAGTCCTACAAACAGCAATGATAATAGTGAGTCTCTGCCTTAGGCCATGAATTGTGTAGATCCTTTTCATTTAATTTTTGAAGTCTTAAAGCAACCCCATGAAGATAGGCATTGTCACTATTTGACATATAGAAGAAACTGAGATTCAGGCTACTTGTGTAGCCCAAGGTCAATCAGCTACCAAACGATGAAATAATGATTAGAGTTAAAATGTCTAACTCCAAAGTCCAGATTATTTCTTTTTCTATACCATGCCAATTTACTTATTCATACACGGTGGCCTAATTTATTGTTGAATGTTTTCCCAGATTTTCACATACAAAATGAGGAAAATTCTCACCTTATAATTCTAATATACATGTTGAATCATGGCAGTCTCTGGTAGACTTGCTTTTTATTTGCCCCTTGATGTCCCCCTTTGGACGACTAGTGACAAGCAAAATTCTTGATATTTTCAAATTACATTTGCAATAGTCGTAACAAGTACATCTGGATTAACATCTATTTGAGTAAGTGATTTGCTCTTTAGGTTCCAAATTCTAAGAATGTAGCTTGTAATAAGGATTAGCAAATTAGTTTATAACTTCAGTGTTTTGCTCTTAGAGTAATGGAGTGAAACTGAATACAAATCTGTTGAGCCAACTTAGTAGAAAACTACATTTGCAAGATATATATATAGATAGATAGATATCTTCCTCATCTTACAGTGTGGTTACATTCTGATAAACTTATAATAAGTTGAAAACATCATGAGTCAAAAATGCATTTAATGCACCTAACCTATTAAACTTCACAGTTTAATGTAGCCTACCTTAAACGCTCTCAGAACACTTACATTAGCCTGTGGTTGGGCAAAGTCATCTAATACAAAGTCTAGGTGATGATAAATTGAATATTGAATATTGCACGTAATCAAATACTGTACTGAAAGTGAAAAAAGCATAGTTGTATGGGTACAAGAAGGTTGTCAGTGTATGGGTTGTTTACCCTCGTGATTGTGGGCTGACTGGGAGCTATGGCTTGCTACCACTGCCCAGCAGCGTGAGAGTATTGACCACGTATTGTTAGCCCAGGCAAAGATCCCAATTCAGTATCTAAAGTATGGTTTCTACTGAATGTGTATCATTTTTGCACCATTGTAAAGTCGAAAAATTATAAGTCGGACCATCATAAGTTGGGGACCATCTGTATATATATGTGCTTTTGTACCACATTCCTGCTGGCAAATAATCTGTATAGCTATCAAACTCTCAGTAAGTTTTTATTGTACAAGTGCCATACTTGATATAAAATTTGCTGTAAATTTGGTATTATTGAATCAAGATTTTTTGTTTGTGTGCTTGTTTTCTAAGCATTCTTCAGTTTTTGGCCTGGAGAAAGGTTAAGGGAATTAGAACATGTTTCTTTTTTTTTTTTTTTTTTTTTTTTTAAAGATTTTATTTATTTTTTCGACAGAGATAGAGACAGCCAGCGAGAGAGGGAACACAAGCAGGAGGAGTGGGAGAGGAAGAAGCAGGCTCCTAGCAGAGGAGCCTGATGTGGGGCTCGATCCCAGAACGCCAGGATCACGCCCTGAGCCGAAGGCAGACGCTTAACCGCTGTGCCACCCAGGCGCCCCTAGAACATGTTTCTGCAACTGTGACCTTACTTGTGACAAATACACCAAGACAACTTCTTTAGTAATGTGTATTAGGGGAAAAAATTAAGTTGTCATAGTAGCTAATAAGGCAGGCTCTAGAGCCATGCTCTTTGGGTTTGGCTGTGCTGCTTACCAGATGATTAACCTCAGGCAAGTCACTTAGTCTTTACAAATCCCACATGCCTCAGTTTAAAAGGGGGGTTATAAGAGTATCTGCCTCATAAAGATGTTGTAAGGGTTAACTGAGATAATACATGCAAAGCATTTGACATACTGCTTGTCATATATTAGGCTCTTTTTAAATTATTATTTTTGAAGTAGAGTTGACATAATGATGTTATATTAGTTTCAGGTGGACAGCATAGTGATTTGACAGTTTCGTACATTACTTAATGCTCACCATGATAAGTATAGTCACTGTAGTCGACTCCTAATAGGCATTAGTTGATGTTATTCATTGAAACTATAGGTGAAGTATACATTTAAATTATTTATTTCCTTTCCCTAGAAACCCACATCTACAAAAAGATACCGAGAACAAAGGATGGAGAATAAGATCTTTTCTTTTGATTAAGATCATATGTGAAAAATGATATGTTTAGTATTTTCTATCAACCAACATGATGCTCCCGGCAATGGGAGGAAATAAAGCTAATTAATCATCTTATCCTTTGATTCTTCAGTACATGACTGAAAGAGTCCATTCTGCAATGCTTTTCTAGGTTAGTGTAAACAGAAGTGCTCTGAACTATTGAAAGCAGGAGATAAGTTAGAGCCTTCTTAATATGACTCCTTAGTGAGTGAATAGTCCCCAATATCAGCAATGCCTTGAGAGTACTTTGGATTTGTTTGATGGAATTTGGAAGGAGAATATGAAATATTATCTTTCCTGTTCTTTGCAACTGAATGAAACCAGTTTCTTTTCCTATCTCTATCCTGCTTTTTGATTCACTCTCATTTATGTATGCTGACTTAGCTGCTCCAAATAAATTCTTGAGTTCACCTCTGTCATCTCCCGACTTCATCTCTTATGAATTTAGATAGCTGTGAACTTCTACTGAAGTTAAAAAGTCCAAATCCAAATAATGTGGCCAACTTTATACTCAGCTTATAAAGGATAGAACAGGTGGCTACCTTTCCCACCATCAAATGCATGAAAAATGTATTAGTATCACCTAGGTTTCTCATATTGACTCTTCACTGGAACAGCAGTAATCTTTTCTAAGAAATTCCAATATATAGCTTTCTCAATTTTCTAGAAGTGTTTAGTTTCTGTTAAAGGAACCAGAGTCAGATCATTGTTTTTTAAGCCAAAATACAAGGCTCACCAAATTGCCTTCAGAGTCATACCCATTATGAGTAAGTCTGCCTTAAAATGAGCTTTTATGTTAGGGTTCTTAAATTAGCAAATAGTTGTGGAGTAACTTTTTGGTACGTTCTTCCATTAGTGAATAGTGAAATCCAAAACTCATAAGCATATAGCTGAAAGTCTATAATTGATCTATTAACTTTCTTTCTCATTTCTTTCTAATTCCCCCACATATTGATTGATTGTATCATATCTTCTAGCCAAAGGCCAGGAGCAGTTCATGACTCAGTCAAAACCCATCTCCCTAAACCCTAAACGATACCAACTAACTTGTAAAATAAATTTCAGAATTACCACTACTTTACCATTTTGTTTAGCCCCCAAAATGTGTACTGATTCTGCATCACATATTTAACCATCTTCTTCTCCTAGAGCTCGCACCTGCTCTTACAATTCCGTTGTGAAACAGAATCTGAGCATCTGTCTAAAATAAATACAACTGTTTTCCCATAAACATATATTCCATAAAAAAAACAAGCAAATGTGGAGTAGAAAAGAGCAGCCAAGTAAATTTCCTTTAGGTCCAGGTTTTGATAACCATACGTACTATTGCTTAAAATCCATTAGGCCAATCCTGACATTTTTAAGGCTCGGGACAAATAAGCACATGCTTATTTTCATGGCTGATTTAAACCCGTCCTCCCAGTTCTGTTGAATGTCCTTAGCTAAAACAGACAGCCTGGCCGGAGCAGTGGGAGATAGCCACACTTCAGATAAGCACAGGCCTTAAAAATTATTCATTGACTCAGTGCTCACTTTGATTCATGTGTTCTGTTTCATCAATATATTAGTAATACTTTATTACTAATAATTTATTACTAATACTATCATTTTATGTAACAGTGTTCACAACAGCTCTCTTGCTACAGACTTAATGATATACTTAGTTTTGCAAAATAAAAAGTCTATAACTTGAGGAGCACCTGGGTGACTCGGTTGAGTGTCCAGCTCTTGATTTCAGTTCAGATCATGATCTCGGGGGCCTGGGATTGAGCCCCACGTTGGACTCCACACTCAGTGGGAGTCTGCATGGGGTTCTCTTTCTCCCTCTCTGCTCCTCCCTCCCGCTCTCTCTTTCTCTCTCAAATAAATAAATAAATAAATAAATAAATCTTTTTTAAAGAGTCTACAACGTGAAAGCAGAATATGTAAAATTCTTTAAACTGTCAAAATAAACAAATTTTAGTTTTTGATTCTTTTTAAAAATTATGATAAAATATATGTAACATAAAATTGAATATTTAACCATATGTTCAGTGGTGATTTAAATTTTCAACTACTGATTAATAACCCTAGAAAAAATTTTCCTAAGAAATATAAATATGACTTGATACAGAAAGTACCAGAGGGCAGTTCTCTGTTATTTTTGATAACCTCTCTATCTTACGATATGGGCTACAAGCCCCTTCAGACCACCTGATCTTTGATATTTGTGCAACAGAATTGCCTTTTTTTTAATAGATTTTATTTATTTTTCTGAGAGAGAGAAAGCACAAGCAGGAAGGAGGGGCAGAGGGAGAGGGAGAAGCAGACTCTCCACTGAGTAGGGGGCCCGACACAGGACTTGATCCCAGGTCCCCAAGATCATGACCTGAGCCAAAGGCAGACCCTTAACTGACTGAGCCACACAGACGCCCCAACAGAATTGCCTTCTAGTGAAATAAAATTTTATGGTGGTTGAGCCCACGAATTCTGGAGCTTGATGGCCTATGAATTCCAACGCTACCACTTACTAACTATATGAGCTTGGGCAAGTTCTAAACTCAGAACCTCTATTTCCTTACTTGTAAAATGAAGATAGCAATAGTACCTACCTCATGACGTTGTTAGGAAGTTAAAATGAGTTGTTTGTGAAGTCCTTAAAACTGTATTTGACACCTAGTACTACACAAGCATTGAACAAATTACTAAATTAAAAAATTAATAATAGACTCTTTCACAGAACTCCTATGGAAATAAAATGTGTATGCAGTCAATTCCTCCCTGCTGTGAGTAGAGTTCCTATCTCATTGTCTTGGATTTCATAGGCCAAATGATAAATATTTATGTCCTGATCAGTTATGACATTAATAATGAACATTTGAAAAATGCTTTACATTTTACAAAGTACTTTTTACACACACTATCTCATGTGATCTTCATTCATGTTAAGAAAGTTGAAGCTTAGGGGCGCCTGGGTGGCTCAGTCGTTAAGCATCTGCCTTCGGCTCAGGGCGTGATCCCGGCGATCTGGGATCGAGCCCCACATCGGGCTCTTCTGCTATGAGCCTGCTTCTTCCTCTCCCACTCCCCCTGCTTGTGTTCCCTCTCTCGATGGCTGTCTCTCTCTCTGCCAAATAAATAAATAAAATCTTCAAAAAAAAAAAAGTTGAAGCTTAGGGTAAGTGACTTGCCTAAGGTCACACAGCAGCAGAACTGGGACTCAAGTCTAGGTCTTCTATTACAAACTCCAGGTTTTTACATTATGTGTCAATGTGCTTGAAATTTATATTGGGCCATCTGCTTCTAATCTTCATAAGCATGCCAAATTCATAATAAGCTATCATCTGTAAACTAGAAGATCACAGTATCCTTCTTATCGATCTCCTGCCATTAATTCAGCTAACTTGATTAATTAACTATAAACCAGAACTTTTCAAAGTTGGACAAAGATATGAAAGCTTTCTTCTTCATTTTTAATGTATTGATTTTTAGCCAGAGATTAAGGACCTCTTCATGACTGTCATTAAAACCTAATATCTATTTTATTCTCTTGTAACCTTAGTGGTAATTGGTTATTATTAATACAAACATCGGTATCTTGATGTCAGGATTTGTTTTGGTTTTTTGTTTTGTTTTACTATAATGCTGGTTCCCCAAATTGCTCATTATCATAGAGCTCTTTAAAAATATTACTGTGCCTTATTATTCAGCCACAAAAAAGATAAGGAAATTCTACCATTTGTGATGACATAGATAAACTTTGAAAGCATTACACTAAGTGAAATAAGTCAGAGAAAGACGAATACGATATGACCTCACTTACGTGCAGAATCTAAACAACAACAACAAACTCATAGAAAAAAAGATCAGATTTGTAGTTATCAGAGGTGGAGGGTGGAGAAAGGGAATTGGAGGAAGGTGGTCAAAAGGTACACACTTCCACCTATAAGGTAAATTAAGTACTGGGGTATAAGGTGCAACATGATGAGTATAGCTAACGCTACTGTGTGATATATGGGAAAGTTGTTAAGAGAGTAAATCCTAAGAGTTCTCATCATAAGGAAAACAACTTTTTTTGTTTTTTTCTTCTTTCTTTTCTTTGTACTGTATCTATATGAGAAGATGGATGTTAGCCAAACCTATTGCAGTAATCATTTCACAGTAACGCAAAACATCATGCTGTATGCCTTAAACTTACACAGTGATGTGTGTTAATTATTTCTCAATAAAACTAGGAAAAAATACACACATATGTCTGTGCGTATATATACAGTGTATATATATATATGTATGTATTTATGGTATATGTGTGCATATATATATACAAGTATATATATTCATTCCTAAACCTAGATACTCGGGAATGTTCTGTGAATCTTATATAGTTCCTCAGTGAATCTCGAGTACCCTTATATAGCAGATTACCTCACCATAAATACTTATTTTCTATGTTTACTGGAATTAGCTAAAGAAAATATTTATGAAAATGTGTATTTTTATTATGTTGTATTGTGTGTGTGTGTGTGTGTGTGTGTGTATGTGTGTGAAACGTATAAGTGTGTTTATGAGTTTGTGGTGCTAAAAAAGCCAGACAAAGCTTCAGCAAAATTATAATGTTAGACTCCCCTGTCTCTTCAAATCGTTTCTCTCTTTGGTGGTGGTTGATTTTTTTTCCCTGCTGTGACAGCTGGAGCCCTCTTCTTTTTCTCTCCTTCTCTCAAAATCTGATTTCAGGTGCTTCACACTAAATGACCGATATATTGGTTGTATAAAAATTGTTTTCACAAGGATGTCAGTCTAAATAATAGACCGACCTAAAATGTCAGACTGGGACTTCTCTAAAAAACACCCACCACCACAGCATGTAGCGATTGTCTAGCCTAATAGGCAAAGAACTTGGATATTCAAATTACTTAGTAAATATATGTTAAAATCTAAGTTAATAAAAAGTTCATCTGGTATCCTGTGATTTTTCTGATTTTCCACTGGGACTATTTTAAACTGCTTGACTTCCTCCTCTGCCCTCTATCCCCCGCTTTGCAAGGAATACTCAGGTCCTCTTTTGGTAATTCCCAATATTTCAAGCCAAGTAATGGAATCACACTGTAATTGGACTCTCAGATTTCCTTATTTTTTCTTTCTAATTTCTCCCCTAGTACTCACTGCATTCTCAGTATTAACTCTCAAATCCATAATCTCTCAGATCCTTGTGAAGGATCAGACTAAACAGAACTAGAATTTTTTTTTTTTTTTTTTGGTCAGTCTAGCTAGTTCACGCTTTCCAGTAGTGTCGGGAGTAGACATAAGGTATTTTGATCTTAAAATCCTGCTGTGTTAGAGTAAGCAAAATTCCTATTTATGTCCATAGGAAACTTAGAGTAAACAATAAGTTAATAAGATTTTGAAAGCAATATTTCCTTCAGGTGTTCAATAATTGGAATAAACTGTCTAAATAATCCAGAGTTGACTAAAGAAGATTGTATGAACCTATGTTAAAGATGAGAGATGAGAGAAGAGGAAGCCAAGAAGTGTGTGATGCACATGGGTGGGATGTGACTATCTTCTAGTGTGCATCAAACGAACAGGAATGTTCTTACTGTCTAGATTACTGGTTGCTGTTGCAGAAATCCAATTTAGAGAAGACAAGATATCCTTGTGATTAACTTTCTACTGAATTGCTTTAAGTAAAAACAATCTGCCCAACAGAGGAAAAGAGCAATAACTCTGGTGTGATAGTAAATAGAACGATACATCAGGGCAATGCATGGTAAATCACCCCGCAGAGTACCTTAGAATAGGCAGGAGTGTTGAACCTCAAACATTCAGTGGAGATGCATTTCAAAGGAAAATTATTTTATATATTTTTAGATTTTGAAATCTATGAATTATATCCTCATGTTTCTAAAGGCATATTATGTAAGAAATAACTTAAAGTGATGGTCAATATTTGAAGTCATTTCAATGAATTTATGAAGCTCAGGAAAGCAGGCTGAGTACCTATGATTCTGGTTTTTCAGATCTTTAATATATGCTCAACATTGTGTCTAAAAGGTAAATTTCCTAAATTATAAGTACTTATTTTGCAGTTAACTTTAATATTGATGTAACCAAAATGATAATTTTGGATTGTAGATGCTACCATTGTACCTAGAGGACTGTAGTGAGGTTCTACCATCCCCCAAATAGGTCACATTTTTTAATGCTTTTTGGCATTTGATTGAATTACTTTAGTTTTAAAATTTGGTACTACTTTTTACATAGTATTTAAAGTACTTGAAATTAGACACACTTTTTTTTTCCAAGAAAAAATATACTTATTAATATCATGGGATAAATCAGTGGCCTGTTAAATATTTTACAGATCTGATTTCTGTACAAAAACTGAAGTTGTGTGTTATCTTAGAAGTAATATCACCATATCATAATGCCCGATAGTCCTCATCTTTATATATTTTTCTTTTACTCTTCTAGAGTTATTCAAAGTCCCTTAGCTAGGAAGTTCTTGTACGTAGCCAACCAAACACCAGTGTTTGGTTGATAATATTTGTTTTGTTTTGATTGTATTTTCCCCTTTCATTTATTCCAAAAAGTAGTCAGGCCCCTTGTGTTCCCATGTGTCAGGGGAGTTTTCTGTTGTGGAGATCAAAAGCAGAGCTTGCCTGTCTTCCCAACCTGAGTTCCTTGAGGGTGGGTAGGGTAGACTGGGAACAGAGAAGTCAGTGCCTCTGAGAGGGACAGGCAGGAGCAGCCGAGCAGCTGAGCAGGGAAGAGATCCTTTCAGACTTGGAAAAGGACAAAAGTCTGTCAGTGCCCTGAGAAGTGTCAGTACCTCAGAGAAGAATAGCACCGTGGTGTACCCAGGGAGGTTAAACTCACGCCATTAAGATTCCCAACTTCCAAAAAACTTCTTTTGTCTAGGTGTGGCCAAGAAGCTTTAGACTGCCTGACTTCAAGGTACTGGAATGAAGATGTTGCTATTCATGTTACCACTATGGGTTATAGAGTAATGATCTATCTTCCCTCATCGGCATGGCAAATTTCTCTACACTTTATATGAACCTAGGGAGAGTAAGGGGTAGGCCCCCAAAGGACTGAGATCAAATTTCTTTTCCTTGTTGGATGCTGGCTGTTACATTGTATTTTATTTCGTAGAAATCAGTAATGAGACACTGCTTACCCAAGTTTGAGGCAAAAGATTTATTCTGCTACAACTTCAGGTTATTATATTTTAATTAACTCTGAAGTGGAGAAGCAATCTTAAAATACAAAACAACAAAAGATATGAATTTCTGCTGGATTGCAGATTTTTTTCCTCTGGCCTTACTGGGTGGACAAACACACCTATATTATTTTCCCTGACTTTGCTGATCCATACTAGTATGTGGTAATAGCACAAGCATTATTCAATAAAATGGAACATGCAGTTTCTTCCCCAAATCCTGGGAAATGTAAAAATGATATTAAGTCCTTTCAGTCAGCCAATAACACTCAATTGAAACAAGATCATTTGGACAGTAGTTTACAAACTTTTCAGTTTTGGACACAGCTCGGAATTTTCTCAGACATACAGTACTATCTTCCCTGGCTAACCATCTGTTAGTAGTCTCAAACCTCGTCTTTACTGCAAATATTTACATGCTTATTCATCTACCAAGAATACATCTATCAAGAATCATCTTATTTACATTCATAAATTCACACAAATTTTTAGACTGTGTGTCTTCCTTCTCTTTCTATGATGATTACTTATTTTTCTCTTTCTGTGATGATTACTTATTTCCCCCTCCACCCTAAATTTAATAAACTGATTGAGAAAACTCAAGTTGCCAGAGTATTAAAAACATAATGAAGGGCATGATATTCCTTCTTGGGATCATACAATTTACTGGAATTTGAAGATGTCCAGTCCTTTCTATGATTTCATGTGATAATTGATCTTTGTCCTTGACTTTATAAGCTTGTAGCACCTTGAAAGTTTGCTACAGAGCTGCCTTTAAAAATTTAAGTATATTTGGAAACTTGTCGGTGTTTCGTTTTGTTTTGGGGTGGGAGATAATTTGAAAGTTCTAACATTATTAGATGTGCCCAGGTTTTAGTGAAAGACATGTCTTTAAGACTGCAAAAGGTGAGGAGAAAAATATTTGCACATTGCAAAGGAGGGGCCAAAACTGACTTGGAAGCCATTAGCCCAATTTATGCAAGGGCATAAAAGGTTTGAGGTTGAACATACAGAAATTTCTTTGGAGAAAATAATGATATTCTGTGGCATTTTCCCTACACCTCCTCACTCTCCATCTTGGGAAAAGGAAAGATGTTGATTTTCCTGTATGAGGAATTTTTTGAGAGCTTGGTGTGTGTACTCTGGAGTTTGAGCAATACAGGATACCGGCGTCCAGCTTTCCTCTGAACAGTGTACAGGGTGAGAGTATCTGGTTACCAGGTCTGGCGGCAGAGTGAAAAGAGCTAGAGGCACTGAGAATGGCCAACATTCCCATGGTTTGCGGGAGCAACGATGTAGGCAACATGGGAAGAAGAATCAGGATCATTTTAGGAGTGTCCCCACCTAAGATGGCCTTCTGCTCCTTTGAAATCTAGGCAGAACAATACAGAAAAGTGGTAATGGGGTGGGGGATTGAAAGTAACCATCTGAAAGAAAGACCTCTTCTGTCAAGGGAGCTGTTCCTAGTTGGTAGAAGACATTCTCCAAAAACCCACAAGGCACCCCATAACAAAAAACAAAACAAAACAAACAAAACAAAACAAAACAAAACAAAACCGAAAAAAAAAAAAAACACTTTAAAACCAGAAAGCACCAACCCTGAATTGTTGTGGTAGCAGTCAAAAACATTTTTTTTTGTTTTTTTGCAATTTCTTTTCCATTCTCCACACCCAATCTTTTCAATCCCAGAGAACCCAGATGATGTGGGGAGAGAAAGAGAAGCACATGGAGGAAACACACTGCAGCCTGAAGTATGCTCCTAGCTTGTGGAGGACAGTAGCTCTGATTTAAAATGGAGTTTAGAACTTTATCTCTTTTTTTTTTTTAATGATTTTTTATTATATTATGTTAGTCACCATACAGTACATCCCCGGTTAGAACTTTATCTCTTAATGTGCAAGTAGACATTTTAGTTTTTGAATTTCAGAGGACTAAATAACTCTGGGATATTTTTTTTATCTGAGAGTTACCAGGAAAGTCACAAGAGCTGCAGTAGATTTCAGTCAAGGGTTAAGAAACCTCTAGATTCCAGTTGATACAGTGAGTTTGAATGGCAGTTATTTTCTGCTTGAGTTTGAATGCTATCTTTAATATCATTTGGTTTTAAACAATTCCTTGTTAAATCTAAAGATAATTATCTTACTTGACTTTTGGCAAAATGGTAAATATAAATGTTTTCATGCCTTTAAAAGATAATTTTTGTTTAAAAAAAAGTTTTATTTCTTAAAAAAAGAAGGCGGGGTGCGGAAGTGATAGTTTTTGCCTTATTTTGGGCTTATTCAAGACAGCATTGTTTCCTTTCCTGAATTTTGTCCAAAATGTAAACCTTCAAGCTGAACATTTATCTCATTAAATACTGTAGTATTTTTAAATTGAACCTAATCACAATGTTATTACTGTAATTCATTCAAGCATGATGTTCATTCATCCTTCACAAACTTTGCCCTAGTAATTAGTATATGGAATGAATCTGTTATGTTTGGTGAAATGCTGAGTCTTTATTTCTTTCTCATCGATCCAGAAGCCTCTCCTTGACATAGTCCAGTTGAAACATTATGATAATGTCTTAAACAGCTTAGTTTATGAAGGTGATGACCAACATTTTTTTGGTAGCTTCTGCAGAAGAATTCTATTTAAGTAACTGTGAATCACTTCAGCATGTCTTGAAAAATACACGAACTCATTCAACTGAAAGTTTTATTTTAATTAGAGAAGACATTGGTTGTTCAGGTAGGAAATTTGGGCTTTTAAAAGTATATAAGATTACTATTATTATGTGATTGTCCTGGTAGACTTGGCTAATACGGTTAGCCAAAGAAAGATGTGAAAATACACATACAGGAAAGAAAAAGAGCAAAAAAATTACTTTTATTAGTAGATGATTGTTTACCTGGAAAACCCAAGTCAAAAAATTATTATAAACAATAAGAAAATTCAGTTATATGGCAGTTATAAAATTACTATATAGAGGTAACCAGTGTGAAAATACGAAGGGATAAAAGTTCCCATTTATAATAGCAACAAAACATACATAATACACTGGAATAAGCTTAAGAAACATGTATAAGAGCTATATGAATAAAACTTGGCTACTAAGAGACAGAAAATAAAACCCAAGTAAATGGAAAGATACAATCCTCTTCTTGGTTTAGAAAATTTAAGGTGGAAAGATTTCAGTTCTCCCTAAATTAATTTTAAAGCAATCTCAATTTTTAAAAAGGACTTAAGACGAGTGCTAAAATGTACAGGAAAATTAAATATAGAAGAGAGAGTTAGGCCTATAAAATATATTTAAAATTATAATAAAGCTCCAGTAGTTAAAGCAGCTTGATACTAACAGTGATTTGACAGATAAATAGAACAATATAAAGTCCAAAAACAGACTCCAGAGTACTTGGAAATATAGTTAGTGGTTAAGGTTATATTCAAATAATTAAAGTTGTATTATTTAATAAATTCTTCGGGTACAAATCTCTAGCTACTTGGGAAAAAAATAAAGTAGAAGCTATACCTCATATACCTCACATCCAAATTTGTACTAGGAGGAAAGATTTAAATGAACAAAAATGACAATACAAATATCTAAAAGATAAACTGTCAACAGAAGATATTTGAAATACACGTAGCAAAGGAAAAATCTCTTATAAACCATTAAGAAAAAGACCAATATAATATGAACACAGGACTTGAACAATTATTCCATAGAAAAGAAAATGACTTTTAAAAATGTGAAAAATTGATGAATAAGTTCTGGGATCTAATGTACAGCATGGAGACTAAAGTTAATAATACTGTATTATAGACTTGCAAAAAAAAGTATTTAAATCTTAAATGTTCTCACAACATACACACGCACAAAAGTTATGTGAGTTTATGGAGGAATTAACTAACCCTATTGTGGTAATGATTTTTCAAGATATACATGTATGCAATCATTACATTGTGCTCTTAAATTTACAGTTATATGTCAGTTGTACTCAAAACAAGAAAAATATTTAAAATTTCTCATAATTACTAAATTTAAGAAATGAAAATGATAATAAAATGAAATACCATAATTCCCTTAAAATATTGACAGAGACCTAAGTTTGGTAACAGAAGTGTTCTCCAGAATGTGAGGAAGCATACTGTTTATGGCATTATAAATTGTGACCACCTCATTCAAGAGTGAATTCACAATAACTTCCAAAATTAAAATATACATACTTCAAACCTAGTAATTCAACATGTAGGAATTTATTCTTCAGTACACTTTCAAATGGGCAAAGTGACATATGGACAAATTTTTTTATTACAGCATTGTTTCAAACTGCATAGTATTAGAAATAACCTAAATGTTCATTATTAGGGCATTTGTCAAATAAATAATGGTACATACGTAGCACAGGTGTGGATATGCATACGTTTATTTCCTCATTCCTTTGGTTATCTCTTCCAGTTTCTTGGCTTTAAATACCATGTGTGTGGATGATTCAGTTTTATCTGAAGTTCCATTCTCTCTCCTGAATTCTCTTACCACACTCCCCCTCGGTATCTCCACTTGGATGTTGCAATAGACATCTCATATTCAACATATCTGAACTCTTGATCTTCCCCAACAAATCTCACTTCCTTGGCAGCCTTCTCAGTAGACAGCAAATTTTCTCCTTCTACTGGCTCAGTCCAAAAGCTTTAAGAGTCATCTTCTCTTCCTCTCACAGCCAGTTTTCAGTTGGTCAAAAATTCCTTTTGCTCTACCTTCACATTATGTCCAGAATCCTACCACTTTTCACCACAGTGGCTGCTGCTACCCTGGTCTACACCGTCATTTCTTGCCTGGCTTATTGCAGTAGATGATCGCCTTATATCTACGTGCCCCTGTATTGTCTATTCTGGCCAAAACAATCAGTGATTGTTTTAAAACATTGAATCAAATCAAATGTTATTCTTGCTCAGAACTGTGGAATGGCTCCCATTTTACTCAGAATAAAAGACAAATTCCCTACAATGGCCTGAAAAGACCTCCATGATCCGGCCCTGTTAATTTTGTGACCTCATTCCCTTTTACTCTCCTCCTTCATTCAGCCTCACCCAGCTTGGCTTCTTCAAAGCTTCTTGAATACACTTGTATTCTCCCATCTTAGAGTATTTTTTCCTCTGCTTGGAGTACTCTTTCTTGGGACATCTACGTAGCTAACTTCCTGACCTCTTTCAGGTCTTTGCTCAAATGTCACCTTTTCAATGAGAATTACCCTGACTACTTTATTGCCTTAACTTTTATATATTATATAGGACTTATAACCTCTATAACATACTGTAGGTTTTATTGATTTGTTATGCTTATTATAGATTGTCTGTTTCACTGCCTAGAATGAATGTAAGCTTTATCTGTTTTCTTCAATGATAGATCCCAAGGGTTTAGAATATGATGAATCAATCAATAAATGAAGCAATCTGCAAGACAAATTGAAGAATTCAAAAGTATATATAACTATTCATAACACTCTGCAAAATGAGCTGTGTATATATAAATGATATAAATGTTTATAGATGCATATGGTATCTCTGAAAGACTATGAAAGAAACTGGTAATAATGGGTACCTGTGGGAGGAACAATACCAGGGATGGGTAGGGAGGAACAGTCTACACTTCAGGGTATGCAGCTATCATTTCTTTAGTTGAAAAATACAAGGCATAGCTGAGCCTAATTCTGAAATTCAAAATTCTTTATAAATAGTCAATTTTTTTCTTTGAAGATGTTTAATTGTATTACCACTAGATGGCACATACTTACCGATAAATTCTCAAAGAATCTCCAACACAGATTTTTTTTAAAAAGCACTTTAGTTCCCCTAACTCACTAGAGTTTACTTAACTGTCTACAGTATTGGTTTTTCTCAAGAAATTTCCTTAACTTCAGTTGTTTAGTGCCATATCAGCTTCTAGGCTATTTTCCACTAATTTCTTATTTAGCATTATTATAAAATTTGAGTTGTAGGAATATCTTAAATCTGCAGACACTAGCTTAGATATTCTTAGTTTATAGTTTCTAATGTTTTTTGAATTGTATCTACCTATGTTTTCATCTCTTTTTCTATCAAATTAGTGAATAAAATTTAAATATTCTGTGCACAAAAGGTTTTTTTAAAAAAATAGATTTTTGTTTGATTATATTGTTTGCTCTTATATCGAATAAATCAGTGTCCAGAACAATGTGCAATTTAACAACCACTTTCCGAATGCTTACATGATACACAATGAGATTAGGCAAATGAGTACCATGTAGGACACAAAGATGAAACATTATTTATTGCCTCTGTCTTCAGGACCTTTCATTTTATGGGGGGCAGTCATGAATGCATATAACTATAATACAAGTCAAAATGTAGTAAATGATTAAAAGAAAATAGTAAGTGTAATGGGAATAGATAGCTTATATTAATTTGGGGATTCCAAGAATAAGGTGGAATTTGAAAAGAGCTTTGATATAAAGATAGTTTCATTCTCTGAATGAACTGAATGTATGTGTTACATAGATTTACAATTCGATATAAAGAGTGAATTATATATCTGGGATAAAGATACGATCATTATATGCAAGTGGTAAATATGGAATTATAGTATAAAAACCTGTATTCTTTTTGATGGTAAAGTTTCCAAAAAGAAAATGGTAGTATGCATTTTATAAATTGTAACATTTAAAAGCATTATAAAAAACTTTTTAGGCAAATCTGAGTGCCTGGTTGGCTCAGTCAGTAGAGCATGCAAATCTTGATCTTGGTGTTGTAAGTTCAAGGCCCAGGTTGGGTATAGAGATTACTTAAAAATAAAATCTTAAAAAAAAAAAAACAAAAAAAAAAACCTTTTTAGGCAAGTTCTAAAATAACATTGGAAAAATTATTGGGCCAGATAATTTTGGTAGTCATTTTTAACATAGAGATTTTCTTACTCTTGTTTTTCTTTTCAAAATATTTTTAATTAATTTATATGTAGAAAAAGTACTGAATTCAAGTAGAATAACATTTATTGAGTGCTTACTATGTCAGAAAACTGCCATCTATTATTTCATTTAATACTCATGAAACTTGATGATGTATATACTGTTACCCACATTTTACAGATGAAGAAATTGGGGCAAAAGTTTAAGGAACTTGTGTGAATATGTCACCTGCCTGTCATAATACCAATACTGGATGTGAATAGAATTAATTTTCTTACAATAAGAAACCTGGCTTTTCAATTTATAACACTTCAGTATCATTGCTCTTAAAAGAGGATCAAATTATTCTAATAAGATGTATTAATACTGACTACTTTGTTACATTGGTGGTCTTTTTATAACTTTTTAAAGTGTGAGATAAATCATATTAAAATATTATCTTAGTGAATCAGGAACCTGACCCTTTGACTTTGAATGTACAAGATTTCTCCAACTTTGGTGTACTGTAACATAATAAAATAATAATCATATACCAAAGTCTAAGTAATATATGGTATAATGCTTAAGTCAGATTAATTCCAGCACAACAGCTAAATCAAGTAGATATTAAAACAAAATTATATATTTAGAAATGAGTCTTAATATTTTTCTGTGTTTCTTTAGCCAGAAAAATGTAAGAAAAAAAAGAAATGGTATAAAAGTGCCCTACAAGAAGCCTACCTCCTCTATGGATATTCTCATGAGCAAAGACTGGAAATGTGCCGCCTATCCAAACAGGGTATACGAGCTTTTTTATTCTTTACCACCCCAGAATGAGGTTCTATTCAGATGCATGCTTCCCGAAATATATTTGCACATTTTAAAACATCTCTCTTTCTCTTCGTAGGGATATAATAAATCTTTGTCCCCTGAAAAGAAATTTTTATATGGATTAATAATATGTATTTTGCCCTTTGAAACTGTTTTCAGTGACTAAACATACATTCTATTTAAATGCAGGGGTTTTAATTAGCGCTTCTATCATCTTCTTTACCCTTAAACTATCTACATAAGTTCTCTTGTATATTTCAAAGTAAATATTTCAAAATTAGAAGCTGTGGCCTTAAAATATATTTCTGGGGTGAAACTTTCACTTGCATATGCTGCATTCTTTCAGAACAAAGTGTTTTTCAAAATGTTTTACTTTTAAAGAAATTCAAGGCAGAGATAAAAACAATCTTCAACTTTTTTTAATGAGGGTAAAAAATGTAAGATTTCAGGTCATTTTCAAAGAAAGTTCTCTGGAATCATAAATATTATGGTTTGTAGATAGCTTTTTAAATGAATTCATCATAGGGATTTTAGTAGGTAGGATACATTTTTAACTCTGAATATGATTGTCACATAGAAATGGTGACTTTCAATAAACTTAAATATGTTCTTAGTGGTAATAATAATTATCTTAATTTCTAAAATGATCATCTTAAGTTCTAAAATAGATTATGGGAGGATCTGGCCTTTTACTACTGACTGAATTTTGAAGTAAGAGTGACAATTTTTTCTTCTTGGAATTTAATATATATATATTTTAAAACTTATATGTGAAAACATTTTATTTGAGAAAAATTTAAATATTAACCCCGCTACCTTAGATTTTTACAGGAAATAAGTAGATTTTAAAAGAGTGGAAAAGAATGACAAGCACATTACTCTGGTTTACTCTGAGACTGGGAAAAGAGACATTTATTACCATAAATGTGATTTTATTCCTTGTGCTGAAAATATAATGTCTCTGTTTATTATCAGTAAAGGTTGAACTCACTATATTATTACAAATACAATTTTATTCTTTTCACAGAGTATACATTTTTCTCGTGTAACCAAAATAAACTTTGAAATATTTGGTTTTTTTAGTTTTTTAGTATTAATATCTTGAAGTAATATAGTCAGTTATTTTTTTAAGTTGTATTATAGCCATTTCACATTAGCAGTAGACACACTCTTTCAATAAATATGGAGCTATGTCTTTGTCATTGTTGTATGTGCTGGCGTATTTATGTCTGGGTCCTTTGGCATTCTTGCTTGTCCAGAGACTATGGAGAGGGGTTATTTCTCATTGGTTTTGCAGCAGACCATTTTCTGGTTGAAAGTCTGATGATTTTTGCATGCAGAATTTGATGTAACTCAGTCTGATTATAGAGAGACCTATGCCTAAAGACTTTGATTCTTGTCCCTGAAGGAGCCAGAATGGAGGGGTACAAAGACACTTCCAGGAATTCAGTCTTTGCCATAATAGGCTCACTCACTTCATACTCACTCTTTACTAGCTCCAAAATAGACACTGTAGTCCTTGCTTAGCTTCCAGGGTGAATTCTAGGACGTATTCAGCTTCTTGCTGTGTTCAAAAGTAATTTTGAGAGGTAATTTGCCATTATTCAGATATTTTACAAAAGGTGAGTAGCTTAGAGGCAAACAACTTATTTCATCCCTACAACTTTGAGGATTTCTTTAACCCCAAATGTCTTCTTCCAGCTCAGAAATAATGACTAGTAATTTCTTTACCTAAATTCTTCCTACCCTACAGAAATTGGCCCACTATTATGTTAGACGCAGCTCTTTCATTGTTGAATTCTACAGGGTCAGTAAATGATATTTAAAAAATATAGGCCTATTTCATATGGTAAGAGTATGTTTAGTTTTATGAGAAACTGCCAAGCTATCTTCCAAAGTAGCTGCATCATTTTTTCATTCCCACCAGAAATGAATGGCAGTTCTTTTGCTCCACATACTTGCCAACGTTTGGTGTTGTCAGTATTCTGGATTTTGGCCATTCTATTAAGTCTGCAGTGGTACCTCATTGATGTTTTCATTTGCAATTCTCTAATGACATATGATGATGAACATCCTTTCATATGCTTATTTGCCATCTATAAATCTTCTTTGGTGAGGTGTCTGTTCATTGCCTGCTTTTTAATCCGATTGTTTATTTTCTTATTGTTGAGTTTTAAGAGTTCTTTGTATACTTATAGCAGCATTATCAACAATAGCCAAACTATGGAAAGAGCCCAAATGTCCATTGACTAATGAATGGATAAAGAAGATGTGGTATATGTCTACAATGGAATATTACTCAGCCATCAAAAAGAATGAAGTCTTGCCACTTGCAGGAATGTGGATTGAACTAGAGTCTGTTATGCTAAGTGAAATAAGACAGAGACAAATACTATATGATCTCACTCATATGTGGAATTTAAGAAATAAAACAGATGAATATATTGGGAGGGAAGAGAGAGGGAGGGAAACAAACCATAAGAGACTCTTAACAATAGAGAACAAACTGAGGGTTGATGGAGGGAGGTGGGTGGGGGATGGGCAGGTGGGTGATGGGGATTAAGGAGGGCACTTGTTATGATGAACACTGAGTGTTGTATGTAAGTGATGAATCACTGAATTCTACTCTGAAATCAATATTGCACTGTATGTTAACTAACTAGAATTTAAATAAAATCTGAAAGAAAATGGAGAAAAGCAGAAAAACCCAAAAAGAGTTCTTTGTATATTTCAGATAACAGTCCTTTGTCAGATTTTTTTGTAAATACTTTTTCCCACTCTGGATTATCTTCTTATTCACTAATTGTGTTCTTTGCAGAGTGGAAATTTTAATTTTAATGAAGTTCAGCTTATCAATTATTTCTTTCATGGATCTGGCCTTTGATGTTTTATCTGAAGTCATCTGCATACCCTAGGTCATCTACATTTTCTCCTATGTTACACTCTAGGAGTTTTATAGTTATACATTTTTCATTTAGATATGTGATTTTGAGTTAATTTTTGTGAAAGGTGTAAGGTCTGTATCTAGATCCATTTTTTTGACATGTAGATATCTAGTTGTTCAATACCATTTGTTGAAAACTATATTTTCTCCATTATATTGTCTTTGTTCTTTTGTAAAATATCAGTTGACTATATTTATTGGGTCTGTTTCTGAGCTCTCTATTCTGTTCCATTGATCTGTTTTTTTATTCTTTTCCCAATATTACAGTGCCACGATTATTGTAGCTTTAGAGTAAGTATTAAAGTCAGGTAGGGCCAAGTCCTCTGACTTTGTCCTTCAATATTGTGTTGGCTATTCTGCATCTTTTTCTCTTCATATGAACTTTAGATTGAGTTTGTTGATATCCACAAAATAGCTTGTTGGGATTTTCATTGAGATTGCACTGAATCTATAAATCAAGTTGGGAAGAACTGACATCTTGACATTACTGAATCTTCCCATCCATAAATATGGAATATACCCAGATTTGTTTAGTTCTTTGATTTTGTTCATCAGAGTTTTGTAGTTTTCCTCATATAATCTTGTCCATATTTTGTTATATTTTGCCTAAGTATTTCAGTTTGGGGGGCACTAGTGTAAATGAGAATGTGTCTTTAATTTCAAATCCTGTTTTTTCATTGCTGGTAAATAAGAAAGTGATTGACTTTTTGTGTTAACCTTGTGCCCTGCAACCTTGCTATAATCACTTTTTTGTTCCAGGAGTATTTTTTTTTTATTCCTTTTTGGATTTTCTACTTAGATAATCATGTCATCTACTAAGACAGTTTTATTTCTTCTCAATCTATACCTTTTATTTCCTTTTTTTTAACTTATTGCATTAGCTAGGAGTTTCAGTACAATATTGAAAAGAGTGGTGAGGTGTGAACATCTTTGACTTATTCCTAATCTTAGTGGGAATGCTTTGAGTTTCTCACCATTAAGTATCATGTTAGCTGTAGATTTTTGTAGATTCTCCTTATCAGATTGAGGAAATTTCCCTCTATTCCTAATTTGCTGAGAGTTTTTATCATGAAGGGGTATTGGATTTTGTCAAGTGCTTTATCTGCATCTATTGATCTGATCATGTGACTTTTCTTTTTTAATCTGTTGATGTCACAGATTGCATTAATTGATTTTGAATATTGAATCGGCCTCGTATACCTCAGATGAACCTCACTTGTTCATGGCGTATAATCCTTTTTATACATTGTTGGATTTGATTTGTAATATTGAGGATTTTTGCATCTGTGTACATGAGAGAAGTTAGTCTGTAGTTTTCTTGTAATGCCTTCATTTGGTTTTGGTATACTGGCTTCAGTGAACCAATTAGGAAGTATTCCCTCTGCTTCTATTTTCTGGAAGAGTTTATAGAGAATTGGTATAATTTGTTCCATAAATGTTTGATAGAAATCACCAATGAACCATCTGGGCTTGGTGCTTTCTCTTTTGGAAATTATATTGATTATTATATTGATTCAATTTTATAAAAAGATATAGATTGTTTATTTATTCTTGTGTGACTTTTGGCAGATGGTGTCTTTTAAAGAATTGGTCCATTTCATCTAGGGTATGAGATTTGTGGGCATAGAGTTATTCACAGCATTTCTTTTTTTGTTTTTGTTTTTTCTTTTTTTTTTTTTTTTTTAGATTTTATTTATTTATTTGACAGAGAGAGACAGTGAGAGAGGGAACACAAGCAAGGTGAGTGTGAGAGGGAGAAGCAGCCTTCCTGTGGAGCAGTGAGCCCGATGTGGGGCTCAATCCCAGGACCCTGGGATCGTGACCTGAGCTGAAGGCAGACGCTTAACGGCTGAGCCACCCAGGTGCCCCTCACAGAATTTCTTTATTATCCTTTTAATATCTTGGGATCTGTAATGATGCCCTCTCTTTTGTTTTTGATACTAGTAATTTATGTTTTCTCTCTTTTTTTCCTTAGTTAGACTGGCTAGAGATTTCTTGACTTTATTGGTCTTTTTAAAGAAACAATTTTTGGTTTTATTTCCTCTATTAATTTCCTGTTTTTGATTTTATTGATTTCTGCTCTAATTTTTATTTCCTGTGTTTACTTCATATTTAACTTGCTTTTCGTTTTCTAGTTTCCAAAGGTGGAAGCTTAGCTTATTGATTTTAGGTCTTTGTTCTTTCATAATATTTGAATTTTAATGCTATAAATTCCCCTCTAAATACTTTCACTGTGTCTTACAAATTTTGATAAACCGTATTTTCATTTTCATTTAGTTTAAAATATTTTAAAATTTCTCTTAAGATTTCTCCTTTGACCTATATGTTACTTAGGAATGCATTGTTTAATCTCCAAGTATTTGGGGGTTTTCTAGTTATCTTTCAGTTTTTTAATACTAGTTTAATTCTACTATGGTCTCAGAGCAGACTATTGTATGATATCTATTTTTAAAAATGAGTTAGGGTATATTTTATGGCCCAGAACATAGTCTATCTTAGTGACTGTTCCAAGTGAGCATGAGAAGAATGTATATTCTGCTGTTGCTGGATAAAGTAGTCTATAGATGTAGATGATATTCAGTTGATTGATGGTATTGAGTTCAACTACAGTAGTTTTCTCTTACCTGCACTTTCGCTTTCCATGATTTCGGTTATTTGTGGTCAGCCGTGACCTGGAAGCAGATGATCCTCCTTTGCTGTATCATCAGAAGGTCAATAGTAGTCTAACCCTATGTCACAATGCCTGTGTCATTCGCCTCCCTTCATCTCATCATGTAGGCATTTTATCTCACATCTTAACAAGAAGGATGAGTATAGTACAATAAAATATTTTGACAGAGTAAGGGACCACATTCACATAACTTTTGTTACAGGATATTGTTATAATTGTTCTTTTCATTAGTTATTGTTGTTACTCTCTTACTCTGCCTAATTTATAAGTCAAACTTTATCATAACTATGTATATATAGGAAAAGCAGTACATATAGGGGTTTATTACTATGCATGGTTTCAGGCATCCACTGGGGTTCTTGGATCATATCCCCCACAGATAAAGGTGAACTACTGCATGTCATTACTGATTTTCTGCTTGCTGGACCTGTTCATTTCTGCTGAAGTCTCCAATTATAATAGTGAGTTCATCTATTTCTCCTTGAGTTCTATCAATTTTTGCATTACATGCCTTGACACTGTTGTTAGACACGTTCATATTAATACTCATTATTTCTTCCTGGAGTAATGATGACTTTGTTATTAGGTAATGCTCCTCTTTATCCCTGATAATGTTCCTAGGTCTGAAGCCTGCTCTGTCTGAAGTTAATATAGCTACTCCTATTAAAATAGCTTCCTTTTGATTAGTGTTAAAATGGTATGTCCTTCTGTATCTTTTTACTTTTAACCTCTATGTGTCTTTATATTTAAAATGAGTTTTTTTGTAGACAACATATGCTGACAGTCTTTGTTTTTTAATTGGTATATTTATACCATTGAAATTTGAAGTAATTATTGATATAGTTGGATAAATATTTACCATATGTGTTACTGTTTTCTATTTGTTTTCCTTTTTCTTTGTTCCTTTTTTTTTCATTCTTTTTCTGCTTTTGTGTTTTTGTTTGTGTGTTTGTTTAGAGAGGGAGAGAGAGATGGGGGTGGAGAGGCAGAGGGAGAGGAAAAGAGAGAATCTTAAGCAGGCTCCATGAGCATGGAGCCTGATATCACAACCCAAAGATCATGACCTGAGCCAAAAATCAAGAGTCAGACATTTAACCGACTGAGGCACCCAGGCACCTCAACTTCTTGTGGGTTTTTTCATCCACCTTTTTGGTTTTAATTTAGTATTTTATATGATATTTTTTCCTCTCTTAGCATATCAATTATGCTTTCTTTTTAACTTTTTTTTAAGATAAAAATGTTTTAGGGAAATGGTTTTCCTAAATTAGACATATTATTGCTATTATTATTTTGAACAAATTGTTTTCAGTTAGATAAAGAATAGAAAATTTAAAGTTTAGATTTTACTTTCACTTAGTCATTCTCTGGTGCTCTTCCTTTCATTATGTCAATCCAAGTTTCTGCTCCTACATCATTTTCCTTCTCCCTTTTAACATTTCTTGCAAGGTAAGTCTACTGGTAACAAATCAGTTTCTCAAATTCTCTCAAGTATATATTCCTTTATTTTTGAAGGATAATTTTACAGCATACAGAATTCTAATTTGGTGGGGTTTTTTTTTCTCTTAACACTATTTCACTCCATTCTCCTCTTGCTTGCACAGTTTCTGAGAGGAATTGAATGAAATTCTTGTCTTTGCTCCTTTATTGATAAGGCACCCCCTTCCACCAGGCTTCTTTCAACAATTTTCTTTATCTTTGTTTTTCTGTCTTTAGCTTTTATCCTGCTTATTGTTCTCTGAGCTTCCTGGATCTTGTTTGGTGTCTGACATTCATTTGGGGGAAATTCTCAGTCATTATTGCTTCAAATATTTCTCCTTTTCCTTTCTCCATTTCTTTTCCTCCTTGTATTCCCATTACCCATATATTATACTTCTGTGGTTTTCCGATAGATCTTGAATAGTCTGTTCTTTTTTTTTCCAGTCTTTTTTCTCTTTGCTTTTCAGTTTTAGAAGTTTCTATTAATGTATCATTAAACACATTCTTTCCTCAGCTGTGTCCAATCTACTGATGAAACTATCAAAGGTATTCTTCACTTTTGTTACAGCATTTTTAATCTCCAGCATTTCTTTTTGTTATTATTTCTTAGAATTTCTACCTCTCTGCGGTGCCTGCGTGGCTCAGTAGGTTAAGCTTCTGCCTTCGTCTCGGATCATGATCCCAGAGTCCTGGGAGCAAGCCCCGCATCGGGCTCCCTGTTCAGTAGGGAGTCTGCTTCTCCTTCTCTCTCCACCCCTGCCCCCCCCTCATGCTGGCGCACTCTCTCTCTCAAATATATAAATAAAATCTTTAAGAAAAAAAGAGTTCCCATCTCTCTGCTTGCAGTACCCATTTGTTCTTGAAAGTTGTCTACCTTTAACGTAGTTGTTTTAAATTCAGTCTGATCATTCCAACATCTCTGTATGGGTCTGTGTTTGGTGCTTGCTCTGTCACTTCAAATTGTTTTTTGCCTTTTAGTATGCCTTGTCATTTTTTTTTGTGGAAAGGCAAACATGATGTACCAGGTAAAAGAAACTGTGGTAAACAGGCCTTTAGTAGTACAGTGGTAAGACATGTGGGGCCAGGGAGGGCAGTCTATAGTTCCATGATTAGGTCTCAGTCCTGGGCTTTGAACTGCACAAGTGCTTCTCATTTCTTTCACCCCCTACATGGTACATCATGGTTAAAGGGGAGCTAGAGTTGGATATTTCCCTTCTCCCAATGGAGGACTACAGCAGACTAAATTTGTTCCCTTCCCCCTAAGTGGCTCGCCTCTGAAAAAACCACAGTAGGTTAGGCTCTGGCAAAATAATTTCTCTTGAGGGCAAACTGCTAGAACTGAATGCCCTGGCATATTTCAAAATGGTTACTTTTTTTCCCCCCACTGAGGAAGCACAAAGGTCTTTTTCTCCAATCTTCACCTTGAGAACCTGATAGAGCTCCTGTAGGTAAACTCACAGAAATGTGCTTCCCTCCTACATGCCTGGGTCCCCCTAGAATTTTTCTCTCAGCTTGTTCACATGGAGGCTCCAGCAATTCATCAATTACAGTTCACGTGTTCCTCCCCCAGCACTGGTTCCCGTGGCGGGTTCTGCTCCATGAAGTTGTGATTCTCTGTATTCACCTGTCTCTTCAAATTTGGGGGCAGTGGTTTGCCCTGTGACCTCACTTCTCAGAGGGATCTAAGAAGAGTTATTGATTTTCAATTTGTTTGGCTTTTTACTTGTGAGAATGGAGCATGACCTCTAAGCTCTTTACATGCCAGATAGGAAACTGGACCTATCCTCTACCTTTTTAAGAAAATGCTTTCTTTCAGCTGTCATCTTTAAAGAAGCATAGACTGACAGATTTTCTGAGGCCATGAATGGACAGGCTTTAAAAATATTTTTTTTAAAAAGAAGCCATTGATTTATGTTAATATTTGTACTCCTCTCTAACATGCTTGTAAATAAAAAATTTTTAACATCTGCTATGAGTCATGAGGCATAACCACCTCTACTGACTTGGAACATTTTCATTTTCTACCTGCAGCTCCTCTCTTGCACTTTAAAAACTATGATGTGGATATAGCCCACAAGTGGAGTAAAGGCCCTTTTAATTACCCAGATCTACATTTCCTGTTAACTGCTTTTCACTCTGTGTGAGGGTCCCTACATGCAGAGATTTCTGAAGGGAGGAAATTAAACCTTTCTCACTGGGGAAAATTCAGCTCTTAGAAAGTGTTTAATGTTGCTGAAGTTGAACATGGACTTACTGTTATTAATAGATAAATTGCTAATGATTATAATGTTTCTCAGCATTTCATCAGACTTTCTCCCTTTGGCAAATCCCTTTGAAAATCAGAGTGGTTGTTGATACTCCCCAAAACACTTCTGTGTTGCACTCGGAAATGGTTGTGCAACTTTTCAACATAAAAATTTCCTTGAACAGCAGTTTGGATATTTCTGTTCGCAATTGTCTCCCTACTGGAAATTTTACATAAGAATGACGTATCTGTTGAAGAGAAACATAAGTAATTGGTTTTTTTTTTTTCATTAACTCTCAGTATATGGTGAGGGTCCATTGGATCCAGTTTTAGTTTTTGAGTTTCGTTTTTATGAGTTTTAACTACACATACAGGTTGATACTTCATCATGACTTTTATTGTTATTAGCGAGCTTTGAAAGAAAAAGGAAAAAAAAAATTTAGATACAATAGAATTTATTCTATCTTGTAATTATCATCAGGGCCCTTTCATAAATTTGAAATAAATTATGAAATTTCAATAATCTTTCAATAATCTTTTAAATTACTCATCAGTTTATTTCCAACTATGTTAAAAAGCATAAAACAAATTATTGAGGGGCACCTGGGTGGCGCAGTCGTTAAGCGTCTGCCTTCGGCTCAGGGCGTGATCCCGGCGTTCCGGGATCGAGCCCCACATCAGGCTCCTCCGCTGGGAGCCTGCTTCTTCCCCTCCCGCTCCCCCTGCTTGTGTTCCCTCTCTCGCTGGCTCTCTCTCTGTCAAATAAATAAATAAAATCTTTAAAAAAAAAAAATTATTGAAATGGTAGAGTGATAGAATCACTTAGCAAGATGATATAGTAGTAAAACGTATCATCAGTAAACTATTTTTGCTGGTATTCCAAAGGTTAGATCTTTCTGTCTCTCTCTCTCTCTCTCTCTCTCTCTCTCACTCACACACACACACACACACACAAACACATACACATACACACATCTCCAGAATGTCTTTATTAGCTAAAATGAAAGGAACATTGTTGATAATCTATTCGCTATCAGACATTGTTTTAAGAACTTTATATAAATTCTATTATTTGAATCTCACAATATACCAATAAGGTAATAATTCATTATTCCTGGTTTATCAATAAAGAAACTAAAGGCCTGAGAACATACACAGTGTTTTATATCTTACACTGTCTAGTATAGTACCTTATACCATGTAAACATTATATATATTTTAACTAATAAATTATATTAATTTTTCAGGTAAAAATGTATATTTAAGATCCATATAAGATTTTGAATAAAATACATGTACATTTTTAATTATAAAAAAATATTGAGCAACTACTGCATATAAAACATGGTCCCTGCCTTTAAGGCACATTCTAGTCTTGCAGAGTGCTTAGACATATATAGAAGTAACCATAATACAAGGAAGAAAGTTCTGTGTCCTGGGATGACTGGACTGGTTTTGCAACAGAGGTGGTTATTTCCCCAAGGTGGAGGAATCATCTGTGATGGTAGATGGTCTTGTATATTCATCAGTGGGGAGAAAAAGGGTATTCCAGAAGAAGGGATTCCACGCACACAGCTGAACATAGGAAAGAGGGCAGTTTACATGGGGCCAACTAATTATAGGTATAAATATAATAACCTGCTTCTCTGAATTTCTGTGTTTTATGCCAATAATTTGTTTCTTACTGCAAAATTTGCTTTTAGATAGCAAACATTTATTCACTCTTATATTCATGGATGTTTATTCTTTTTGTTAGTTTTACATGTTCGTTGTGAATTATAGTTGCATATTGATAAGTTTAATTTCTGTGTGTTTTTCTTTAATGTTAGATGTAGTCCTAAAACCTTAATACTAATGTCCATAGCTCTGTTTGTTTTTCATTACCATAATATTAAGGTTAATAAAACAAATGTATGAGTAAGTATTTATGTACAATTCATTTAGTTGGAATTCTACATTGAATCCATTAAAAATCCAATTATTAATTATTATTGCCAATAATTTTTACTAATTCACACACAGGTTTGCATAAATCAAAATAATATCTTAAAATAATTTTCTGTATTCTGTTTGGCTGTAGTCCTCTTTTGTGTTGAGTGTTGCTTAAGTGTCCCACATGGAGGCAGCAGACATAATAGAGACCTGCCGTCAGATGGGTCTGGCCCCACTGCTTGGCCTCAGACATGGTATTTAGCCTCAACTTTCTCAGCTGTAAAATGGGGATGCACTACATACTTTGCAAGATTATCATGAAGTTTCAATAAGATATTGTCTATGTAAAGTCTTTATCCCGTATCTGGCATGGAGTAGATGTTCAAGTAGAGGTCTCGAGGATTTCATTCCAGATCCTATATACTTCAGAGTACATAAGCTGACCAGACCCTAGAATAAGACACACTATATTCTAACTCGAGAACATCCAACCAACTAGATTTAAGGGTGGAGGTTTGTCAGATAAGTGTATCAATCCCTAATGCTATTATTTTGGATTATTTTGTTCTACTCAACTCTGGGAAGTTGAGTTTGTTGGCATTTTGATCAAAAGAACCATTAAAAACACGTATTACAGTATGAAAAAGTAGAAAATTCTAATTGTATAACATTGCACTTATTTAAACAGGAGTGTAGGCATTTTTTTGAAGCAGCCATACTTTATTATCTTACAGATAAATCCAAAGCAGATGGCAAAGTTGCTGTGGTAGCCAAGAAAAGGGTAAGATCATGTTTCATTATATAAAATATGCAGACTTCAAATTCCGTTTGATTAAAGCTATTTTTAAAAGAAAATTGAATTAATATTTAAAAGCAAAATGACATATAATTAGTTTTTTCTTCTAGATGTTGGTTGAGTATATTTTTCCTTATTTAGGTTGACACTAGAAATTTAATATTTATGATTACTTATATCAGTGTTATAGAATTATCAGAAATATAAAGTTAACAAGTTAGCAATTGCTTTTATTTACATTGTATTTCACGTATGTACTTTCATATACTAAAATATTTTTTGTGTACCATGTTATTAGAATGTGTGCAATCTCGTGGAAAATTTAAATAATTAAAATCCACAGCTTAATATGGACTTTACCTTGAAATTGAGAATAATATCAGCCATTTATATCGATCTAAACCTAGAATCTTTTAAATAAAATTTGTGCAGTCAATAGCATTTTAAAAGAATTTTAAAAATTTAACATGTCATTCTGTATATTGTATGCAGGGAGTTGTTTAACTACTTATTGTCAAGACTATGATTGGGATAGGATGAACCTTGACATTTTCCTCAAGTGACAGTATTCTTAACAGGACAGTACTTAAAAAGAGAAAGACCCAATGTTTAAATCAAATTCTTTTAGACAAATAGTATATTGATGCCATATGAAAAAGAATTGTGATTGAAAGGAGAGCCTATCCCTCTAGTATTTCCTGTGTTGAATGGTGGGGTTGGGGCAGGGTGGACCCAGGGAAGGTTGAGTGTAACCCGGCAGAATGGAAAAAATGTTGGTCACAAACCTATAGATGAATAGGCCACGGGGTAAGCATCATTTTTGTATTCTGAGTATGTATATGTCATGAGTCCTTTTATTTTTGTATTATTTATTTATTTTTATCATGAGTCCTTTTAAAATCTGATTTTGTTTTACCCTTTTGCTTTCTGACTTGTAAAAGTATTCTGTACTTTTCACTGGCTAAATAATGTTGTTGTACCTTTTGCAGAAAGGAATTCCATATCATAGAAGACAAGGTTGCCTTTTAAAAAGAAAGGAAATAGTACTTGTGTGTGTCTGACCGTTTAGAAAGGAACATGTGAGATAGTGCAGGATTGTTAATGTGCGTGGAATTGTTTATTTTAATCTCTGCTAAAGGATAGTTAGAATCAAAAATGATAAAGGTAATAATAACTAACATTTCTATATATTGCTTTATTTTTACCAGTGATTTTCAATGACTGTGGTACTACTGTCTCTAGGACAGTGCTATTTAAAGTGTGGTCCGTGGACCAGAGCTAGTCTGTGAACTATTTATTATTGGTCTGTAATGAGACAAAAGCAAAAAATGACAGGAACCATTTAGAAACTTGTATAGTAATTTGACAGAGTCATTTTTGTCTGTTGACTGTAATGATAAAATGGAACTTATATTTTGTGTTTATTTTCTATTTCACTTTTTTCTTAGTAACTTATTTTTAATTGTATAGAAGTATAGGTCTTGGATGTACTGGGGGCAAAACTGGTCCTTAAACACATAATTTAAGAGACACTGCACTATGTGTCTCGGAGTGTGTTAGGAATTTGTGGAAGTGTCTTGGGCTACAGTAGTTTGGGGGAATACAGGGCATTTTTGGGGGTATAGTTAAGGAAACTAGGTATCTAGCAATGCATGGAACAAAACCGTATCACAAAATTGTCCAGCATCTGTCATGATTTTCGAATGTGCTGCTAGACTCAACAAACTACAGATATACAGTTGACCCTTGAACAACACAGGGTTGGGGCACTGACCACTACAGTCAACAACTCATGTATAACATTTGGCTCCCCTAAAACTTAACTACTAGTAAGCTATTGTCAACCGAAAGCCATAATAAAAATGTAAACAGTTGATTAACACATATTTTGTATGTTATATGTATTATATATATACTGTATTCTTAGAATAAAGTAAGCTAGAGAAAAGGAAATGTTAAAATCATAAGGAAGAGAATGTACATATACAATTCTGTACTGTAAGAAATCTGTGTGTAAGTGGACCTATGCAGTCCAAACCTGTGTTGTTCAAGGGTCAACCGTGATTGTGTAGTGATTTAATACAAAATAATACTGAAATATAATATTTTAGACAAAAAGCCAAGGAATTTCGAAGGCTTATTATAGAGCAGGAAACTGAAATGAAATAAATACACTGTTCTCAAAATTACTGAATAATTTACTTATTTTCTACTCAACATATTGTAACATATTTAACTACGTATTTAGCCATAAAGAGCAGAAGTGCAATTACTGAGATACCATGGAAAACATTTACAAATCTGAAACAGGAAATTTGAGATGACTTTTAACAGTCTTAAAATCAAATATTACTAAATTGACAGATAAGTGAAATGTATTGATCTCTTTGAATTATAAAAAATAAACATTTAGAAATATTTCATGATATTGCTACCCTTATATATTTGTGAACACTTTAGAATAATGCTAAGAAACCTATTACAAATATTACATATTGAAATTATTTTTAGATAGCCTGTTATTTTCCAATCTTACTCTGATACTGTCCCCAAAGTCTACCTTAAAATTCTTTATTACATAAGATATAATAGAAGATATTATTGCTTCTTTTTCTAATTTATTATCAAGATAGTCGTCCTCGGGGCACCTGGGTGGCTCAGTCGATGGGGTGTCCAACTCTTGATTTCAGCTCACATCATGATCTCAGGATCATGAGGTTGAGCCCCGCGTCAGCCTCCACACTCAACATGGAGTCTGCTTGAGATTCTCTCTCTCCCTCTGCTCCTCTTCCAGCTTGCACTCTCTCTTTTTCTGTCTCTCTCTAAATAAATAAATAAAATCTTAAAAAAAAAAAAAAGACATTTTTCCTCACATATTGCATTATGGTCAAGTTCTTTTCAAGTACTAGAGACTGAATGTGGCCCTGAAGTGTTATGGGATTTCTGTGATATTTCGTTACTAGGTCATCTCATGTCATAGCACACAGAGAATTATTTCCTCTATAGGGAATTATTTTGCCAAACTCTTTTGGGAGAATATAATACTTTACATTTTCTATGCTTGGGCAATCTATAATTTATTTTGGAATATTATCTCTCTTTCAATTGAGATTAGTTTCTTTTCTTTCATTATATAAAATGTCTCATCCATTACTACTTAACTTAAAAGTAGTTTCACACCCTCGCCAACACCTGTTGTTTCTTGTGTTGTTGGGAATGCAAACTGGTGGACCCACTTTGGAGAATAGCATGGAGATTCTTCAAAATGTTAAAAACAGAACTACCCTACCATCTGGCAATTGCACTACTAGGTGTTTACCCAAAGGATACAAAAATACAGATTTGAAGGAATACGTGCACCCTGATGTTTATGGCAGCATTATCAACAATAGCCAAATTATGAAGGAGCCCAAATGTCCATCAACTGATGAATGAATAAAGATATTCATTCAAAATCATAAAAATTCATAAAAATATATATATTTATGTATGTATACACACACACCGTGGCATATTACTCAGCTATCAAAAAGGATGAAATCTTGCCATTTGCAATGACATGGATGGAGCTAGAGTGTATTATGCTAAGTGAAATAAGTCAGTCAGAAAAAGACAAATACCATATGATCTCACTCATATGTGGAACTTAAGAAAGAAAACAGATAAACATATGGAAAGGGGAAAAGAAAAAAAAGGAGAGAGGGACTCAAGCAATAGAAGACTCTTTTTTTTTAAGGATTTTATTTATTTACTTGAGACAGAGAGATACAGAGAGAGAGCATGACCAGGGGGAGAGGTAGAGGGAGATGGAGAAGCAGACTCCCTGCAGAGACAGGAGCTTGATGTGGGGCTCCATCCCAGGAAGCTGGGATCATGACCTGAGCCAAAGGAAGATGCCCAACCATCTGAGCCACCCTGATGCCCCAATAGAAGATTCTTAACGATAGAGAACAAACTGAGGATTGATGGAGGGAGGTGGGTGCAGGATGGGCAGATGGATGAAGGGTATTAGGAGGGCACTTGTTATGATGAGCGCTGGGTGTTGTAAGTGATGAATCACTGAATTCTACTCCTGAAACCAATATTGCACTGTGTGTTAGCTACCTAAATTTTAAATACATAAAAAAAAAGAAACGCAGATAATTTCCTACAGTCTAGAAGAGAAGTCAGATATGTAAATTAGTAATAATAATATAAGAATGAATAAAGTATGGGGACCCTGGGTGTCTCAGTCAGTTAAGCATCTGCCTTCGGCTCAGGTCACAATCTCAGGGTCCTGAGATCGAGTCCCGCGTTCGGCTCCCTGCTCAGCAGGGAGTCTGTTTTCCCTCTCCCTTTGCCCCTCCCCCCACCATGCTCTGTCTTGCTCTCTCTCTCTCTCTCTCTCAAATAAATAAATAGAATCTTTTATTAAAAAGAATGAATGAAGTATGTCTACAATAAAGTTATATTAAGTTAAAAAAAAAAGTAGTTTCTGTTCTTATGTCCACCACTACTTGTGTTGGTACATTTTTCTATAGATCCTGTATAGATTGACTTTATCCAAACTTATTTATTCATAATAGGGATGACTGGCATCTACCTTACTGATTTTGTCTTCAAATGTAGTTGTTCTCAAGCATACACATATAGAAATGCATTTTTATTGTATTATAAATATATTTTATTTCTCTTTTATATTAAAGTTATAATATTTTGAAATTATTCATGTAGTCAGATATATTAATTATGTTATGGGCTACAGTTGCTATAACAAGGAGACTCCAAATTACAGGGAGTCATACAAGGTAGAAGTTTATCTCTCTCTTTATTGTATACTTGACCAAAGGTGAGCCAATGATTCAGGGTGGGAGGAGTCTTTGCCCCACAAGATCATTTAGACTCCCAAGTTTTTTCTGTTTTATTGTTATGCCAGCCCCAGGGTGTGGTCGTAATCTATATGGTCAAAAGTTGATGTCACTATCATATCTGGCCCATGAAAAGAGATAAAGTGGAAAAGGAGTGCAGACAATTAGCTGAACAAGAAAACGTGAACTTGAAGCTGCACGTGTCATTTCTCTGACATCCCACTGGCAAAATTTAGTGATATGGCTACACCCAGTGGCAAAAGGAAGGAGGGGAATGCAGCTTCTAACTGGATCAGTTTAGATACTGGGGTTACAGTTAGTGGTCTAAGACTTTCATTTAAGAATAGAGAATGGGGGGCTCCTGGGTGGCTCAGTCATTGAGCGTCTGCCTTCGGCTCAGGGCATGATCCTGGCGTTATGGGATCCAGCTCCACATCAGGCTCTTCTGCTGGGAGCCTGCTTCTTCCTCTCCCACTCCCCCTGCTTGTGTTCCCTCTCTCGCTGGCGGTCTCTCTCTGTTAAATAAATAAATAAAATCTTAAAAAAAAATAGAGAATGGTATGTTTCAAAATAGTTCTTATAAAAGGGAGTGGTTACGTCTGATAGAGCTAAGAAATACTGAGATAGATTGCCTTGTGTGACCCTTAAATACCAGTGGGAAATAGGTAATATCAAAGTTGTTCTTACAAAGAAACCTCTCGCAGGGTTACTAAGTGATTAACAGGAGAGGCAGAGCCAGGGTCGGGTTCCAGTTCTGATGGTCCATAATACCACAGCTTCTTTTAACATTTCTTTGGCTTTTTAAATCCCTTTACTATCTTTGAGATACCAAATCACTTTTTAGTATCTTTTTAAGTAGCTGAATCACTTTGTATATTCGACTCTTCAATAATCATGAACTTCATCCTTATGAACAGGCACAATCCCAGCTTTAAAACAATTCTTCATTAATGCAGTACTTTCAGATTACAAAGCATTTCCACAAACACTGTCTTTCACTTCAGATGCTTGGGAATAAGGCCTGACAGACATCATCATCATCACCTTACAAAGGAGATCATTTACAGTTAGAGAAGTTAAAGAATTCACCATAGCCGCACAGTGCTCCTTAGGTACTTTTATTTAATATTAGTTTTCCTTAGTTCTTATTAAAGTATTAGCAAGCTAGTCCTATTAGAGTTTGAGTGCTAATTTCACCTAATAAAGTAGTTTTTATTTTTCTATACATTTTAGATCTATGGATATTGAAGATACTATGTTTTTTAAATAAAGATTTTATTTATTTTAGAGGAAGTGAGAGTGCAAGTGGGCAGAGGGGCAGAGGGAGAGGGAGAGAGAGAATCCTGAGCAGACTCCGTACTGAGCTCGGATCCCAACGTGGGGCTCAGTCTCATGACCCTGAAATTATGACCTGAGCCGAAACCAAGAGTCAGATGCTTACTTGGTGGAGTTCCCCCAGGCACCCCTGAAGATAGTATTTTTTAAAGATAGAACTGTTTTATATGGAACTCTATATGTGGACAAGAGGAACCTGTTGGTGTGAAAGCAAAAGGTAATAATAATAAGAATTATTATTATTATTATTATTATTATTATTATTATTAAGGGCCCGCTAAGACCAGACATACACATGTTACTTCATTTGATTCAGCAACAGTTATGTTAGAGAGTCAGTGTTGTCTCTGGTTCCTGAATGAAGAAAATAGTCATAGGGATGTTCATCACTGCCAAAAATTCAATACAGAGATGAATGAAAAAAAAATAAAGTAATTGGCTGTACAGCTCCTTATCCTGGGTTGCAAATCTTGGCAGTCTATTTTATTTATTTATACATATGTAAACAAATGTGTATACCTACATGTATGAGTGTTTTGTGATTGTCTTGTTTTTACAACAATGAGATGTGATTATATGTTATTCTATAGATTTAACTACTTAGGCCAGCAGATACAGATCTGTTTTTAACCCTCCACAGAGCATACGGTAGCAGATATATCATAGTTAGTCAATCAGCCCTATATTGATGAATGCATGGGAGTTTTCAAGTCGCGGGTGTGGTTTGATATTGCTACATGCAGTGCTTTCATAAACCTCCTTGTACATATCTTTCAATACTGATGCCATTATTTTTATAGGATAAATTCCTCACATGGGCTTGATAGATCAAAGCTAACTAGTGTCACCTGCCTCCCTTGAAGCATGGAAGGACCTTGAGGAATAAGTTGTCTGCATTCCGTGTTGGCCTGTGCTGAGTTGCACTGGCAGGTGCTGCCGCCTCTTTGAACCAAGATGAGGAATGTTGCCACCTTGAATACCATTGCTAAGTGCCTACTAGGAATGGTGCTTCTTGGGTCAAGTAGAAGAGCTCTAAGTGCCTCTGTCATTCCCATAGGTCCCTTCTTTTAGCTTTTCAGCTGCATGTGGCTACCCCTTAAGATAGAGGCAAATAGTATTAAGTACACACACCTTTTCACCTGACCACCACTCTGCCCAGTGGAGCAGGCTGAATGAAAGAGTAGAGGAAGCCTCACTAATCTGAGTACTACTTAAAAAAAAGGAAGGGGAAGATCTAGATTGTCTCTAAGTCCCTTTCTGCTCTAATATTCCATGAAATATTTATAACAGCCCAGTAAGTAATTTCAGAATGTCAAAGAACTTGTGCAGACCAGAGTGAATATCTGGGTCAGTTGGCCCTAGAAATAATGAAATGAAAGAATAAAAGGAAATGGGTGGAGTAGCTGATGGTATTGCCTGTTACAGATTCTGAGAGATGTTTGGATATAAAAAATATTCAGGAAATAGCCTATTGTGGTGGAAAGAATAGAAACTTCTGAATGAGCCAGATCTGCCTTCAAGGGGGGCTAGTTCTGCTACTTAGTTCCGTGACCTTAGGCAAGTTAACGTCTATGAGCCTCATTGGTTTAATCTGATTTGGGAACCATAATAATTACCTTGTATGATTGTTATAAAGATAATATGAAAAGCAATTATAATAGCATAGAGTTTACTGTATTTTAATAGGTGCTTATTTAATAAATGCCTAGTACTTTTCTAATTTCTCCTTTTCTAATTTCTAAGAAATAGGAAGGATTTAAGAATATTTAAAATTTCAGACTTAACCATAGCATCATAGTTCTATTAGATAAGATTATGTAAAAGTCTCTTTAAAAGTAAGTCCCATATTTTAATCATCATTTAGTTTTTTCAAAGTAATATAATAACATATTTGGAGGACAGAATTTTTTTTAAAGATTTTATTTATTTATTTGACAGAGATAGAGACAGCCAGCAAGGGAGGGAACACAAGCAGGGGGAGTGGGAGAGGAAGAAGCAGGCTCATAGCGGAGGAGCCTGATGTGGGGCTCGATCCCATAACGCCGGGATCACGCCCTGAGCCGAAGGCAGACGCTTAACCGCTGTGCCACCCAGGCGCCCCAAGGAGGACAGAATTTTTTAAATCATCAAAAATCCATCCCCTTGATTAAAAATTTTTAATTAATTTTATGCATTTGTTTACAGTTATTTCTATATACATTTTTATTTGCATAGTTTTAATCATTGAGTAATGTGCTGTTAATGTTTTCATTTATGTATTATATCACAAATCTTTTCATGTTGTTTTATGGTTCTTACTGCTTTTAAGAGTTGTTTTGGGGGCGCCTGGGTGGCACAGCGGTTAAGCGTCTGCCTTCTGGGATCGAGCGCCCACATCAGGCTCCTCCGCTATGAGCCTGCTTCTTCCTCTCCCACTCCCCTGCTTGTGTTCCCTCCCTTGCTGGCTGTCTCTATCTCTGTCAAAAAAAAAGTTTTTTTTTTTTTTAATTAGTGAAGTAGCATTGTGAGAAAACAAAAAAGAGCAGATACAAATTCTTTCCCAGCTATAATTTCAGTTCTGAAAAAAAAACACTGTTACTAGTTTCATATACTTTATGCATGTATAAATGTATTATTATATGTGCAAATAAATGTTTATGGATAAACAAAATATAATATTTATATGTATAAAGTATATATACTTTATTAACATAAATGGAATGAATTAAACATTACTTTTTTCATTCAGTAGTATATTGTGGGCATCTTCTCAAGTCAGAGGTCTACTAGATCTAATCTATTTGCACAGCATATCTTTTTATAGAGTTTCTTCATTTATTGAACACTGCTGGCCATTTAGGTTGATTCTGGATTAGCAAGATTATAAATAAAAATGCAGCAACATCATTGTACATAAATCTCTTTAAATGTTTCTGTAAATATTTCTACACTAAAAATTGCTAGAAGAGGACTTGCTGAGTCAAAGAGTAAGCACATTTTAAATTTTGCCAAATTGCTAAACATCTCTCATCCAAAAAATCCCCCAACATTATTGTACGAATTACAATCCTGTTACTAGTGTAAGGGAATGTCTAGACTGCCTTAACTTGCCAACTCTAGCCATCACCAGTCTTTTTTCTTTATAATTTGTTTCATTTTATTTTTATTATAAATTTATGTAATACATGCTAAGGAAAAAATACCAAGGGTTACGAAAGTGTGTAAAATGGAAAGTTCAAGTCATTTTCTTCCCTCTTGTTATCCCACCTATAACATTTCACTATTTCAAAATCTGGAAATAACCATCCTTATAACTTTTGCACATTTGTGCAAAACTTTCAACAGAATAATTCCTATAAGTGAAATTGCTGGGGTAAAGGATGTGAGTATTTAAAATCTGGTTATATATAAGGAAAGACTGAAAAATTGTTACATATTGAGGGAAACTAAGGAGGTGTAACAACCAAATGTAATGTAAGATCCTAGTTTGGGTCCTGAAACAGAAAACGGACAGCAATGGGAAAACTGATCAAATTTGAATTAGGTCTTTATTCGCTTAATGGTTTTGTAGCAATGTTAATTTCTTGTTTTGATAATTGTACTATGATTATGTGTAATGTTAACATTCGGGGAGGCTGGATGAAGAATATATGAGAACTCTTTTGAGCTATATATGCCAATTTTTGTAAATCTGAAATTATTTCAAAATAAAAGTTAAAAATTCCAGTCAAGTATTGGCAGATTCCCTTCAAAACAGCTATATCTGAGTACTCCTACCAGTGCTTTTCCTACTCTCTTGCTAGCTTTAGATAGCACTAATCTTTACATATTTGCCAATATTTAAAAGGAGATGTAAAATAACATTGTTATTTTCATTTGCTGCTACCTATTTTTTTTTTTTACTTTAATGAGGTTGAACAGTTCTTTTTTTAAAGATTTTATTTGTTTATTTGAGAGAGAGAGAGAGAGCACGCACAAGCAGGGGCAGCAGCAGGAGAGGGAGAAGCAGGAAGCCCGATGCAAAGCTCCATCCCAAAAACTCAGGATCATGACCTGAGCCAAAGGCAGACATTTGACTGAGCCACCCAGGCGCCCCAAGGTGGAGCATTTCTTAATGTATTTATTGGACATTGTATTTCTTCTGAAAGCTGCCTATTTATGTCCTTGCCTGTTTCTTCCATAGGCTGCCTTCTCTCTCTCTCTCTCTCATTTTTTTTTATTGGATTGTAGGTGCTCTGTTTAGTATTGATTGTTAATATTTTGTTAATATGCTGCAAACATTTTCTCAGTTTTCCTTTTTTGTAGTTCTTTTGCTGTACTTATATAGTAAAACTTCTTTTTCTTTTAGGATTTTAGAGCTTTTGTGACAAGCTTAAAAGACTGCCCTTTCATTAAAACAAAATATTTTGTGATTCATTTACCCTTTCTTCTATTGCTGTTGATCACACTTTGATGAAAATCTCCATGAATATTGCTTCCTTTCCCACCACATGTTTGGTTTCCTTCCAAAAACTCCCAGTAGAAGGATTCCTGGGACAGTAATAGGAACAGGTCGGGTTGTTCACTCTCACCAGCAGTGCACGCAAATGCCACAGTCATCGACAGATGTTATCACGTAAAGATGTTGTCGCTAGTGTACATCATACTTTGCTGTTTTAAGTTGCATTTCTTTGTCTTGAGGTAATAAATTGAGTTCTTAATATTTTTTTTGCAAATTTGTATGAACATTTTATATGCTAGTAATGAAGATACTCATTTTTTGTCATCATTTCAGTATATGCTTTTCCCAACATATTGCTTGCTTTTCCATTATTTTTTTTCTGGAAATAGGGAGGTTAAATATTTGTATATGGTCACATCTCCATTTCTGAGATTTTTTATTTATTACTTAGCATAGACTTCCTCATAGATAATAATGCAGTGGTGAGTAAGAAGAACATCTAGAGGTAAACTGTTGAGGTATGAATCCTGGCTCTGTCACCTACTAGCAGGGTGATCTTCAGTTAGCTACTTAACTCTGTAAACTCTCAATCTCCTGTTAAGTGGGAAGAATGGAAGTATTGCAAAATAAGATGGCTCTGACAATTGTGTAAACCACATAACACAGTGCTTAGAACAGAAAACATTCCATAAATGTTAGCTATTATTATGGGAATATGGATTTGTTTTTATATGAGATACAAGGATAGGCTATAAAAACTTTATGCAGCTTACTAAGATGGGGTTCAGGACATGCTACCCCACACATGGCATCTTGGTATATTGAATATTTCAAACTGAAAGAATCTGTGAAATGGCAGGTACAGGAAGAATTTTCTGACTTTCCCTGGAGCAGGTTATAAAAGCCTCATGGAAGAAGTCATCCTTACAGTGGGAGGAAAGGAGCTTTCTTATCTCTGAAGGTAGAGGGAGCCTGAGAAGAATCTGAGGGAGTAAGCCTTGCCATTTCCACAGTTTACTGCACTTAGCTCCTACCCTTTCATATCATCACATTTCCCCATGAACTTCTACTCTTTAAACCTAGCTTAAAAACTCAGGTTTAACTACTTCTTTGGGTGTTCATGTCCTTAATGAAGGCTGCCATGTCACATAAAACTTAAAGTAAGTAAATCTGTATGTTTTTTGTTGTTGTGACTTGGTTTTTTTCAAGATTTATTTACTTAGAGAGAGAGAGTGCGTGAGCAGAGGGAGGGGCAAAAAGAGAAGGAGAGAGAACCCTCAAGCAAACCCCCCACTGAGCATGGAGCCCGAGTAGGGGCTCGATCCCAGGATCCTGAGATCATCACCTGAGCTGAAATCAAGAGTTGGACGCTCAACTGACTGAGCCACCCGGGTGCCCCTTAATCTGTATGCTTTTGTCTCGTTAATCTCTTTTTTTGTTATGGGGGCCCCCACTGAGAACTTAAAAGGGTAGAGGAAAAACACGTTTTTCCTCCCCTATGCTGCCAGTTATTCCAATACCATTTATTGACTAACAAGTAATGTTTCCCTTCTTTACTATATTTTATCTTCTTTATGAGGTATAATATGCCATCTTCATCATGTAACGTATGACATTTAATATGTCAAAATACCTACTTCTATATCTATTTATCTATCTGGTCTTAAAAGAAATTTCAAATTGCTTTAGTTATTGTTTATCTTTTCTTTAATGTGTGGATTTGTGATCCTTCATTAGTATAATTTTTTAAAATTGTTTTCATAGTTCTTGTCTGTTGACTTTTTCAGATTGTATTGTGTCTTTGTATACATATATATGTGTGTGTGTGTATATATATGTATAACATGTGTATGTCTTTCCTGTATCCTATGATGTTTTGACATTTTAAAAAACCTTTGTGGCTGGGGAAGGACTGCCCCTTACAGGTAGCAAAAGGTACATCTTTTATATGCAAATCAACGAGTCCCAAACCCTTATCCCTCAACTGTCTTCTAACCAGATTCTGAAATACCAAGCCAATATTTCCATTTTCCTAAATTATCCCAGAATTGAGTATCAGGCTACTGGAAACCATTCCTGTAGGCCAGAGCCCTTCAGAATTATTTACACCAGCCAATCCTGAACTGTTCACCCGACCCTACCTTGCCTTTCCTGTAGAAACCCAAATAAAGGCACAATTTAAATAGTTTTAACTGCAAACAAATGAACTTTAGAATTATATACTGAGGTCCCAAGAAAAATTCTGTTGAGATGATCGGTATTGTAAAAAATCTATGTGTTAATTTAGGGAGAAATTATATGTTTATAATATTAAATACATCCATATAGAAACACAACTTGTCTCTCTATTCATTTCTCTTTAGTTTTTTTAATGTAGAATTTTACATATTTCTAATTAAGACTATCTCAGATACTGTTACTAATTGGAAAAGGATCTCTTTGTCATTATGTTTTCTAATTTTTTTGGCTTATATACAGAAATTATGTGTGTATGTATGGATATCTTTTTTCCTAACACTTCACTTTTATTAATGCCGAGAGTTTAACTTGTAACACTTTGAAAGACAAAATTAATGATCACTGTCTTGATTTATACATTTATGTATGAGGAAATTAGTCTATTATATTTTCTGATGAAAAAGTATTTTTTCCTAAAATTATTGCAAAAATTCTTCATAATAAGCAGGAAATTTTCATTAGCTGGGTCACAGGATAAGTTGCTTACATTTTATGACTAGATGTCTAAATATTTGTGTTAATAAGCTTGCTATTAATATGGAATTCATGTACCGCAGCTCACATGATTCACTAGCTTTATATGCACCCTTCCCCGAAGATAAATATTATAATAGATCCCTACTGCTGGCTTCTAGCCCCAGGCAGAGAGAAATCTCTGAAAAGAATAGTAAGCAGGGGAACCCCTTGGGAAGAGTCAAAGTCAGAATTCAAAACTCATTTAGGTTCCTTTTGGATTCTACTCTGCGGGCAACATTCACCTTTCCATAGGCCAGTGTTCCCCAAACTTGAATCACTCGGGTATTCTATCACCATTTTGCCATTTTCAATACTGTTAGTTACTATAGTTTTCTCTCATTTGACTTACCTTTTTCTTAATTTAATTTTTTTATTGAGGTAAAATTTAAACACTGGGCAAGATCTTAAGTATAGCGTTCCATGAGTTTTTCTTAAATGTATACACTCATGTAACTACCACCCCTGATCAAAATAGAGAATATTTTCATCACCCCAAATCTGAATTTTAAAATGTAATTGCACTATTTTGTTGTGCATTTGCATTTTTAAAATACACAGAAATATATATTAATATATAGAGAAAATTATCCATTTATCACTTTAAATCATCAATGGAAATCATAACATAGAAAGTTAGTCTCAGGGGCGCCTGGGTGGCACAGCGGTTAAGCGTCTGCCTTCGGCTCAGGGCGGGATCCCGGCGTTATGGGATGGAGCCCCACATCAGGCTCCTCTGCTATGAGCCTCCTTCTTCCTCTCCCACTCCCCCTGCTTGTGTTCCCTCTCTCGCTGGCTGTCTCTATCTCTGTCAAATAAATAAATAAAATCTTTAAAAAGAAAAAAAGTTAGTTTCATACTAATTTCAGTTACCCTGTGCTCAAAACATGGCGGGAACTGCACCACTACAAGGAATGTTGTGAAACAGATTCCCAGGGAAGTGATTTTTTTTTTTTTAAGAATCTGTTTTTAAGTAACCTCTACACGCAATGTGGGGCTTGAACTCACAACCCTGAGATCATGAGTTGCATGCTCCATTGACTGAGCCAGCCAAGGGCCCCTGGGGGAGTGATTTTTAACATAATACTCTTCAGTAATTTAGTAACAAAAGATGCTAATTAGGTTGCAAGCTTTACTTCTTTTATCTTGAATTACAATCTATAGGAATTCTATAGGATAACTATTAGCAGTAGAATACTAAAATTAGACAAAATGGATTAATCTTGGCTAGACAAAGCTTTTTATATGCCATTTATGAGGGCAAGCAAAGATCCCTTGACTCAGAGTACCTGTTTTCTGGTGTGGATGATTATATTTGCTCTTTAAATTTTATTTATTTATTTTTTAAGTTTTATTTAAGTAATCTCCATACCCGACATGGTGCTCAAACTCATGGCCCCAAGATCAAGGGTCACATGCTCTTCCAACTGAGCCAGCCTTGCCCCAAGATCAGGGGTCACATGCTCTTCCAACTGAGCCAGCCAGGCACCCCTGCTCTTTTAAATGTTAAAAGAAAAAAGTTTTCTTTGGGACTTAAGTTTGCTTAACCCTTTCTTTGCCTTGACTTTCAGTCCACGGATCTGACTTTAGCCAGATCGATCTCCTTGTCATTCTTATAAGGAGGGCAGTAGGAGTGGGAGGAGCTTGGGGGATAGAGGAGAAATGTGTCTTCAATTCTGCGAAGGCTGAGAGAGGTGAGGGAGCTGTAGAAGAAAAATTTGAAACTAGCAGAGATTGGTTCATAAGGTTGAAGGAAAGAAGTTGTCTTTATAGAAGTGTAAGGTAAAGCAGTTAAGTGTTGATGGAGAAGCCACAACAAGTTATCCAGAAGATCTAGCTAACATAATTTATGAATGTGGCTCCATTAAACAACTGTTCTTCACTGTAGATGAAATAGCCTTACTTTGAAAGAAGACGCCATCTAGGACTCTCATAGCTTCAGAGGAGAAGTCAATGCCTGGCTTCAAAGCTTCACAGAGTAGGCTGACTCTCTTGTTAGAGGCTAATGCACCTGGTGACTTTAAGTTGAAGCCAGTGCTGGCTTACCCATCCAAAATCCTAGGGCCCTTAAGAATTATGCTAAATTATCTATTTTGCCTGTGCTCTATAAATGGAACAACAAAGCCTGGATGACACTCTATTTACAACATGTTTTACTGAATATTTTAAGCCCCCTATTGAGACCTACCACTCAGAAGAAAATGATTCCTTTCAAAATATTACTGCTCATCGACACTGCACATAGTTGCCCAAGAGCTACGATGGAGCTGTACAATGAGAGTAATGTTGATTTCGTACCTGCTAATTCAACATCCGTTCTGCAGCCCATGGATCAAGGAGTAATTCAACTTTCAAGTCTAATTATTTAAGAAATACATATCAAATGGCTATGGTTGCCATAGAGAGTGACTCCTCTGGTGGATCTGGGCAAAAGTAAATTGAAAATCTTCTGAAAAGATTCACCATTCTAGATGTCATTAAGAACATTTGTGATTCATGGGAAGAGGTCAAAATATCAGCTTAACAGGAATTTTGAAGAAATGGATTCCAACCCTCATGGATGACATTGAGTTATTCAAGACTTCAGTGGGGGAAGTAACTGCAGATATGGTAGAAATAGCAAGAGAACTAGAATTAGAAGTAGAGCCTGAAGATGGGCCAGAATTGCTGCAATCTCCTGATAAAACTTGAATGGATGAGGAGTTGCTGCTTAAGGGTGAGCAAAGAAAGTGGTTTCTTAAGATGGAATCTACTCCTGGTGCAGGTGCTGTGAAGATTGTTGAAATGACAACAAAGGATCTAGAATATAACAAACTTCGTTGATAAAGTAGTGGCAGGGTTTGAAAGGATTGACTCCAATTTTGAAAGCACTATTATGGGCAAAATGCCTTCAAACAGCATCACGTACTACAGAGAAATTGTTTGTGAAAGGAAGAATCAATTGATGTAGCAGATTTCACTGTTGCCTTATTTTAAGAAATTGCCACAGCCACTTCAGCCTTCAGCAATCACTACCCTGATCGGTCAGCAGCCACCCACATCGAGGCAAAACCCTCCACCAGGAAAAAGACTAGGACTTGCTGAAAACTCAGACGATGGTTAGCATATTTTCAGCAATAAACTTTTTAAATTAAGGTATATACTTTGTTTTTATACACATAATGCTTTGCACAGTTAATAGACTATAGGATAGTATAAACATAATTTTTTTATGCACTGGGAAACCAAAAAATCCATTTGACTCATTTTATAGCAATATTCACTTTGTTGCAGTGGTCTGGAACTGAACCTGTAATATCTCCAAGGTAGACCTGTATGTCACTTCTAGGAAGTCTTCCTTAGAAACCCTATGTTCTCCTCTTGCTAAAATACCCAGTGACTTTAGGAAAAACTATGTGCAAACAGGAATTGTTTGCAACAGACGTGGATTTTTAGAGTCTCCAAATAGAGGTCAAGTAATCTAATTTACTGGTACCATTCAATCAGATAAACAAGTGTGACATAAATTCTGCTTTTCGTGCAGGTCTCTACTCCCTGGACACCCTGTTTCCATTAGCTTTTAGTATGCTTAATCTCTTTATAGATACGAGAGAAACCTGTCCTATTAAAAAAAAAAACCTTCTGATTTTATATGTTTTATCTCTGGTATAGATAGTCAAAGACCATTAAAAAAAAATTAAGTCCAAGACTTTAAAAATTATCAGTAAAGTAGCTAATCATAGAATTTCTTGAAGTGTGCTGTTACTTGTATCCTTAGCCAGAATTGGGAGGTGTTAATAGAAAGTCTTTCATGCCTTCTACTTAAGGTGGTCTAGCGGTCAACTTCTATTTTTAGGGAAAATACTCTCCTCTGTCTCAGCTCACTGCTTGAATACACACTCCAGTGTTTTCTCTGCTAAGCCCCTCAAAGCAGAGAAATCCACAGTGCTTCAGTGAGAACTTACACATGGCTAAAGATAGTGAAGGGGACAGCAGGATATTGATAAGTCATATTGCCAGGGACTGATCTTTGATATTGTCTAAATCTCGCAAGAACACTGAGCCCTACTAAGAGCGACTGGACTGGAGCATGTGGTAATTGAGTGACATTTATGTAAGAAGCACTAGATTTCTATTCTCTGTTAAAGTTTTGTTTAAAATAGGGCTAGAAAATGATTAATTTTCCCCCTTTTCAAAGAAGAGTGAAAACAATCATTAGCTAGGCCCGAAGACTTAACTTTATTATTTGTACTCTCCAGATACTCAGATTAAGTAATAACCATCATTTACAATGCTGCATAAAACTAGTTTTCATCCTTATTCCAAGCATATTTTCCCAGCAGATTTTTCCAAAGGGAAATGAGAATATTGGCTTTTCCTTCTATATGATAACTTTTGACAAGGAGTTTGTGTATATTATTCGAGGCACAGATTCACGTTTGGAGATTTTGTCTAAGTAGGCAGCTCTTTAGTGATCATTGACTGACAATTACTCTCAATGGAAGGTTACAAAATATATTTATGTCTTCTATGAGCATAAAATGCTCAATCAAAATTTTATGCCCTCGGATTTAACACAGCTAACAAAGTTGTTCTTCTTGAAAATAAAATGATTTTCATTTAGATAAATAGTGACTTAAGGGTAGGGGCAACATCAAGTCACTTTATGAAGATTATATAAATCTAATGTAAACACAATTCTTACGGATTATCTGTCTTTGGCAATTAAAGGCAATTCTACCATTTGCCATTCCAGTCAGCAGTCCTAATTATCATTAAATAATAATTGTTTTGTTTGCTTTGTTTCTTTAAAATCAATGACAGTATATAGCATTATATTTGTATGGATACGTGTGGGCTAGGCCAACGCCTAGAAAACTCTGGTTTGAAGAACCTATTTAAATATGGATTTCTGGGCCCCACTCCCTGAGTTTTTGATTGGGTAAGCCTAGCATGGGCCTGAGATTTCGCATGTCTGACAGACTCTCAGGTGTTGCTAATTCTGCACATGGTGGCCCTGACTCTGAATAGCACGAGGCTGACAACATAGGAGAATCAGCTGCAACACAGGAAGAGAAGTGGAAGGGATGAAATAGATAAAGATTATAGTATCTACTTGTGGGTTGAATAGTAGCCCCAGAAAATACGTTCTCCAGGAATGACCTTATTTGGAATTAAGGATCTTTGCAGATGTAATTAAATTAGGTAAGGATTTTGATATGAGATCATCCCGGATTAGTTGGGCCCTCATCCAATGACAAGTATCCTTAAGAGTCTGTCCATAAGAGACAGACTTCTATCCTACAAAACTATAAGTAAGTAAATTTCTGATGCTTTACCAAGTTTATGTTAATTTGTTATGACAGCCTTGGAAAACTAATGGAATACCATAAGTCCAATCATACCAAAGTACCAAGTTCTGTCATATGCTCTAAGGAAAAAGAATAGAATTCTGACACTAGCCCAGTGGACTAGTATAACAGGTTAAACAACGATTGAACGTTGACTAATTGTGGAGTGCTGTTAGATACCTTCTAGGATGTTACTTAATTTCATCTCACCCCCAAATGCTTTGAGGTAGTTACCGTTTTAGCAGTAGTTATAAAAGAGGGTCCCGAAATACAGAATGTCATTTAGTCAGAAAATACTTATTAAGTGTCTACTTTATTCCAGGCTCTTGCTAGATATTCCAGTGGTCAGTGATTTACCAGAATGATACAGCTAGTAAGTACTAGGGATTAAATTCAAATCATGATCCCGTCATTCCAAATTCAGTGCTCTTCTCCGTCATAGCATATTTTATCAAGGCTTGGAGCGGGAAAGTACAGGGCATTTGGCAATACTGACTAGTTCATTTTGACTGCTATGGAATATTTAACAAAGTAGAAAGGAATTTATTATCTCTAACAGACATCTCCCTGATTTATGGTAGCTATTTAACAGTATTTCTTTCTATTAATACCTGTGAAATAGTTTGTACTCTGTTACTTTAATCTTATTTCCCCTTGTAGCAACCCTTTCACTTTATACTCAAATATGCACATAATTTAAGCTGATCCTTAATAACAAGGTAGAAATAATAGCTCTACATTGTCTTTGGAGATGTAGAACATGATTTAGACAATAATATTTCCATATGCTTTTTTACCTTATTTTACCTTATTTACTTATATATATATATATATGTGTGTGTGTGTGTATCACACACACATATATATATATATATATGAAACAAGGCTGGAAAAAATATTTGAATATTACTTTGTGGTTGAAGATTACACACACACAAAAAAAAACCACTTATTTTTTAGCATCATAATAATATGAATTCCCTGAGTGTTTCATACAGACTTCTTTTGAATGGTTATTAAGGTATTTAAGCTGTTTAATAATGCTTTGAGAGTTATTAAATTCAACCTTCATCTCATCATAGTTAATGCTTTTGAACATACAATGTGAATGGCACTCTGCTAGCTGCTAAACATTTCATATATATTAAAAAAATTGTTCCCACCCTTGCAGTGTGGATGCTTGATTCAAGATCAGTTTTATTAAGATTAGTGTAACTGTGAAAGATTTAGACAAAATGGGCTAAGAAACTGCTCACTTTAGCAGGTTAAATTGAAAAGACAAATAAAAGAAGCTAACAAACGTTGAAGTGAAAGTTGCATTGAGGTTCTATCTTAGGAGATGAGGGCAAACTGTATGAATTTGTTAAATGCTTCAATCAACAACCACGACAGTACAGAAAGGACAGTAACACTGGCACTGTTTTTTCTTGTGATATTTGTTTTTATTATATCTTTCTCTGAATATTATTCATTCGTTTATTCCACAAGCACATCATGTGCACCTATAGCATGCAAGGTATGGCATGGAGACAAATGTATTACCTGGTGGGAAGATAAGTCACGTATACCAAAACTAAAGTGTGGGACAATAATTCTGATCTAAATGACGTAGATCATAGCCCTTACCATAGGTAGGTTCATGGGAGTATGTAAGTCTTCTACATCTATGAATTGATTACAGATTTTATTCAGCTATCTTTTGGGTTTTGATTTCTTATTTTATTGCATTTTAGCCAGTGTCTGTGGTCTGTAAAACAGAGAGGTTACTTTAATATTTTGAGGCTTCCTTTGTGACCTAGTAGGTGGTCAAATTTGTAAATGTTTCAGGATTGAAAACTATATGTATTCCTTAATTATTCAGTGCCAGGTTCAATATGTGTTTATTGGAGTAAACTTATTATTTGTGTGTTGAACGCTCCTGTTTCTGTGCTAATTATTTTGCTTTATCATTTTTGTATGAGAAGTAAATTAAAATATCTTATTTGAACTGTAGATTTATCAGTTTCTACTTGTGATTCTTTTCTGTTTTTTGCTTTATATATTTTATGGCTGAGATTCTAGGTATGCACAGGTCAGGACTGTTATACTTTCTGGGTGGATTGTTTCTTTTAGCATTAGGTAATAACCCTTTTTTATCTCTGATTATGCTTTTTTCTAACAGTTATATTGCTACGTTGGGTTCCTTTTGTTAATCGTTGATATATTTTATTCTATCTCCTTACTTTCCATTTTTCCATGTCACCAAAATTTTTAAAAATTATAGCTTTATTGAGATGTAATTTATTCACTCTTTTAAAGTATGCAGTTCAGTGGTTTTTAGTATAATCACAGTTTCGCATCAGTACCACTATATAAATTTAGAACATTTTTTCATCACCCCACAAGGAAACCTCATACCCATTAGTAGTCACTGCCCATTTTGCACCTTCCACTAGTCCCTGGCAACTACTAATCTGTCTTTGTCTTTATGGATTTGCCTTTTTTTATGGACATTTTGGATAAGTGGTGTTGTACAACATGTGGTCTTTGTGTCTGATTTTTTTCACCTTTCACTTAGCATAATGGCTTCAAGATTCATCCATGTTTTAGTAGTTGTCGGGACTTTTTTTTTTTTTAAGATTTTATTTATTTATTTGACAGAGAGAGAGCCAGCGAGAGAGGGAACACAAGCAGGGGGAGTGGGAGAGGAAGAAGCAGGCTCCCAGTGGAGGAGCCTGATGCGGGGCTCAATCCCAGAACGCCAGGATCACGCCCTGAGCCAAAGGCAGACGCTTAACGACTGAGCCACCCAGGCACCCCGGGACTTTGTTGTTTTTAAAGGTTAAATAATGTTGCATTGTGTGGACAGACCACATATTATCTATCCATCAATGAACATTGGGTTGTTTCTACTTTGGGGCTATTATGAATAATGCTGTTATAAACATTCATATGCAATTTCTTGTATGGACATAATGTTTTCACTTCTCTTGGGTATATACCTAGGAGTGGAATTGCTGAATCATAAGGTAATTCTCTGTTTAACATCTTGAAGAACTGTCCAACTGTATTCCAAAGTGGCTCCACCATTTCACATTCCTACCAACAATGTATGGAGGTGCCAGTTTCTTCACATCCTTCATCTCGTGTTTGTTTAGATATCAAAATCCCAAACTCTTTTGGCCTTATCCCGGTATACATTTTTTTGTAGGCCTTGACCATGTCACTTCCTATCTGTATAGTTTTTGCACTCCTGTTTCTGGCATCTGAATGGTTCTTTTTCTTTCTTTAAAGGTCATAAATGTTTTAAAACTTAAAGATTATTTTACCTGGTGTTATTATATGTTTGTGAAGTGAGAAGGGGGAGTGGACATGGGAGATGGGCACTCATATTGGATTAGTCTACTATGCCTGGAAGTTGAGCAGATCAGTGTAATTTTAGTGGCTATGAAGTGGTTGACTTGGGGTTCCAGGTGTGGTTGAGAGCTGTGGGCCAGAGTTTTTCTTCTGGACTGAATTACTTAGACCATATAGGACCCATTATCTTACTGAACTCATCTAGTCCCATTTGAGCTAAGTCATCTTTTTGTTGTTATTTTATAGATGCAAGTTTCCAAGAACACTACTGAAAAGAAGAAACCCAAATTTAGGAGAAGGAAAAGGTATTTCTTTTAATTGAAAAGTATTATGATAAAATTGAAATGTGTATATATATATATATGTGTGTGTGTGTGTATATATATGTATATATATATATATATGATTTAATCATTATGACATTTCCCCCGATTCTTGATTCTTTTTCTCTAAGGAAACATTAACATTTTCTAAAAGAATTAAGGTGATAAGTAGTAGTTTTAGAAGTATGGAGAAAGTTTTATGTTTATACAAATATGTTGAAGCAGAACTTTCGAAGATTAACATCGCATGAGCAAGCAGATGAGAAGCAGGTGTTTGGTTTAAAAATAGTGCAAACCAGAAACAGGCCTTTATAATGAACTGATAAGCCACCAATGACAAGTTTTAGTGTTTATCATTGAACCAACCACACTGTTTATTTACTTTTTTTTTTTTTTTGATGAATGGTAATGTATTAAAAGGAGTCCTACTCAAAGACAAAGTCTGACTCCTGATATGATAGTCCTTTTCTATTCTTTGTCCTCTTTCAGAGGATGAATACTTAATTTTTAAAAAAGGACTTACTGCCTTATCTTAGTTATACTTCACAGTAACCCCACCAAATAGGTAGGGGGTATATCATAATCATCCTTATTTAAAAGATGAAAAACATGACTTAGAGAAACTAAATGGCTTTCTCAAGATCTTATGGTTAGAGAAAATGCATTTGAAAAAATGTTTTCTGACTCTAAGTCAGCAACACAGTGTCATGGGAAAAGCATGGATTTTGTAGTTCTAGAGAATTTAGCTGTGTCATGCTCAACCATTTCCTACATTGTCAAAGTTCTCAATTTCTCAGAGCCTCAGGTTCTTTATAAAATGAGAGTAGCAATTTCTTAGTAGGTTTTGGGGGGGAGGATTACATGAAAAAGCCTATATAAGGTACTCAGTGGATCATTAGTGCTTTTCACCTAGTGAGAACTCAGATCAATGTGATTTCCCTTTGGTTTTTCACTGTTGTCATGCTGTCTTACTGTATAAAACCACCAAGGAAAAGTACCTCAAGATAAAGAAACGTATTCATAATTTATAATTATCAATGAATATACAAAAGTGGCCACTTAAATATACATGATTGATCTTTTGAAACTGAATCTGTCAAATTCTTTTTCTAGGAAAGCTATTTTAAAATGCTCTTTTGAAAATGTTTGCTCAGATGATGCCTTATCAAAGGAAAACATGGGTATGTGAAGGCCTATCCTGCTTTTAGTTCTTTTACTTCTTTTTAATTCTACCAAATGTGGTTGTAATTTTTTGAAGAAAAAAATGTTTACATATATACATATATGAGAACTATTAGTGGGTCAGTTTTGGTATTGATTTACATACTAGATCTCTTCAGTTGTCTTTAGGTTTCTATTCCCGTGAATTAAATTTTCTCTAGCACTGTCATGTATTTAATTTTTTAAAAAAATAAAGCACCAGTGGCTGTGGGAGGAAATGCCCACATCAATACATTAAAATCCAGACCTCTCCATTCCAAAATTATTGGGGTCCTCGGGATGCCAAAGGGAGAGAAAGAAGAAAAGCAGCAACTTGGGGCTTCCAGCTGAATTAATTGCCATTGGTATTAGAACACAGTAGGGTGAATGTGGAATGCAGGGAGAAAGTTTTAGTTTTCAAAAGCACTTTACTCTTCCTTCATTTTCAATAGTCTTGAAAAGCAGGCAAGTGCTTATTTGCAAGATGGAACTTTGGCAGCCCCACAGAGGTTCCAAAGCCCATTAAACCCCAAGAAGTTGTCCATGCCATATTTCCTCTCCTTTGTGGCCACCCCCAGGACCTACAGCGCTGTGTTTCAACTGACTAAATAAGCCATTCATCTGTAGTCTTATTAAAAGAAAGGAAAGCAGTCTGAAGAAGGACAGAGTAGTTATTTTTTTAAAATCCTTTTGTTCTCCTAAACCACTACAAAATTCTGTTGTTTTTGTCTCTTCTTAAATGTATTCTGCTACTACTTTCCTGCTAACTTGGGTGCCTTTTCTTGGCTATGTTGTCCCTTTGCCTCACATAATTAGTTCAAATATTCCTGTAGAAAGGCAAAAGTCAGTTTATCCCTGGACTGAGTTCCCACTAGGAAACTTTGGTACTACAGCTGAGGGCTCCAATGCTGGGATCCTTTCCACCTCCAACTCACAGGGGCTACCGCAGAAGAAAGCCCTCAGAGCCAGGAGTCCATTGACTGGAAATCACTCTTCTGCATAAATGAGTGAATGCATCTGCATAGTTATCCACTGACGCCCTTTCAGGACTCTCACATTCTGTGGGGCTCTCAAGTCTCAATAGTTAATTGTTCAGATCATTAACCTGATCTGTGTTTTACTCCTTTATCCCATTTCAAACAACTAAAAAGCAGAAACATCTAGTCTACTGTGTTCTTTGCAAGAGCTGCCTACTTCTTGAAAGAGTGGTTCTTTTTCAGTGGATTAACCCCCCCTCAGTTTTTACCCCTACCCATATTTCAGTGGATCCCTTGATCTAAGTCTCTGAAATCACTCCTTTTCTTCTTGGCTTGAGGTAGGATCAGTCCTAGATCAAGCGAAAATTATCTTCTACTTGAATGTCTGCCCTACTTTTTGGAGCCATTTTCCTTACACTCCCAGGTGCTAAAGTTTCCCATCAGCCTCCTGCCCAGATTTGCTATTCCTTTCTGGGTTTTAAACTCTACCCTTTGCTTTTCTTTCTTTCTTAGTTGGAGGTCAGGAGGAGAGCTAATTAGGGTAGCTGCTTTATCTGTCCAAGTGTCAGTTGCTTCATCTGTGATAAAGACATGCAGTAGAAGCCCTCTTATCCAACAAGGAGAGGATTTCTGGAAATTAATAGAAAAAGTTGAGGAATCATTAAATAATTTAAACTGTAGGCCCATGCCTATGCAGATTTAATCTAAGAAATAGCTGTTTGTGGAGCAAGCATATCTGTGTTTTGGGGAAAATACTACCAGGAATATTATGAATTATATTTGTATTGTCTCTCTAACTCATTTTCTTTTCAGTGTTTAGGGACAAGAAGATTCATCTATAATGATGAAAGATAATACCAATAGTAATAATAATAGCCAACTCCTGTAACAATTACTATGTGTCTTCACTGTTCTAAATGCTTCATATATATTTATTTAGCCCTTGTAAGATCTGTATGAAGTAAATAAGGTAGATGTTATATCTCCCATTTTATCAATAGGGAAACCGAGACACTCAAAAAGTTATATGGTGTTTCTAAGTCACATATCTTCTTAAAATTAATCAAAGTGTGCAGCTGTTTCCTTGGTTGCTTTGAATATCAGGAACTGTAAAGCTAACTATCAGGTTTTGGTACAGTACAGGTAGTTGACCTAAGCAATTTTAAGATTTCATTATTGCCCTTCATACCCCTTTAATGAACTGATTTTAATTTCTTTTTGTCTTTTTGGGTTTTCATCATTTGTTTTGTTGTATCATTGGTTTTTGTTGGTAAATACCTCATTTCTTTTTGGGTAGTAGACAGTCTATAAAAGTTTAAATAAACAAAAAGTTGGCATATTATCCATGTTCAAATGATAATCTATGGCATTCATGAATATATTAGCAAAGGATATATTCTTCACCCCACCTGTGACAAATAAGCATGGAAAAGAATGGTTAATACAGGAAAGGTCTGGATCATGGGGAAAGCCCTAGGAGAGAACATGAAGGCCTTAGGGGCTGGGGCTAGGAGGTAGAAGGGGTGACAGGGAGAAAGGTGATTTCTTGGTGCTTGGGACACACTTTGCCCAACTACTCTTGGTTTGGAGTTACCTTTAGCCTCTAGACTAAAAGGTGGGGTTGGCCCACATGCCCCTTTCCTAGAAAACTCCTTGCCTCCTATTTCTGTTTGTGTCTCCAGGAACTGTGCTCTCTTCTTCATTACATTCCAACTTGTATTTTACTCATCTCTACATTTAAATTGTAAGCACACAAGAGGAGTGTTTGTGGTTACTTAATAACAAAACAAAACCCAAGTACTTTTTTGTCCTCCTTACCCTCTTCCATAAGAATGCCTTCAAAATTTCAATATTGAAGTGACCCTGAAAGTTTATTGAAGATGATATTTTTCAGTGCCAGCTTTGGGATAGGTAGCCTAACCAATAGCCTCTTTACATAGGAAATAAACAGCTTCTTTAAACATTTAGTAGAAAAGTAGAGATTGGACAAAACTCCATAAATATACACTTGAAGACTTTTAAAATAGTGACTGATTTATTTAGACCAATAATAAGTTACTTCTTATCAGGAATGGAAAAACTACACAGATTATTGTATAAAAATTCATTTTTAAAAGCCAGATACAGACTTCAGGATAAGAGATACCTTTTTCTTACTTTTTAAAAAAACTTGCTCTGAGTGATGGAATAACTGTAATGCCTCCACTTTACTCTAAACAACAAATTGAAACAAGTCAGTGAAACTACAAGATAATCAGTATTGATAGAAGATGATTGGTCATGCAATCAGCAAAGGCATTCATTCTGTCTCTATCTTTGGAGGATATCATTGGCCAATTTTGATAAACTAGTTTGTAGATTACAGTAACTGCTGTTTCTTGAGAATTATTTTTGAACTCTATCAGTTTACAATATAGGAATACCTATTTAGAAAAGCAAACCTCCCATCGCTCTGGCAGCAGAATTTGACATCAGTCAAGTTGGTGTTATGAACCCTGGTTGATTTATGAAGTCATCCATTACTTTATCTACCCTTTGATCAAAAGGCAGTGTACATATTTTTCCAGATCACTTGAAAATGGAGGGCCTACAATGCCATTCGGCAATGACATTCATTATCATAAATTGATTGTATTTTAGCCTAGCCTTAGAAATATAAAGATGTTTGTGTGCCATTTTTCCTTTACAGCATAGCTCAAAATCCATCTTCTCAACAGTGCATTAAATGTCAGTATCAATTTCCATAGACTCAGAATGTAAAGTAGGAAAGCACAACGTCTGTGAGTGGGACTGGAGAGTCAGTGTGAAGATAACCACAAGTATCATCTGTGAAGTAACAGGTCACTAAGTAGGAAATCTATCATAAACAGAGGTTAATTCCATTAACAGAATTGCTTCAATAAGAATGTACATGCCTGTAGAAAATTCTGATTCAGTAGACATGAGTTGCATTCATGTTTTTTTTAGTATATTCTCCAGGTGATTCTTATACTTACCAAATTTTGAATACGATTGTTCTAGAATGTGATAGTTCAAATTCCGTGTTCTTATACTTTAGCAATTACACAGGACACATATATATGTGGGCACAACTAACAGGTCAGTTCAGTTTTTGTTGTGTTTTTAAACATAGGAAATGGTTCTGTGGTATGCAGATGGCTTATACAAAACTACTTTCAAACTGTTTTGAAAGAAGTCTTCCATAGAGAAAACCTGAGATTGGCTGGGAAGAGATGATGGCCAGAAAGGCTCATTGGTCTGTGCCTACTCTCTTGAGTGCCTTGCCCTTAGTAGGCAAATAATTGATATTTGTTGAATGAATGTAAAAGTACTTGGGGCGAGTGATAAGTATTGACAGAAAAATTATTTTTGTAGGTAAAATTGTAATGTGAAAAATGTTAACTAAAAATTGTTTTTTTGTACTGCAGTGACAACCAAGAAGGGGAAATTTTTCTATTTCATAACCTCTCATGACTTTATTTAACACTATTATTTAATAATGTTCTAGCAGAATTTTAAAATGTCCTTCTAATGAGTAAAAGATAAGAGAAAATTATCACCAAAGAAGATTCTAATAAAACATGGATTCTTTTGAAATGGAGGAAAGGAAACATAAAAATTTTCACATTAACAATCTCTCTTTTTCACCTTACCACATGCTTAGTTTACAAGGATGCCCGTGTGTGTGTGTTCATACACACATAAAGGAATGCATATATCCTATGCACTCTTCCTAAACATGATTAGTTAGAAAATTTTAAAATATGTTCACCCTAGTGCTGAGAATGCCTTGCTTCCATATTCATTGATAATATTTTAGCTTGAAAGCGTATGTCCTGCGTGGGTCTATTTTCATGTTCCATGAACTTTTAGCTGCTCTACCTCGTGTGATTTTTGGTGACCTGCCAAAGAATGGTGGATAATAGGAGGTGGTATGTCAGATTTTTGTCACCAGAGTGGAAAATGATGAGGTGTATATTCATGGCCTTTCTCTTTGAATCATGTTGCCTTTGGAAGGACTTCTCAGATGCTCCATCTGTCTGTTGTACAGGACCGCAGGCCACATGTGGTCTCCTTTCCTTGATTTTTATTTCAACAAGACTGTATCAGCTGAAGTGTTTATTTTATTTCAGTCAGGAATTCAACTGCTTGTTATTAATCAGTAGATGTGTCTATAGTTATATAATAGTAGTTCACTTCTTTTATGGGGTTGTTATTTTATCTTAGCAAGTTCAGTGAATTCATGTCACAGTAGTACACACACACAAATTTTATAAGTGTGGTATTTAAAATATATCCATATCTACACACAGATATAGATACAGATAGATATCAGGTTAAGCAATTGAGATGTGTTGGTGTTTGAATTAGGAATAGACTAGGCTGTGTTTAGCCTAGCCACTTAATTACATGGTTTCCCCTTTTAAACAGTAATTTTAATAGTTTACTGTAGGGATGGCAAACTGTGGCCCACAAGCCACTTGCTTTTGTAAATAAAATTTGATAGAAATATAGTCCTTCACATTTGTTTAAGGACATGTCTGTAGTTTGGACTGTAGCAGCAGAATCGAGTGGTTGTGACTGAGACCACAAAGCCTGCAACATTTACCCTCTGTCCCTTCATAGGAAAAGCTTGCTGACCCCGATTTATAAAAAAAGTTTAGTTTGGCCCCGATTTAAAAAAACAAAACAAAACGAAAAACACTTCTAGTGAGCCACAGCAAGAATATTACCTACATTTTTAAAGGAATAATTATAAAATATTCACCTGGAAATCCATAATTATTTTGCATCAGGCAGAGGTCCTATGTGAAAATTAGACAAAATATTTATTTTTTATCTTGTAACATTTAGACAATTTTCCCTTTGGGGGCAGTTAAGATTATGGATTTGATTGAATTACTGAAGATGTGGCATTTTTGTACTGATGTCTTTTAGTTGTGTCTGAGACAGAAGTTTTACTGAAAGAGCTGGAGCAAATGCTCCAGCGGGCACTCGAGCCCTCGGCGGCCCCTGACGCGTCTGAGGAGGCGCGTGGAGAGATGGTAAGTGCAGCGGCACAGGTGGCCTGGTAAGCGTGCTCGGCCTCAACAGCGACTTCAGAGCCTTCCAATGGCAGAAACGGTTTCTGCATGTCCATTTGAACTATATGGAGAACTTCCTTTTTCCCTTCTGAAATTTGAGCCCTTGGTTATCCTGAAGTGAATAATAAATGAGTAGTCTGTGGGAAAGTCAGAATACATCTATCAGTCTTTGAAAAAAAATCTGTGAGTGGAGGAGCTCTTTGTATTTCAGATCTTTGAGGTTGGAGTGAAGGATGGAGGGGGGCTCATAGCAGCTGATGGGGTGCGGCAGCAGAGAGACCTGTCCACTGGTACCCCGCTTCACAGTCAGGAGAACGGGCCAGGCTAAGAGCAGCTTGCTAGGACATCTGCCTTGCTTGGTTCGGGCACAGGGACCACCTCTGTAGGACAGCCCTCATTATTAACACACTGGAGTTAGAATTTTCCGTTTGTTTTCTCCTTTTGGCTGCCTATGTTGGGCTGAGAAAGTCTGTGTGTGCTTACTTTATTCAGTATTTGTAGGTGACAACATAATTTTAAGTTGGTTGACAAACTGCTCAGCACATCAGCGCCATGTTCGTGCAAATAAAATGAGGGTCCTAGTCCAGGTCATTAATACAGAGCAGCAATGTGGTAGGTGTGAGAAGAATAAGTCATAAGGCAGACCCTTTTACAAGGCAGTACAGCTGTTCTCGAAATAGGGAAAAGAATGGCAGCAAGACTCCTGTATCCTTAAGGTTTCATTCATTCTTTCGTTCATTTGTGTAGATACGTACTGTGCCTGGAGTCGAGAGAGCACAGTGGTTAGGAGCCTGACTCTGGGATATCATATCAATGTCCCAATCCGAGCCCTGCCATTGAGGACTTGTGTAATTTGGCACGGTTGCTTATCACATGCCACAGAGGATTTTTCTAAATAAGGCAAACTGGGAAAAGTGCTTTGCATAGTTACCGACACCTAAAGTTAGCTGTTATTACAGATGAGAATTGGCAGTGGCGGTCACTGGAGAGAAAAAGGGCTGAGATTTCCTGACTTGATCTCATCTCCCACAGTCCCGCCTTGAGCAACGACCCATTCCCGAATCTGTCTCTTCTCAGATACTGAAAAAGGTGGATTTGTACATGGACAAGGTTGTTTACACTCTTTGGCAGACTGCGCAATTGCATGATTTCATTCAGGACTCCAACGAGAAAAAAGATGATTCATAAACACCTCCCTTACTGAGTTAGAAAGCAAAATATAGAAGATTTACAGTTAAAGAGATCAATACGCTAAAGGAAAATAAAATTAATGCTGAAAACTCTCACCAACTTGAAGAACATAGTTTTCTTAATTAGCACCAGCAATATCAACCTGTATTTGAGTTTGCGTGGGTTGTGAACGCCATTTTTCCAATTTGAGTTCCTTTTTGATAAGACTTGTTTTCTCTATCTAGATCTTACCTTCTGTACAACAAGATCTATAGACTGGTGACATATATATTATATACATGTAATTAATATACAAATTATTCTTTTCTAGCAAATGTGCACTTTGTTTGAGCACCATATGCTTTTGTGCAATGTGTTTTCAGTCTTTGCAGTTTGTCTTTTCAAAACTACAGCCAGGTTGATTTTTATAGAGATGTCCTGTAGCTTTTACAGCCACAGAATAGGCTTCTATTTTACCATTCTAACCAGTAACGTGATAGAACAGAAAATTACTTCTGATTTTTATTTCTTAAGGTAAAATACATAGTTTTAATATATCACCAGGCAGGAGCTTGCTTTTTGTTTTAGTTTCTTGTAATATTTTATGCTTTCAAAAGCCATTGAGGAATTGTAAAAATTAACCATTTTAACTTGCAGGCAGGCAGGTGAGTGCCTCCTGCAGACTGGTTCATAAGCCATTCTCCACACTGAGCTTTGTAAGTCTGGCATTCACACCAGGTTCAGTATTTAGGGCCTTGTTCACTTTTAAATGAGGAGAATAGCAATGAAACCAACTATCAAAGCTGGAACAATTTCCAGTTTAAAAGAAAAGAAATGATCACCTCAGGGGTTTCTTTCTTTTTCTTTTTCTTTTTTTTTTTTCTTTTTCTTGCTTTTTTTTTTTAAGTTAGTAGGGAAAATTAATATGGCTTCCAAAGTTAACACCACTTAAAACTGGAGCAGGAGAAAGTGGCCTCTTACAAGCTAACATCCCCAAAAGAGCCACCTGATAATTTTAAGGTTCTGAGCATGTTTATTCTCTGAGCAGGTATTGTTTGAGCTCTTTTCAAAGTTGTAAATTTGATGGTATTTTCATCCTTCATTTCATGTATGAGGGTTCAGGATGATTACTCTCAATCATTTATACCAATGGGTGAGAGTAGCAACATAAAAAAAAAAAATCTTACCCACGTGAATCATCAAAATTCTTTTCTATTTTTCGCTGAAATGTTTTATGAGATTATTTTCCTTAGTAAAGTCACCTTCCTAATTACACTCATCTTTAGCTAATATTAACACTGGTTGTCATGCCCCAGCTTTGCAAGCCGTGAGAGGGAATTAATATCAGATTTTTATAAAATCCACCTGAATTAGATAAGCCATATATAAGTAAGATGATAAGACAGAGTTTAGTGAATAATTACTTGTATTTAAAGGTACATGTTTTGATATGTGAAAATACTTGTAGAAATTATTTTTTTTCTTAATTTCATGGAAGTTCACTCTACCTTTAATGAACCTTGAAGTTAAAAATTTTGCATGTTTTTTATGGGTGCTTGCATTGTTTTTCTAGTGTCCCTTCCTACTGAGCTAGAGCAAACGATTGCTATTTGTAAGTAATGCAGAGGCTTATGAGAAGATAGCCAGAGAATGTGTGACTTAAACAGTTTTAAGTTGTATTCCCTATAATAATAATTATAAAAATAAATATAGAAGACTCATGGAATGAAACTGATCATGTTTCCCCAAAGCTTAATATTAAAACTAAGTATGTATAAAGTTGGGGAAAGTGGTAGGGCCTGAATAATCGGTTCTTCTTAACACATTACTATACGTTCTCCTCTGCATGGGGATCGTTATTTGCCCACCAGCACAACAGAACGCTTTGTGTAACTGCTGTGGCTCGTGGAGTTACTGACTATACGTTTTGTTCAAATAATTAAGCCTGGTCTTCCAGTAAATTTCATATAGTTCTGATGAATTGTATGGTTATTTTTGCAGTTATCTAAATGCAGCCCTGAAGTTCCTGCAGGCAGTCCATTTGAAAACTACTATGAAGAGGACTATCTTGTAATTGATGGGATAAAATTAAAAGCTGGAGAATGTATTGAAAATATAACTAACAAATTTAAAGAAATAGATGCTCTAATGTCTGAATTTTAAGGTATTATCAATATTTTCAAAAGTTAATTATAAAAACACTTACATGTTTATATTTTCCCGAAGTCAAAAACTTGAAAATAGGGAAATAGGTATGTTATACCAAAGCTGATATTTATAATAACTTTCTATTTTATACTGTGAGAATAGCCATTGTTTTGAGAACCAATCAAATGGTACTTAAGTTAGTGTTAAAAATTTAGGATTTAAGAAGCCCTGATATTTGTATTTGTAGATTTTTTTTCTTGTTTGCTTTAATGTTAAAATGGTTTATAAACTTACTGCACAAACACATGCTTTACAACGATTATTTAGGCCCTTTATTCAAATGCGGCTATTTAGATGGCTGTCAAGGCGATTATAATTCGTACAGATAATTTAAGTGTAGTAGAGACAGGAGAATGTGTATTGATAGTGGAATTAAGCTACTAGAAAATAAAAGGAAATAATAAAAAACTATTGTATAATAGAGTTGGCGCTTTTCTCAGAGGTGTCAGTTGCCTTATATTGCCTTATGTTGCCTGATATATAATCATTTCCACCACGATTCCCAAAACTGATTAACAGAGTCTAGTGGGAGGTGGAGAGGCTGTGGAAGATCAGAATCCTGAATGCTTCCCCATTGAATCAGTATCTCTGAAGGCGAGGATGGGAAAATGTGGTGAAAAATATAAAAAGATAAATTAAGCATATTCTCATTTAAAAAAATTCCATAAACAATATAGGAAGGCAAAAAGTATACCATGCAATACCACTCCCTTAACATCTCCCCTCCAAGCCCATCCTGTAGGGATCCCCATGACCCGTTTTGTTGAGGGTCCTTCTATGTTCTTTTTTTTTTTTTTAATCATTTTTATTTTGTTATATTGGTCACCATACAATACATCCCCAGTTTTTGATGCAATGTTCCATGATTCATTATTTGCATATAACACCCAGTGCACCATGCAATATGTGCCCTCCTTAATATCCATCACCGGCCTATCCCAATCCCCCACCCCCCTGACCACATGTTTTTATTTAAAAATTTATTGTGGAGTAGAACATTGCTTGTTTTCAGTATATTGAATAACCTTTGAGATGTTTGTGAAGAGACACTTGCTTATGATGCACAATATATTTAAGAGCTTTTGGTTTTGCAATTTTTCTGATCAGGCTTCTTATATCTATTTTGAGACAGGTGTAGGAATGTATTTGCTGGTTTTGTGATGATTTCATTGGGGTTGGTATTATTTGTTAGCATTGGTGTTAGGGGTTGCTAAGGTTAGGGTTAGGAGTCTCCCTGTCCTCTTCTACACAGAGCCCATTCTCCTTCAGTAACCAGAGTGATATTTTCGGAACATAACCTTTGGTCCTCTCTGTGGTCTGCTCCCCTCCTGCCCATCCTCTCCAGCCACACCTCTCCCACCATGGCCTGCCTCTCTGTGGGCCACCCAGGGGTGTGATTGTCCCACATGTGCCTCAGGCCTGAGTCCAAGCCTTTGCATTCACTGTGCCCTCTGCCAGGAGCACTTTTCTCTCCCCATGCTTCTGTCTGGCTTGTTTCCCCAATGGCTGGGCCCCGAATTGCCCCGTGATGACCTAACTCATGTCTGCTGGTTGAATGTGCTTGTCCCTTATTTATTTATTTATTTATTTATTTATTTATTTATTTATTTTATGTTTTTTTATTATATTATGTTAGTCACCATACAGTACATCCCTGGTTTCTGATGTACAGTTCGATGATTCATTAGTTGCGTATAACACCCAGTGCACCATGCAATACTTGCCCTCCTTACTACCCATCACCAGTCTATCCCATTCCCCCACTCCCCTCCCCTCTGAAGCCCTCAGTTTGTTTCTCAGAGTCCATAGTCTCTCATGCTTCATGAAGACTAATGCACATCCTTCTCTAGTGCCCACAGCTGCTCGCTTTCCATACCTACCTCTCTCCTGGGAGCACAGGGTCGGAGAAAGGGCATTGCACGCACCTGGAAACAAAACCAAAGCTCGAAGAGAGAAGAAAGAGCAATACAGCATCTTGGCCCTATTGCTTGTTGAATTAGCCAGAGTGACCGTGTGTTGGTGTGAAGGTTGTCACAGCAGAAGAGCAGTTCTGTGTATCCAGGCTAAGGTGTTTATGACTGCAGGGGCCAAGTGAAGAGTGTTAGTGGAATCCCTTTTACCTTTCTGCAAGACCACACCAGCAGCACAGAGAATGGCGTGAGCAGAAGTAACACTGGGGCCAGGGGGCCTGTTAGGAGGCTGTTTGGGGAATTCAGTTGCGAGATGATGAGAGCCTGAATATGGTGCTATATGAAGCAAGCGGAAGGCTTCCACCTACATTAGTATCAATGGATTATTAGGATTTAGAGATTGGATATAAGGATGCAATGGTAGGGGGAGGTAGGAACAACTCCTGGGTTCTTGGTATTCACAATGCTGTTCACTGAAAGTCAGCATACGTACAGATTGGGGCACCTGGGTGGCTCGGTTAAGTGTCTGACTTCAGCTCAGGTCATGATATGAGGGTCCTGGGATTGAGCCCCACACTGGGCTCCGTGCTCAGTGGGGAGTCTGCTTCTCCCTCTCCCTCTGCCCCTACCCCCCTCGTGTACACACTCTTTTTTCTGTCTCAAATAAATAAATAAAAATCTTTAAAAAATGAATACATGCATGTTAGAAATGGGGGGGGGGCAGATACCAAATTTGGGCCAAACTGTGTGAGTTCAGCGAAGTTCCAAACCATTCATGCTTTGACAGAGCTGACCTTTCAGAGCCACTCCACGAACCAGAGTGACGATGAATAGTCTCTCAATACATCATATTTACTTCTCAGTGGTATAAACAGTGGAAATTAAGGCTTCCTCCTTTTCCTCCAACAGAATTTACTCCATAGCATTTCAGAAAAACTTTTCCTTTTTCCCTTGTCACTATGATTTTATATTCACAGCCTACAAATGTCTCAAGAAATAATAGATCCCATTTTCCTATTACTTCTTAGAATCAACTATAAAATGACTACAATTGTATTTGAAGGACTTCACCCACAATTCAAGTGTTTGATATAAGCCCCCATGTAGTAGACTAATTAGATCACTTGCAGCCAATTCCTCTTGGTGGAACAGCCAGTGCTCATCAAAGTCAGATTCTATAGGTAAGATAGAAATTTCTAGACTGAATTCATCTCTGCCATGTTCTAAGTTGTAGAAGGCTGGAATTTCCACTGAAGTCTTTGTGCACTTGAGCAGTTCAGAATGGTTCTGAGAACAAACATTTGGGTTGGCTCTGTCTGCAGAGGAAACTTCAGTCTCCTTCCAAGAAGAGGCTCTTGGGGGAAAGGCCTCTTCTAAGAAGAGGACAGAGGGGAGCCTCTGTCCATGTGAGAATATAGACTTTGAAATTTCCAGATAGAATGTGTTCAGGAAAACGGATGAAGGGGCAGTCAACTAACATCTCTATCCTCAAGGCTGAGAACCATGCCTGTCTGGCAAACCCTTCCTACTGGTAAATACCCCAGGTTCCGGGGCAGGCAGACCTGATAACATACACAGGGCATGGCAGTGGGACTGTGGGGACACAATGCCTGCCTTCAGGTCCCGGTGCTACCATCTAGTCCTTGGGAGACCTGAGGCAAGTTATTTAACTTCTCTGAGCCTAGGCCTTTTTCCACAGAAGTTGCTGTGAAAGAAAACATATTAATATATATATATAAAATGCATAGAAAAATCAACACATAGAAAACTATGCAAATTATGACCACAGTTGTCTCAAAGCTTCTCTTTTGACGGCCCATGCCTGTTTCTTCTAGGCCTACTGAACTAACATGCTTCTTTCAGCAGAGCCTGAGGTGACAACCCTGCTTCTGGGGCACTGGGACCAAGGACTTATATGTGATTATGCTGACTCCTAGGACAGGCCTAGAGGTGGACAGTACCTTACTTTTACAGCTAGAGCCTCTTGCTAGGCCCAAAGGAGGACATCATCAGGAAATTGTATCAGCCCGTCAAGGGAGATTAAATTCTAAGTACATTAGTCATACCACATTTGATATGGGAGGTATACGGCAATATGTCAGGACCTTCTGCCCAAACATTTGGGTTGGAGTAAGAGCCCCTCTTTGTCTAGTTCGAAGCGTGGCTGACTGATCCTCTTTGGAATGATGGGCCAAACCCACCTAGCATACAGCCTCCATAAACCTATAGAGGGCTGGGTCCACTGGCAGCTGAGTCCCCCGTTAGATCTAGACTATGGAGAGTTACGCACCAAAGCCAGCTCCGTTGCCCTCTATTCCAGGAAGTTCTGGTGCATTTGCCCTACGCCTAAAGCTGAATTTATGCAGGGATTCCCAGTGGTCAGAAACTTCGCTCTATCTCTAGTGGAGACAGGCAATACACTTTTGATAGGTTGGTCTCCTGTTGCCACCAGTGGGATGAAGAGGGGAGTGCACCCGTATACACGCACAAGTCTGTAGGGTGCACACCCTTGAACTCACTGGTTCTGCAGTAGAGGGTGATGAGCCGCACACAGTTACATTCACTAATACATCCACTAATAGACCTAAGCACTATCATAAACTTTATAAATCAGCGAAGGAAAAAATTGACGGTTAGCTCTAAAAGGAGGAAACTTGGGGCCCCTGGGTGGCTCAGTTGGTTAAGCGTCCTGCCTTTGTCTCAGGTCATGGTCTCAGGGTCCTGAGATCAAGCCCTGAGTGGGCCTCCCTGCTCAGCGGGGGGGCCTGCTTCTCCCTGCCGGTCCCCCTGTTTATACTCTCTCTCAAAAAAAAAAAATCTTTAAAAAATTTTTAAAAGGAGGAACCTTTTATTCATGAACCTAAAGTGATCTGTGTCATGCTGTTGATGGAACCAAACCATTCTATCATCTAATACTCTATGAAATAGCTGGTATTCCATGATCCACCATTTATGGGGCTAACAAGTGGTATAGTTCTGTTCCAGATACTTCCAGACCAGTAGAATTTGCACCTGTGGGCCTTCCAAGGGACAAAGGTAAGATTTTGAAAATCCGGAATAGAAATATCCAAATCCTGCTCTATTATTTCTTCTCTCTCTATGGTTCCAAGAAGAGATCTAAACATAGTATGATTAAAAAATTCTAGGTTCTGGGGCGCCTGGGTGGCACAGCGGTTAGGTGTCTGCCTTCGGCTCAGGGCGTGATCCCGGCGTTATGGGATCGAGCCCCACATCAGGCTCCTCTGCTATGAGTCTGCTTCTTCCTCTCCCACTCCCCCTGCTTGTGTTCCCTCTCTCACTGCTGTCTCTATCTCTGTCAAATAAATAAATAAATCTTTAAAAAAATTTAAAAAAAAATTCTAGGTTCTTCTTTAGAGCTAAGCCAGATCTTGCTATCACTCAGTAGAGTTCTAGCAGAGTTGTTTTGTACAGATCAATTTGAACTTAAGGTCCAAGTGGGACATTCTGTGTACACAAATCTAAATATTAGGATTTTTCCACCCACTGATTTGTTGCATGGTATAAGTACACAGAGCAGTAAGCAGCGTAATCAAATGAAAGGGCGGGGGAGAGAGAAGAAACTTGTTTTCCAAGAAAAATTTTGAAAGAAATGAGTTGTTTGCTTTTTAAAAAATGCATATAGGAAAATACTACAAGAAAGGAGATATGCTCAGAACCAAATAAAACACAGTTTGCAAGCAGCCCAGAAGTTGTTGGCTTAAAAAATAAAACTGTTTCTAATCTTCAGCCTCTCCAGCCAGAAAAAGATTCTTGAATTTAGATATGGCCTGGGGACAAAGATCAAGTCTAGGGTCTGGTGGTTGAATGGTAGATAGCAGGAGAGACAAAGACCAAATCTAGGTGGCTTGCAGGAAACCGTGGCCTCAGGGTAAAGACCTAATCAGGGGTGTGGCTAATAACGTCACAAACTATTAAGAAGTGACTTTTAAAACTCCTATAAAGCTTAAAGGTATAGTACTACTGCCACCTAATGTGCCCAAAGTGCTAGTAATTAAATCGGGAGAGAAAAGCCTGTCTTGAAAAAAACTGTGGCTTTGACGCATAGAATGGACCGGACTCTACGTAGGAAACCCACTAAGTTATAGAAAAAAATGACTCTGCCTAAGTACTACCAGCCTGAGCTAAAAGAGAGTGCAACTGACGGGGAAAAAGACTTCTGAGCCCCCAGCTGCTTTTTTTTTTTTTTTTTTTAAGATTTATTTATTTGAGAGAACCGGCACAAATTGGGGGTGGGGGAGCGGTGCAGAGGGAAAGGGAGAAGCAGACTCCCTGCTGAGCAGGGAGCCCTACACAGGGCTCAATCCCACCATCCCGAGATCCCAAGATCCTGAGATCATGACCTGAGCTGAAGGCAGATGCTTAACTGACTGAGCCACCCAGGCGCCCCAGGGCCCCAGTTTTCTACAGGTAGGAAATAGGCTGGGAAAACTAATTAGCCATCAAAAAAATGTGTAAGTTTCAATGTCCCCTTCAGAAGCAAATGAGGAAGATGATGGAAAAGGATGTGTAGAGGACGGAGGTAGGGGCTGCAGAGAGCAATGGGCCAAAGATCTTCCTCCAGGCTCACTGGCCTCCACCCCACCCCTAGCTTGCCTTCCCTTCCCTGGAAACAGAACCAAGGCCTTATTAAGAAACATATCCTACTCCCTTGGCAGGGAAACTTGGCTAATTTGCCTAGCGGGATTTCAGAATTGCTAAGGAACAGGTTTCCTCCTTGAGAATGAGGTGTTCACTGTGATTCTCCTGTCTCCTATCCCTGTTGGACCATTGCATATTGTGTGAGTGCGAAGAGGGGATGGGCCAGTGATTTGTCTTCTTAGTTTGTAGGTCTAGTTGACACCTGCATCAGATGTAGATCGTGAAGTTTTAAATGTTGAGCCTGATGCCATGATTGGGTGAGACTTCTGGGTGGACAGTAGTCAACCGAGTTGCTGATCCAAGTTCTTGTGTCTTCCTGCACTGCATCATTATCACGGCTCTGTCTCAGGCAGAGTGTAGCTCCCTGCCCTGTGACTTTGGTCTGGGTGTCTTGCTTTGATCAATGAAATAGAGCTGAAGTGATGGCGCCAACTTACAGTCAAGGACTCAAGAGGCTTTGGGTGTTTCTCCTTTACCTCTTGTTCCTCTGCCATTGCCTTGAAAAGAACATGCCCCGGGTGAGCCCTCTAGTTCAGGAAGGATGAAAGGCCAGGGAGAAGACCCAGACCCAGAGGCCTGCAGAATGAAAGAGAGCTGCCCCAGCTAATCTGTAGATCCAGAAGAGAATAAAGCATTTTGTCTTTAGCCACTGCATTTTGGGGTGTTTGTTACACAGCATTCTTGTGGCAAGAGTTAACTGATAAACCTGATGTCTTAGTTCCAGCAACAGCTTCACGGATCAGCTCTGCTGGCAGCTCTCCAGCTGTATCTGGCCCGTGGGATGTTTTCTTCTTAGGGTGGAGCTACTATCAAAATAGCCTTGCCTCCTGGGTTGGCCCAGAGTGCTGGCCCAAGGCCTTGTGCCCAGTGACACTCCCAGCCTTTTCTGGATTGGGCCCAGGTGGGCTCCTCCACGGGGAAGGCTTAGCCCATTCCCTGCCCAGCTCACAGTGGTGAGTTTTATTATAAATTGCCTCAGATTGCTTTATCATGGAGGCAGCATATGGAGAGATATTGTAAGGAAATAGGATACCAACACCACCAACATACCACTAAGGGTTCGGAAGAGTGGGTCACTTCTTCCTTTCAAGTATTTTCAGACTCTAGAGTAATTACAGAAGGTGGAGACATGCCCATAACGGTGGAATGTCTCATCTGGCAAAGAAGAGTATGCATATATTTCCATCTCATTTCTGTTCCTCGAGTCTTCCTTAGCCCTTTGGTATGGTATCATAGGATTTTAAGTTGCAAAATGTAGTTTTGAGTCCAGATTTTATTAACTTGTCTAAGTCACATGACCAATAAATGGAAAGGCCAGTATTTGAGTACATTTCTGTCTGTTGCAGGTCCCATGCCCTTGATTACTGTCCCTACTGTTTCATAATCTGGTTAGTGGGTGGGTGGTGGAAGGAGCATCTAGTTTCCTCATAGGTGAAATGGGGACGGAACTATCCAAACAAAAGCATTGTCGTGAGGAATAAATGAGCTATTTTATGTGAAAGTGCTTTGTAAATCAACTTTATTTTCTATTTATTCTTTCTGATGGAAACTGAGTATGTGTTTAAGTACATTGCAACTAATAATTACTGGGATAAAATGTAATTACACATTTGAAACGACCACTTTTGTGTTACTCTAGCTACGGCTCATCAATATCAGAGTTCCTTTTCTTCTCTTTTTTAAAATTAATCTTTGGAAACCATCGCAAGCAGCATGTGACCTTCTCTCTGATGGGTGTGTTAACAGCAATGTCTATCTTTTAAGGGACATCTCACTGTTGAATTTTAGCTATGGCTTTAAATCACCTGGCTTTCATCACAGACATTCAGTTAAAAAGAAAAGGCGAAGAAAGTCTGAATACTGATGTGTAGCGGCAGGATTCTGTGGCATTTTGGATCTGTTGCCGGAAATATGGATTCCTTTCATAGGGAACCTGGGTTGTGTTCAGCGCACCCTCCTCCAACTTGGAATTTCGGCCCTGGCTCCAAAGATCTTTTGAAAGACAGGAAGCTCATCAAAATATTTGATCAGAATTATTGTCTATTTTAGCAGTGATGCTTGCTTATGATGACATACAACTACATCACATAGGTTTAAAGTTGTGTAAAACAACCCTTGTGCAATTTGCAGAGGGAAAGGAGCAGGCAGGAGAGAGCTATGAATGTGGCCCTGCCCCTCTCTTCTGGAGCCCACCGTCTAGTGATGGAAGAATATACAAATATATAGGTGGTCCACAAAACAGAAAGTGCATTTGAAGATCGAATGTATGAAAGCTGAAGGGGGTTCTCTTTCTAGATAGCTGAGAGTCACTAATTACAAAATCCCTTAATACAATTCCTTTGGTCTCTGGTGCCCCTGCCAGAAGTGAGAAACCACCCTACAGAGTCTGACGTCTACAGACAGCTTTCGCCCTTGGCTGCCAACAGAATAGCTATTCGTGGAGGGAGTTAAGCTCCCCGCTCAAGCTCCTCCGTTGGTTCCTCTCGGATTGCAGAGAGGGCCAATATCCATGACACATGCAAACCCCTAAGGTCTTGACCTAAGGGGGCTCAGTACCTTTACCAAGACAGCTGGATAAGACCCAGGTCCTCCATCTGATCACCACCATTTACCCTCTCCACGTCCTGTTCAGTTGCCTGGCTGCCATCCATTGCCCCCCGTTCCTCCGTAACCTCTCTAACTTCCCCTGCTACTGTGATGAAGCCAAAATGTAGGAGGCACGGGAGGGGAGGTTGGCAAGGCACTCTCCTCTCGGATGGTAGTTCTAAAGGAGCCAGCAAGCTCTCGGAGCCCCTTCACTGCGGAGGGGGCGGCACTGTGCTTCTTCGGGTAAATGGCGGCTGCCTGTAGTCTCTTCCTCTCCCGCGGACTCCTGGTCTCCTCTCTCAGCAGCAACTGCTCTCACGCAGCGCCAGAGCTGGAAACTACCTGATCTATGAAAGTCTGACTTCTTCCAAGCAAACGAGGGTTAGGGTGTGGATATATGGCAAATGTGTGAAGCACAGATTATTTGGAAATTGGGGGGCGGCAACAGTATGAGGCGTTATGAGGTCATGTGTGAGGTGGTACTTAAGTATTGGGGAAGAGATGTGAAAGGAGAGGAGAGTGAGATTAATTCTGACTACAGAAACAGCTTCATGGAGGCATTTTCTTCCTTCCTTCCTTCAGTACTCCAATGTGCCGGGTTTCGTATTAGGCATGAGTAACACAACAGTGAACAAGACACACATGATCTCCAACCCCATGGAACTGACTCTGACTTTGGGCAAGCTGCTTTAGCCTCCCTGTGCCTCACTTTCTTTATCTGAAAATTGGGATGATGGTGATGATGATAATAGTAATAACAATACTAATCTCCCAGAGTGGTTGAACAGAATAAAATGAGGTAAAATGGGGGAAGGCACCTAGCAAAGTCCCTGGCACATTGGATGTTGTGTGAGTATCACTGCTATTTTTGTAGTCTAGCTGGGAGGAGAGACCTGTGAAGCAAAGCCAGAATTTGAAGGTAGAAGAGTGGGCTGGCTGGAGACCGAGAGAGTCCTAGGATGATCAAAGCACAGAGGGGAGCAAAGCAGGAACAGCAGATACTCAGATACCCGAGTAAGCAGAGCACAGGGGAGGGAGGGTGTGATGGGAAGAATATTGGGAATGAAGGCTGGACCAGGCAGCTTGGGCTTTGCTCCAAGAAAGTCTTACATATCACACCAAAGGGGCCACCCTTCGTTCAGCAGGAGAGCCAAGTAATGAACGGCGAGGACCAGCGGCATCTCCAAGAGCCAACACCCAAGGGTGCCAGGCGCTGCGACTGGCTTGGAATCAGACCATGGCGCGGTTTGCATGCACAGAGCGGGCAGCGGGCAGACACTACTACGGCAGCCGGTGCCCCCTGTCTGAGGAAATCCGTGCCCTGATGTTAGCTCAGATTGTCAGTTTCCACGGCGAGGGCCCTAGGTTTGCCAGCGGGCAGCCGGGGACTGGAGGTGAGGTGTCTCGGCGAAGTCTTATTAAACTCTCAGCTGCCTGGGAATAATGCAGCACAGCCGCAGAGTTTTAAATGGCAAAGGGTCTCTGGCTGTCAGAAAGGTTACAGGTACTTTCATTTGTCCTCCATGAAAGCTTAATATCATTTTCTTCTGTTCAAGTCAACTTATAGACCTCCTTACTTCAAGTTCATCGGGCAGCTGGAGCAGACTTTTTGATTTTACTGTGCTTTCAGAATCGTGTTGGAGAAGAGCTAATGCATTTTTAACCAACTTCAGCGATTTGAAGCTCTTTGGTGCTGTAGCGTTTTAATACGATTGTTGCTAACTCTCTGAGAGCAGTGTCTGTGTCAAGAGAAATTCCCATTATCGCAGCGTGAGCTCCCGGAGGTAGGGGCTCCGTGCCCTTCCGCTTGTGACCCGCCCAGACCATGGCATGGTGCCTTGCACGAGTTAGAGCACCTGTTCTATTTTGATATTAGTTTTAAACTTTCTGCCAGTCTCGCCTGTTCAAAAATGTTTTCTGATAAGCTCTATACTCAAACACCTTTGGACTGAATCTCAGGTGGTCATTGCTTTTTGTTTTCCCCCAGTTCCCCAAACCCTGACAAGCTCTAGCTCTATCCGTTACCGATTGCTACAATGACGCAGGGTAGCGGACGACCGTGAAATGCCAGGGGCAAACAACAAAGCACATTTTTTTCGTGTGGCAAGCTGCAAGGTGCAGCCGACTTGGCTACCCTCAGGTGATCTCACTTGTGCGTCTGTGGTCAGCTGCCGGTCTACTTGGGTGCGGCTCCTGTGTTGATCGTGCTAGGCTTATTTATCTGTCGGGGACCAGCTAGCAGTCAGATGATCTAGGGCAGTCTCAGATGGGGAAATGGGGCAGCTCAGCCCTGCTTCATGCATCACCTGTCATCTTCCAATGTGCCAGCCCAGGCACGTTCTCCCGCCAGAGGGACAAGAGTAAGAGTAAGAGAAAATTCCAGTAAGAAAATGCAAATCACCTTACAATTCTGCCAACTACAGATAAATCATTGTTGACATTTAAAAATTTCTACAACCTTATTTCCAAGTAAATATGTACTCTTCAATGCACATGAAACAATTACATCATTATTTCCACTGCTTTTTTTCTCAACGATATATTGTGAACGTATTTCATTGTCGTTAGGTGGTGTTCTACAACATGAAATTTTAATGAGTGCTTAGTATCTCATTGTATTTTTACTCATACAGTGAAATACTCCCTTGATGGACATTTAATTGGTTTCTGCATTTCCAATTATACAGTTATAAACCACTCTGCCATGAACATCCTTATCATTCCATCATTGTGTACCTTAATTTTTTTTCAAGTCTTTCCTAGAAGAGGAATTGAGAAGTCAGATTGTCTACACAGTTGTAAGACTTTTTATGGCTATCATTTATTATCGTCCATTGGAGGTGTATGAGTTTCTCTGCTAGACTGGGGTTTGGTTTCTACTTGGATTTTGTGTTACTTAAAGCAGTGCATTGGGTTAATCTCTGTCTTAAGGAACATTGACTAAATGACTATGAGATGGTAGATTTTTTCCCTAATTCCTTAGAGAGGGATGAAAATTAGCATTAACATAGGCCACAGACTCAGGCTGAAAAGTGACTGAGATAAGAATGATAAATCAGGTGATGGGCAGGAGAAAATGTTAAAAGAAACAACGGTCACTTGATTTAGACATTAAATGTCCTTTCAGTCAATTGCTGACATGACAAATACTAGTGGAGAGTCATTGGACTGGAAAAAGCTTTGTGGACTAATAAGTTTAAAAATCTAGGAAGTTACATTCCAGTTTGGGCAAGAGTGGGGAAGTTGAGGTACTTGAGAGAATAACATCAGTTTCTACTGATTTCTTTTATTGAGGTAGTCATGTGGCTTTCCCTGGTGTATTATAATCATGATCGGTGAATATTTGATATTAGATTACTTAGCTATTTCTAAAAATCCACGCTTCTTATATTAAATTGAAATCACTTATAATGAGAGCATGAAGACTTCTATTTTCTGTCGACATGTGTGATTATTTTGTGTATTTGTAATTTTTGTTTTTAGTGCCCAGAGAAAAACTGGCTTTGGATGATAGTTCTTGCCCTCCTGCACAAAGTATTTAAATTCATTCAAAAGCAGTATTGCTCCAAAATTTTTACCTTCCACACTATGGACTCTGAGTACCTCTTTCTCGGGGTCTGGGCTTTAGTCATAATCCCTGGACCAAGCACAGAAAGCAAGGTGCTTAATAAATACTGTTTATAAATGTTCAAACAGGCTTGCCCAAATGAGGATTACATTTGCCATCTGACTTGGCCTTTCTAAGTATGTATTCTCAAACGAGCTTCTCAAAACTGAACCTTGGACGTGTTTATCATGTAGTACTTAATTACACATGGGCATGTGTGCTTCGTTGTTTTCCATGTGTGGGAGCCAGTCTCCACGATGATCCTTACCTGGTATCCATACCCTTGCGTGGCCCCCTTCCACACTGAACTGAGCTCACTTGGGTCACCACGAAAATATCTCAAACATGACACATTCTGACCTCTGAGGCTGGATCCTAAGAGACATTGTGACTTCCACTTTACTCTCTTTTGGGATCCCTCATCTGGAAGAATCCAGCTGCACATCATGAGGACACTCAAGCAGAGGTCCACGTGGTGGGACTGAAGCCTTCCGCCAACACCAGCACTAACCTGACAGCCACGTGAGGGAGCTCTTCTGGAAGTGATCCTCCAGCACCAGTCAAGCCTTCAGATGACCACAGCCCAGTATCTCGACTGCAACCTCCTGAGACACTCTGAGCCAGGATGACCCAGCGGAGCACTCCTCAGTTCCTGACCCACAGAAACTGCGTGTGATAATAGATGTTCATTGTTTTAAGTTACTAATGTTTTGGGATAATTCGTTACACAGCAACAGATAGCTGATATATGATGTGTGGACGGACAGGCTCTTCTCACCAAACAGATTATAAGCATCTTAAAAAGAAGAATCATATCTTTCATTTCTTGCAGTGACTCGCATTGTATTGAGATATTAGTCAAAATAAATGATGTTAATGCTTCACAGTAACCTTCTAGTCTAATCAACAAATATTTAATGCCCACCAGATACTCTTCTAGGAGCTAAGGAAAGCAGTAAACAAAAGGAACACAGTAAATGCTAGTAGATAAGACATAGAGAAATTAAAAAAAAAATCGATATGGACCAGGTCAGTGAAGATATGAAGCTAAGAAGAAAAATTGAAGATGGGGATGTTATTTTATATGTTTGATACAGGGTGTCAGGAAAGCTATCTCTGATAAGACATTGAAGCAGAGAACTATGCACGTGTCTGGGAAGGAGCATCCCAGGCAGAGGAAACCTCAAGTTCAAAGGCCATGAGACTGGAAGAATGTAGCACATTCTGTAAGACCCACATGGCTAAGGCTGAGTTCACCATTTGTTGCAGATTTCACTAGTTAGCTCATTGTGTTTCTCACCAGTCCAACCACACATTTAAATCTCTCTCAGTGGCGTGGACTTCTCTTTCTCTTGTTTTCTGAATTTGAACTGGGCACTGGATATTGCTGTACTTTAAGCAGACCTATTTATGTAAATGAATCATTATATAAACATGAACATGGCTAATGAGTCAAAATAGGCTAATTTTTGTAGCTGGAATGAAGAATTAGAAAATTCACTGATTGCAATCTTCCTTTCATTACTTCTGCCACTTGAAGCTTTCTGACTTCATTAAAGCCATTAGTGCCCACCAATAAATTACATAGCTTTTGTAGTAACGCAAATATGTGTGAATGTTTCTGACATTGCAGGAAATAATCAGGCTCGATCAATATATGTTTATCAAGACATTAGGTCTCAAATCGATGAGTAATTAGCTCTCCCAACAGAAGAACAAATAAAACTCTGTTTCCTAAATGTTCCTGTCATTCTATGCTGTGAATTTCACCTCTTTTCCCTCTCTTGCTGGAAGAAACACATGTCACAGTGAATCGAATGATCACTGACTAATGAGTTCTGCTTTGATTACAACATGTTGGCGATCATAAATAAGTGAAATTGTGTTTGTATTTCATAGACATCTGAATTTTTTTAATCTTGCATTTCACCTCAGATAAACAAGTTTATCTTTACTTTAATAGGGAAACACCCCTCTGAAAGACATAATGCAGAACTTAACCCTTCATTTAACATTTTAAATTATCACGTAAACAAGAGCTCCTACGTGTTCTCCTATGGCAGCAGTGTTCACTCGATAGAAAACTGACTGATTTTCTTTCTTGCTTGCTTTCTTTTATAAACATAATCTTGGCAAATTAATGGATTATTTTATTTGTGTTTTAATTCTGAAGAGCAGATTTCATAGAGAGGGAGACATAGGGGAACGCAGGGAGTAGGGTACCAAGAAAGAATGAGAGAGGAAGCCAGAAAGAGATCTAGAAACAGAGATGCAGACAGAATCCTGTAGTGCACACACACAACAGGCGTGTGTGTGCGTGCATGCGTGTGTGTGGGTGTGAAGGGGGCAGAGAATAGAGCGATTGCCACTGAGATATAACTAGAAAGGCAAAAGGGCAACTATTTAAAGATAGGATTTGTTTGTGGGAGGGAAAAAGAGGATGTTACTTAAAGGAAAAAGATTAGTACTAAAAAAAATAATTATGTGTTTTTCTTCTTAAATAAAAATAAGTGGCTATTCAAGTTGCGAGGCAAAATATTAGAAATAACTAAAAGGAAATGCACCTAATAAATAGTTTACCCAGAAACCTACTACTGTACATTTTTAGCAAAGCAAATTAATTTAAAATACTTGAGGACCAAGCATGTGTAGTATCATTTATAATGAATTTTTTTTTCTGAGCTCTAAACGTGTTTACTGTATCACATAGGTTATGAAAACGAGTTCTTTAAATCTCTAGAGAATTTTTTTATTAGCCTAGTCGTGCACAGGCAAAGTATTTTTTAAAAATATTTCTTTGGTGCATATTTAATTATATGAAGTGTTTAAAACATAGAGACACTTGAATATGGTAATGATTTACCAAAAACATTAACTTTAGTGGAAAGCAAGCAAGTGAATTTTAAGAGGAAAGAAGTATTAAGCTTTCTTACAAATGATTTGTTATGAACTGTAATGCCAACGACTTTATAAATTTGGCATAAATGTAAACATGCTGAAATCTATTCACGTTAAATGCACAGTCCTTAAAGACATTTGATTTAAGAATATTAAAACAAATTTTTTGTATTGACAGAACCTCAAGAATTTGGTTCTCTAAGTAGCAAGTACTTTAAATATTTATTCTCCAGAGAAATGATTTCTCTAACCAGTAGTTTCAAGAGAATTCAAGAGTGATTTTATTGAAGAGAAAATTTTCAACAATTCTTTAACCATTTTAAGTAACAAAATAGGACAACAAACAAACAAACAAAACAAAACAAAGCAGTAAATCCTCATAAATATTTTCCTCCAAGGACTCCTTTCTTTTGGAAACTACATTTCAAAGGAAACTTAATCTGTGTGTTCCTGATTCATTTATACACCTCAGAGCCATTTCAAATACCAACACATCTTATGAACCTTTTTATAAGGCTTTTCAGAGATATTTTTATTTGAACGAGAAAGTCATGTTGTGCTGGCAGTAAATGGAGCTTGGGTGCGGGAGAAAACGTTAGCTTGGAGCCCACAGAGTTCAAGTGACTCCAGACAAGGTGAAAGCTATTCTTCCAGTCTCAGATGAGATTGAAATAAAGAATAGAAACGTTCGCTGTGTGACAGCATTCGTGAGCCAAAGATTTTTACAAGAAATAAGAAGTTCTCTTGAAACCATTACCTGGCTAAAGCTCAAAACGAATTCTACAGAAAGTAGGCTAAGTTGGAGTTTCTTGAATTTGCTTGGTGTGCATTTTAATACTTCTTTTAATTTAAAGACAAATGTTGAAGAATACATTTTTGAAGCTTGTGTATTTGTATTGCTGGGTGTCTCAGTTGGGGTTTCCCCCAGAATCGGACAAGATTTGGGCTCAGTGGTTTCTTTGGAACAGATAACACTGGGCAGTAGGAAGATGGGGAAGTGACACAGGGAAGGGAAGGGGCCACTGAAGGTGTGCTACTAACAGGTTACCCTTGGGGGCCACTGGAGCTCAGTCCTGCTGGGTCCTGCTGGAGCTCAGTCCTCCTGAGGCATTGGACACACACCCCAGAGCTATCCCTGGGAAGGGGCAGGTAGGGTGGAAGCTGGGGTATTTACAACCAGTTCCCACTGGCCATTGGTTAAGGGCTGCTCATAGAGGATGGTAATTCCCACGCTTCTGGTCTGCTGTGCACACTGGAATGGACTAAGCTGATCAGGATTACACGGGGCCAAGGTGGTGCGGGACGCACAGACAACATCTACTACTCGACACACGTTCTGTTTCGTTTCAGAGTAACCACCGTAGGAAGATTTTGGTGGAGAATCAAGAAAAGTTTTAGCTAAGTGAGTTTGTCAATTGAATGCTTTTTTCAGGCGAAAGAAAATTCGTGATTGATGTAAATGACAATTTGAAGGCCTTAATTATCTAAAGTTTAAAAACCAGACTCAATGTGTATTTGCTTTGACACTCCACTTTCCTTTACGTGAATGACGATCGCTAACTTTGTTAAACGCTTGTCATATGCCTGGCCCTGTGCTATGGGCGTAAGCTTATAATAAAGCATTTGATCCTCACAACCACTCTAGGAAGTGGGCGCTGCTATTGTCTGTGTTTTACAGATGAGAAGACGGCCACACACAAGGTTCTGTAACTTGCCCGACCTTGCAGCGGAACAGGGGTTCCAATTCCGTCCGGCTCCAGAGCGGTGGTCTTCAGCACGCCCCATACCGTGTTGCTAGATAATCTAGGGTACACGGTTCTCCCATTCTGTCTTCTCTCACTATTCGAAGCCATGTGATTCCTAACCATACTAATGCCGGCGACTAGAGATGGACACAGACCCGGTACGCCCTGCCCCCTCGACCTCGCAAGTGGTGGCTTTGGAGTTGGCGCTCTGCAGCCATCTGCAGAGCTCATCAGGGCTGGTGGCTCATTGTTGCCTAAAATGCAAGTGCCCACACTGCTTACTTCTCATCTGCGGACGGGCTTTCCCAGCGACCTCTGGGCCTGTCCATGGGCTAACATGGCGCATCAGTGCCCTTTCCCTCTCATCTCAGGGAGGAGCCTTATGAGGAAGTGATTTTTGGAACATGTATTCTTTCTGTACCCTGACCTTCACCATGTTTTCAGTCCTTTAGAACTCCTGGTTATCTGGAAGTCAGACGAAACTTAAAAAAATAAACGTAGAGGGTCAGCTGGCTGGCTCAGTCAGTAGAGCGTGCGACTCTTGATCTCAGGGTTGCGAGTTCGAGCCTCACGTTGGGTATAGAGAGGCTTAAAAAGAAAATCTTTAAAAGAAATAAGTAATAAAGTTATACAACAGAAAACACCTTTGGAGCCAAATAAAGGCTGAACATGTGAGTGTTTCAAAACATGCGAAATCGCACACACACACACCAGATTACAAAATTGTGGATGAGGTCACCTCTTCATTGTCCCTTAGCATGAGTGAAACTAAACACTGGGCTCATCTGCACATAGTGCATGATTCAGATTTGTCTCGTATGATACTTCATGAACAGAAATTGTTTAACAAGTTGGTTCGCATGTCTTTGTCTAAAATATCACTCCTTATAGCATATTTATTCATATGTTTTTAAGTGAAAAATTGTTATATGTCCCTAAAACGGAGATAGGTTACAGAGAAGCCATTATAAGAAAAGTGGCATAGCTTTCCAAGAGTTACTGACTTAAGTGAGGTGAGTCTATGCATTTGCTTTCCAGTTGCTAGGAGGATAAATAAAAATCTGGCATGAAGGGACCTCCATTTATCATGCAATTTTTTTAAAGTGCACTTTTTTTCTGGGGCACTTTTCAATTGTTTGCCTTTTTTTTTTTTTTAAACACTAAGTCCTTCTTTAAATTAACAGTCAAAATTTCTTTTGGTCTCAAATGCATTATTGCAAACAAACTAAGTTAAAGTGTGAATGCAGGGAATTCAAAGTGGGAAATATTTATTCTTATAAAAAAGGAAAATGTGCTTTTTTAAAGTGGCCAAGAGGTCGAACTTAATTTTGTATTCTAAAAAGAGAATAAAGTGATTCCCCGAAATGACAGAGTGGTGAGTTTTACCCCAAGCTCCAGAAAAGCTGTTTTTCAAATATTATTTCAAGTCCTTATAATACAATGTAGGGAGAAATAAAGAGGTAAACACAAACAGACCCTGTTCTGGAAGGAAAAATCATCCTGGTTATTAAATTCTTGAAAAGAGTAAACAAAAATGGTATCGCTTTTCCCCAGGACTTTATGAGAGTAGTTTACTTGGATTTTAAAGGTTGTGACAAGGCTTTCAAATGAAGCCCGTGACAGGCTCATATCTACACAAGCCACGTGAAGCATCCAGAGGACACTGAGCAGCTGCCCTTCTGGGTACAAAGGACCAGGTCCCAACTTGTCCAAGGAAATAACCTTTTATAAGAGGGCATGCGTGCCCAGTGGTCACATTTTGCCGCAATACGTTGGTGATGAACGTCAATTCTGTGCTGAGGGGGAAAACTGAGTTGTGAAAAATTCCAGAAATAAATGGACAGGCAGCAGAGATAAAGGCAGTGTTTTGTTCTTAATATCATCTACCTTTCTTGATTGCTGACATTGTATTTGGAACTGAGTGAGATGTTTAATAATCAGCAGTGCAAGGAGATACAGGTTTGAGGAGGAATCACGCACAGTGCTTGACCTGGGAAGAGGCCCAGCTGTGGCAGACAATTTGAGAAAGGTTTTCTGGCCCCTGAACACAGAAAATGATGTTCTATGAGATTATACTGTATCCTCTCCAGCTATTCGTCCCTCTTGGGAATCTGGAACTGGAAACAGAGAAGCAGAAATTAGGAGCTGCAGCAGATTAATGGAAAGTGTTTGCAAAAAGGTCCATAAACTTGAATAGTGGGGCTCCAGGATCTGCCTAATTCTTGTTGTATGAGTTAGCTATTGCTAGGTAACAAATTATCCCCAAACTGAGTGGCTTACAACAATGATCATTTGTTAGTGTGATGCACACATTTATGAGTTGTCTGAGCTGCATTTGGGTTCACTCATGCATCGTGGTGTTGGCTGCGGGCTCTGATTTTGATTGGGACAACTCTATTCCATTTCTCTTACCCACTCACGGGGCAGAGAACTAGCTCAGGCTTGTTCTTCTCATGGCACAAGCACAAGAGAATGAGCGGAATCACGGAATTTCTTTGAAGAGTAGGCTTGGAATTTGCACACTGTTATTTCCATCTCACTCAATTTGTCCCAAATAAGTTATGTGGCTGAGCAGAGATGTGAAGGTAGGGAGATAGATTCTGCCTCTTTAGTGAGAGGAATGACGAGTTCATGTGACACATGGAGGAGCAACAATTCTCCTGTAATCCAGGACATCCCAAAGCATATGCTCTGGGTTCAGTGTTTATTCAAATCCTGAAACCTCTCCTTTAACTCCATCCAAGTCCCTGCCGGTTATCTTCCTTGGGGAAGTCCATCCCCCAGGACATTCCAACAATGTTGCTTATTTCCATTTCCAGATCAGGCACCTCCTTGTATCACCATGTCCTTAAACTCAGAGAAGTGGTTTGTTGTGCTGGGACATTTTATTTGGTGGTAGCTTCCCCAGGGCTGAAGATTACAGTGCAATATGCCTGATCAGGGCTAGCTTTACCTGTCTAGAGGAAGAGGGACCTTTTTATGATTGACATACAGGTGTCACATAAGACATAATTAGCCTTGGCTTACTTCATTCTTCTTTGGTGATAATCCTAATGCTGGGTGGTTTTCTTCCAAATTAGTGCAAGCTATAGATGCCTTGTGGTTCCCCAACTCTCCTTCTATTTTGGTGCAAGCCTGTTTTCCTTTAGAATGTTAACTCCACTTATTTCATAAGTGCTACTTGAATTTGAGCATACTAATATATTTTGTTTTCAATTTTACTGTCCATCTCTAGCTGAGACTGACTCTGGTTACTTGTATGCAAAAGGATCTTAGCTAATACCCTAGCCTAAGAAATAGTGCAAAGAAGCACCAGGATTGCTTAATCAACATGGCAGCTCTATCTGCAAAAGTTTAAAAAAAAAAATGCCCAAGTAGTCTTGGCTGTATTAGCAGCATCAGGCAATTACGGAATCTGCTGCAATAAATGGTCAAGGTTATGGCACCCATAAAGTTTAATTTGCATTCTGAATATTACGATGTGTTCACTGAGAATGCAAAGCAGGCTCTGCAGGATGTGAGCAGCTAAATTACAGTGCATTTCAGGATTTCTTTGGTTCACGCAAAGGCAAGAGGGAATGACTTGCTGGTGTGTGGCTGGCCTCAACCTTCGCCTCCTTCAGCAGGACATAGAGAGCATTGAAGCAGATGGTCCTCGTGGGCTACCCTTGGAGTAGACGGAATCACCAGATGGTCTGATGTAAATTGTGACGAGGTGGCACTGCAGCCAATCGGATTATCTGGGTCATTCTGGGGATTAATGGAGATCGCCAGAAGATTGATTAGGTTGCCATGATCAGAACCTGCTGGTAGGAGGATGAAAATGATTTAGCCAATTGCACCAAATGTGTTATTCCAAGACACCCGGTGAGAAGCTGAGCTGGCATTGTGCAGAGACTCTGAAACCAGACGAGGATCTCATTGCTGGAGACCTAAAACATAGAGGAAATCATATTTCCAGGTCAACGAAATGTACAGGAATCACACTTTTGCAGGGGAAATAGCCCAAAACACTTTCACACGGCTTCCTCATGCTCACCTATCATGCATATGTCAGTGGGCAAGGAGGGGAGGCCAGGGCTCTGACTTATGTTAATAAACTTCTCTGCTTGATTGCATAAATCTCCTACGCTTCTTTTCCCCATTCCTGGGCATCTCCCACATGTCAAGGTTTACAATGAACCAATGTAGGAGCAACCTGTTGAAACTTGCATTTGTACAAGTAGGGGTTTCCTTCCAGTCTGTTTGCCTGTACCACATCACGACCACTAGCATGATGGCCTCAGACTTAGAAAATCAAAGAGAGGGGCGCCTGGGTGGCTCAGTTGTTAAGCGTCTGCCTTCGGCTCAGGGTGTGATCCCAGGGTCCTGGGGTCGAGCCCCACATCAGGCTCCTCTGCTGGGAGCCTGCTTCTTCCTCTTCCACTCCCCCTGCTTGTGTTCCCTCTTTCACTGGCTGTCTCTCTCTCTCTGTCAAATAAATAAATAAAATCTTTAAAAAAAATCAAAGGGAATTTTTTTTCGATGAAAAGAGGTGGAATTTAGGACACCAGGAGAGTACGAGAGAAAGAGCGAAAGGCTGGCCAGTTTCACCACCCTTTATTCCCTAAAAATGCAGTGCCAAGCCAACCAGACCTAATCCCAAAAGACACTGACATGACCCCAATAGAAGGTGAAGGTCAGTTGTCTAATGCTCCAGAACCTTAAGACTGGCTCAGCCAACTCGATCCTGCATGTGAGGGTGGGACAAGGAGGGCAGGGGACAGGGAAACAGAAGGCAGTGATGCTTCCTATGTGAGGCTGAGGTTCTGAGCACCACAGTTGAGCATTCCAAAGGGGGAGCTGCCCTGGCCCCTTTTACTGCATCACCGAGGGCAAGAGCAGGGACGAGCTGTGACCTCCAGAGCTGCATTAACTCATTTGAGATGCTTATGAACAGGATTTTAAAAACTCCCCCTCATTTCCTTAATAAGTGAGTGGCATATTTTTTTTCTTAGAAAGTGGGGTTTTTGGTGAGGAATCTTAACTGTGGCTATTTTATGTTGTAACAAGGCAAAATACACACAATACGAAACTAATAAAGCCTATGGGAAAAAAATGTATGAAGCAGACTAAACAATTTGAAATTATTATTACACAATCACTAAGAGAAAATATAGCATAGGAAGAAGACAATAAAAATTATCCGTTATCTTTTTGAGGAATCTCCATACTGTCTCCCAGAGTGGCTGCACCAGCTTGCATTCCCACCAACAGTGTAAGAGGGTTCTCCTTTCTCTGCATCCTCGCCAACATCTTCTGTTTCCTGACTTGTTAATTTTAGTCATTCTGACCTGTGTGGGGTGGTATCTCGTCGTGGTTTTGATTTGCATTTGCCAGATGCTGAGTGATGTTGAGCATTTTTTCTTCTGTCCATTGGCCATTTGTATGTCTTCTTTGAAGAAATGTCTGTTCATGTCTTCTGCCATTTCTTGGCTGGATTTTTTGTTTTTTGGGGTGTTGAGTTTGGTAAGGTTTTTTTTTTTATAGATTTTGGATAGTAGCCTATTATCTGATATGTCATTTGCAAATAATCTTCTCCCATGCTGTAGGTTGCCTTTTAGTTTTGTTGTTTCCTTTGTCATGCAAAAGCTTCTTATCCAGATGAAGTCCCAATAGTTCATTTTTGCTTTTGTTTCTCTTGCCTTTAGAGACAAGTCTAGCCAGAAGTTGCTGCAGCCGAGGTCAAAGAGGTTACTGCCTGTGTTTCATATTTAGGTCTTTCGCCCTATGATCCAAGAATTGCACTAGTAAGTATGTATCCAAAGAATACAAACATAGTGATTCGAAGGGGCACATGCACCCCAATGTTTATAGCAGCAATGTCCACAATAGCCAAAGTATGGAAAGAGCCTAGATGTCCATCAACAATGAATGGATAAAGAAGATGTGGTGTGTGTGTGTGTGTGTGTGTGTGTGTGTGTGTGTGTGTGTGTGGTGGAATATTACTCAGCCATCAAAAAGAATTAGATCTTGCCATTTGCAACCACATGGATGGAATTAGAGAGTATTATACTAAGCGAAATAAGTTAGAGAAAGACAAATACCATATGATTTCACTACTATGTGGAATTTAAGAAACAGAACAGATGAACATAGGGGAAGGGAAGGGAAAATAAAATAAGATAAAAGCAGAGAGGGAGGCAAACCATCAGAGACTCTTAACTGTAGGAGACAAACTGAGGGTTGCTGAAGGAGAGGTGGGTGGGGGGATGGGGTAACTGGGTGATGGGCATGAAAGAGGGCACTTCATGTAACGAGCAGTGGGTGTTACATGCAACTGATGAATCACTAAATTCTACCTGAAACTAATAATACACTATATGTTAACTAAATTGAATTTAAATAAAAATTTTTAGGGGTGCCTGGGTAGCTTAATCGGTTAAGCATCTGCCTTGGCTCAGGTCATGATCCCAGGGTCCTGGGATTGAGCCCCACATTGGGCTCCCTGCTCAGCGAGGAGTCTGCTTCTCTCTCTCCCTCTGTGGGCACTCATGCTCTCTTGCTCTCTCTCTCAAATAAATAAAATCTAAAAAAAAAAAAAAAATTTAAATTATCCATTATTCCCTACTTGGATGTGGGTATCTTTCCTTCTGGTCATTTCTTTGGGTGTGAACAAATAATTTTATAAAAAATTGTATCACTATACACATGCACACATATCACATATATTTTTCCATTTAATATTACATGATAATCTCTCCCTCATATCATTAGTCTTTAAAATGACATAATTTTGATGGTTCTACTATAACTTATGTAACTTCTTCCTATTCTTTTAATTGTTTATAATAGGGAACATGTTTTTGTGGGTTTTTAAAAAATATTTATTTATTTATTTTGGAGAGAGGGAGCATGAGTGGAAGGGGCAGAGGGAGGGGGAGAGAGAATCACAAGCAGACTCTACGCTCAGTGTGGAGGCCAGTACACTGTTCGATCTTACAACCCTGAGATCACGACCTGAGCAAAAACCAAGAGTATATTTCACCGACTGTACCACCCAGGAGCACCTGTAGGGAACATGTTTTGTTTTGTTTTGTTTTGTTTTTTAAGATTTTATTTGTTTATTTGACAGAGAGAGAGGCAATGAGAGAGGGAACGCAAGCAGGGAGAGTGAGGGAGGGAGACATAGGCTTCCTGCTGAGTAGGGAGCCTGATGCGGGGCTCGATCCCAGGATGCTTGGATCATGACCTGAGCTGAAGGCAGACGCCTAATGACTGAGCCACCCAGGCACCCCGGAACATGTTTTTATGCTCATGAATAAGATTGAATGAACATCTAATTATATAAATGTGTAATTATCTGTTTTTCAGTTAATTTTTTAGCTGTTTGATTAAAGGATTCTAATTTAATTTATAATGCAGAGATAAAAGTCATCAGGGACACAACAGTGGTGAGAGATAGACCCAAAGATACCTGTGGACTCCAGCATGCCCCACTTTTCCCCACTCCACTGTTCGTGGACTACAGGCCACTGACTAGCTATGGGCCCAGGCCCGCCACCAAATACTCGACCCCCTCATTGTGATCCCAGCCCCACTGTGGGATGTGCCTGCTAGGTCCTCTCATCCACCTGTGCCATGGTCCCTGTTACTGATGTTCCTCTGGTCCTTTGATGTCCCTTTTCCGGACCTTCGCTTCTCTAGGTCTTCCCACAGTTCTGGAAGATCTCATTGGCTTTTAGTAATTCTTTATTCCACAGTAGTCATGGGTGTTCTGCTTCCTTGATTGAGTCCTGCTGATTCAGGCAGTTTACCTCTCGGTGCTTCAATATCCTCATATGTAAAGTGAAATGAATAATAATGCTCATGTCATCGAAAGTTCATTATGTGTTTTAAGGTGTGTTTGGAATGGTGTCTGGTTTATAAAAAGGGCTCAATAAATCCAAGCTTTCATTGTATCATCGTCATCATCATCACCACCTATCTGCCCAGGTACCTGCTTTAGGTTTGTAATTTAATCCAAGCATGAATCTTAGCTTTTTTCTTGATTTCAACAAAAATCCACCCACAGAAACATTTGTAAAGCATAGTAAATTTTACTGGGCAGGTGTAGGAGGATGCGAAGGAGGATTTTATATGGTACTATTGAAAACCACTCCAAGTTGAAGAGCCAGATTTCTTTTTTTTTTTTAATGATTTTTTATTATATTATGTTAGTCACCATACAGTACATCCCCGGTTTCCGATGTAAGGCTCAATGATTCATTAGTTGTGTATAACACCCAGTGCACCATGCAATACGTGCCCTCCTTACTACCCATCACTGGTCTATCCCATTCCCCCACCTCCCTCCCCTCTGAAGTCCTCAGTTTGTTTCTCATAGTCCATAGTCTCTCATGTTTCATTCCCCCTTCTGATTACCCCCCCTTTCTTTATCCCTTTCTTCCCCTACCGATCATCCTAGTTCTTATGTTCCATAGATGAGAGAAATCATGTGATAGTTGTCTTTCTCTGCTTGACTTATTTCACTTAGCATTATCTCCTCCAGTGCCGTCCATGTTGTAACAAATGTTGAGAACTCGTTCTTTCTGATAGCTGAGTAATATTCCATTGTATATATGGACCACAACTTCTTAATCCAGTCATCTGTTGAAGGGCATCTCGGCTCCTTCCACAATTTAGCTATTGTGGACATTGCTGCTATGAACATTGGGGTGCATATGGCCCTTCTCTTCACTACGTCTGTATCTTTGGGGTAAATACCCAGTAGTGCAATGGCTGGATCATAGGGTAGCTCAATTTTTAACTTTTTAAGGGACCTCCACACTGTTTTCCAGAGTGGCTGTACCAACTTGCATTCCCACCAACAATGTAGGAGGGATCCCCTTTCTCCACATCCTCTCCAACAATTGTTGTTTCTTGCCTTGTCTATTTTTGCCATTCTAACTGGCGTAAGATGGTATCTCAGTGTGGTTTTGATTTGAATTTCCCTGATGGCTAATGATTTTGAACATTTTTTCATGTGTCTGTTAGCCATTTGTATGTCTTCATTGGAAAAGTGTTCATATCTTCTGCCCATTTTTTGATTTGTTTATTTGTTTCTCATGTATTGAGTTTGAGAAGTTCTTTGTAGATCTTGGATACCAGTCCTTTATCTGTAGTGTCATTTGCAAATATATTCTCCCATTCCGTGGGCTGCCTCTTAGTTTTTCTGACTGTTTCCTTGGATGTGCAGAAACTTTTAATCTTGATGAAGTCCCATAAATTCATTTTATCTTTTGTTTCTCTTGCCTTTGGGGATGTGTCATGAAAAAGGTTGCTTTGGCCGATGTCGTAGAGGTTGTTGCCTATGTTCTCCTCTAGAATTTTGATGGATTCCTGTAAGAACCAGATTTCTTATTCTTGATTTTTTTTTCTGGGGCCACTGGGTGCTCTCCCTGGTTCTTTACCTAATGGACCCCAAATGCTTGCCTCTTTCAGGTTGTTCTCCTTTTCCCAGCACTTCTCATCCTCAAGTCTGTTTTCTCCTCCTCTTTCCCAAGAGCAAACCCTCCTTTTTCTAATTCTGCCCTGCAGAGCAGCTTGGCCTTGGCTTTGTTTCTTGACCTACTGTCATGGTTCTCAGCCAGGAGCAATTTTGATCTCCAGGGGGCATGTGGCAATATCTGCAGACATATTTGGTTGCCACAGCCAGGGATGATACTGGCACCGACTGGGTGAAAGCCTAACCATGCTGCAATGCGCAAGACAGCTCCCACCCCTACCGAAGAATTGCCCAGAGTAAAGTGTCAAAAGTGTCAAAAGTGCCGAGATTCAGAAACCTCGAGCTAGTGCAATAGCCATGTTCTTGCAGCCTTGCTGTGGCCCCGGTTAGCTTACCAAGCTCATTTTCCGAAGAAAGACACTTCTCTCCCCGTGAGGAATTTTGGAAAGAGAATGTATTTCCAACTGGGTAGCAGCAGATGTTGTCGCTCCCCCCACCCTGTGATGCCAGACGTGCTCCAGCCCCTCAGCTATCAAGTTAGCTTCTAGAACTGTGCTGTCCACTTGGTACACGTGGTTAGGAATTCACTAAAATTAAATAAAGGTAAAAATTCCGTTCCTCAAAAAAATTCGGTTCCTCAGTCATACAAGCCACATATCAAGTGGCTACCAAATTGCTCAGCACAGATATAGGACATTTCCATCACCCCAGAAAGTTCTGTTGGATGGTGCTACTGTGGAACTTCTGATATATACCCTTTCTCTCTGGATCCCTGGATCGCTCTCATCTCTATCTTTTGTTCACTTCTATAGACCATCTTGTTCTTGATGATACAAGCAGCAAACCATGGCTGGTCTTGCCCCAATATGAAAGCCAGCCGAACGTCTGTTTCTAGGAAAGGCATTGTGCCTCAGGTGTGAGGAAAGTATTCAAAGACGCTGAGAGCCTTTGAAAGAAATGTAAGGCACTTTTCTTCTCTAAGGATCCACAGCACGTAGCACAGTTTGGTGCACGATCAGCCTTTAAGAGCTAATTGTTCAATGAGTAAGTGAACTAATTATCGGTGCAGATTCTAACAAGCTCTGTATCGGTGTGTTGGCCTGCATCTTGGGCACTCTAAGCCTACTCGGAGTGGCCCTCACGTTGGTTTCATGTAGCTGAAAGTTACATGGCAGTGTGGCGCAATGAACAGACGATGGGAGTTTGCATTCGAAGGCTCGAATTCCAGTCCCTTCCCAGCAAGGTGACCTTGATCGCTTAACCTCTGGAGCCTCTGTTTCCTCCTCTGCAAGCCAGGGATTGAATTTTTGACTTATCTACCTCCAGGGGTTTTGTGAAGCATGAATAAGGTAGCATGTGTGCTCGCACTTGGTAAAATGTAGACAGCACTGAGTTTTAGTTCTCTTTGTGATCCACAGTCCGTGGTCCTGGTTAGAATTAGCAGGGACCATATATTTCTTTCCACGATAGAACTCTAGCTTTCAGGCTCATGGTAATGTTGGTTTATCTTACTGCTGAAAAGATTCTTAGTTACCTGGAACTTATTCTCTGGCCCTCTGGCCCTTCCTTTATTAAAAAAAAAAAAAATAGTCTAGTTCACGGGATTTTGTGAAGGAAGAGCTAAGGAATTACGGATGCCATCGATGCCAAGTAATGACAACGGGCTCCTCTCCGGGCTCAGTGTCCGTGAATTCCACCACAGCAGTGTCTTCCACTTCCTCTTCAGCTGGCATTTACTGCCACACCTGATGACATCCTGGTCTCATCTTCGGAGAGCGGTGTAACACAAGTTAACACTTTTGTCATTATCCATTGAGCTGATTTTGAGATTCCTTGGAGGGTTTAAAAGCGAGAGCATCTGGATCCGGTCATAGCAGGCACTCCTTTGGAAACATGCTCTTCTGAAAGAGCTAATAAGGTTACATCCAGGTCTACCCCGAAATTCATCAGCAGCTGCTGCAGCCCCACCTCATTTTGGGGGCGTCCAAGTTTAGGGCTTTCTACTACGAGGCTTTCAAGTTGTAAGCATTATTTCTGCAGCACGTATATCCAGCCCCTGGCTCTGATTGCAGCACTCTTTATTTCACTTTATTTCTACTCATCTCTACCTTTCAAGGTCTGTTTCTTTCTTCTCTTCTTCCCTGGACCCTTCCACTACTCTTTTTCCTTCCATACAGGAAGAAAACGATAGAAAGTTGAAATTGGAAGGGACCTAAAGGATTCTCTTGCCTCAAACACTCCACAGTACTTGAATCTGTGCTTGAAGCAAATATTATGTCATATCCATTATCTTAGAGTTAATACAAATGGTTCTAATGATCTTATAACTTAGTTTTTACTCCCCAATGAAACAGACATGGGTTGTGCCCTCTTGATCTCTTTCAACCCTTAACATAGTCCTAGGTATTTGTTTTGGTTTGGATTGCTTTCAGCTGCATGTTAGCAGAAAATTGAATAACAAAGATTTAAACATATAAGGTTATAACTTCTCCTATAACAAGAGGTCTCAGAGGGGGCCCAGCGCTCTTGTTGGTTCCGTGGGTCAGTGATGGTGGGGGCCCGCAAAGTCTTTGCTATGGATCTCTTTGCTCTAGCAGATGCCAAGGGGCACCATAATTGCATTTAGGGCAAGAAGAGAGCGATTGCATCTGTTACTTGTTATCAGGAGGACAGCAGCCTCTCCTGACAACTTCCATTAACTTTATGCTTATATCTCGCTGGCTAACTTGATCATGCTACCCTTTTGCAGTTGCAACATTGGCTAGGAAAACAGAAAATGGGATCGCCATGTTTCGTGTATCCCAACAACAATCCGTATCCTGGGCCTAGGCTTACTGCCTCTACTCAAAATATTAGGGTTCTGATAACCAGGAGAATATTAGGGTTCTGATAACCAGGAGAAAAGGGGGGATGGCTATTAGGAGGACTACTGTCATAGGCTGTATTCTTCCAGAAGCTGCTCATGAGACAAGGTTGCAAGGAAGAAGGCTGGTTTATTTAGCAGGTGATCCCAGGAAGCACTGGCATGGAATGGGGAAGCAAGGAAAGAGAGAGAAGGTGACTGATGAAGTAAGTGTATATCAATGAGAAGGGTAGTGCTGTAGGCAATTGAGGCTCGTTCCTACTCAGGACCTCTGTGACACCAGCATCGGATGCGCCTCAGAGCTGTCAGACCTGAGAGGCTGAGAAGCTGGGGCATTTATCCACCCATCACTACCCACCATTGGTTGAGAGCTGCTCCCAGGGCCAGTAACTGCCCAGTAGCTCCCAGCCTACCCCGTGTAAGGACTAAGTACCTCCCTCAAGCAGAGCCTCAGATGCTTGTGATGAGAAGCCATCCACGTAGTTGGGACTAGTGAGTGCCCAGGGATATATACAGGGTCTTCTAAACTGCCATCAGTGTCTGTCACAGTACTTACGAGGCACTCAATAAATACTTTATTTCAACGAACATTTATTGAGTACTTACCACTTGCAAGTACTGTGCAAGTTATTTACTAATTGATTTGTTCTTAGGCAGGATTTCTTGATATAAATAAAATAAAACAAGTGGTATTTGCCCTCAGATCTTGGTAATTGTAAAGCACACTTGCTTGGAAGCTGCAGTCCTTCCCCCTTCCCTATTCAACACTGGCATGTAAACTTCTTGTTCCTATCAAAGGATCCAGTCAGTCCTAGAACATCTTGTCACTGCACATAGTGCAGTTCTTAGGAAACAAGTTGTTTTATTTAATGAAATGTTTAGCGTTTCCGAGTTCTACTTTGTCCTTAAGAGCAGACATTTACTAAATCGTCCATTAGTTCCTTGAAAGAATGAATGCCTCTTTTTCTATGCCAGAGCAGTGATTTACTGCCATGAGCTATCTGGCATTATAACCATCATTGTTCTTTTCTTAATAATTAAAATCAGGAAGTGACTGCCATGCATGTCCGTCTTGGCTTTAATCCTAAGGAGTTATTCTTAGTGACTACACCTACCATTTGAGGCTGGCTCGCGTCAGTGTGGGGTTCTCTTGTGCCTGTGAATTGAGTCTGATGCTGGTGCCATGACGGTTTGGTCCTCAAATTCTTTTGCTTCCTTTTTCTCTGACTTCATTCTCCTGCTCTCATTGATAACTGATTCAGCAGACACGTCGGTGGGCACTGATGCCTCTCTAGCATCTGTCCCATCCCTTTTCTGTTGTGGCAGACATGTGGTGTGGTGACACTGACCACCCCCTCTACACGCACCTACCCACACACACGCACACACACGCAGATTCAGGGACAGGATATGACTGGCTTGCACCAGTTAGACTATCTTATTATGTTGGCCATGGTGATTAGTTCATGGGAAGGTCTGTGACGTAATTTAGTCTAATACGTGTGGAGCCAGCCAGAGGACAAAGATTATACAGCAGAGAGAGACAGATCCAAGAGAATAGAATGAAATCAAGTTTCTATGGGCCCATCTTTACTGAAACAAATAGCTTGTTACTTTTTTTTCTGGTTATAGCCTTGAATTGAGCCTACATTTCACTCCTGATCCCCCCCTTTTTTTCCAGTGGATTCCAACGCTGGACTCCAGTCATCTAATACCCATTATCTAGCCCTCTTAAAATGTGGCCAGTGCTTAGCCACGGAAGGAGCCCGTTATTCAGCTTACTAAGACTTTTTTAGACATAGGAATTTACTGTAAAATATATGATAATTATATCTTGTAATAGTGAGTGTCTTTCAGTTATATACCCCAAAATGGTTGCTTGTTCCTTTTTTTTTTTTTTGCCATGTTTTAAATATATATGCAAACTATGAGGAAAGAAAATGTTGAAGATAAGACTAGTTCTGGAAATGGTGTTCAGGGTTGTTATTCCTTCCACTGTAAAACAAAATTCATTTATTTATAAGTGGTGAGTGATGAGCTTTAGAACCTGAGAAGTGTAATTTTCAGCAAATTATATTTGGTGTCGTTCACCTTGTATTGATCTCTGAGGAAGTCATTTCCACTTATAAGATCCAGTCAGATGCAAGTCTATGCCTTTGGTACAACAGCTATCCTTCAGTGCTCTCCAAAGAGCATGAGAAAGAGTCTTACTTAACCAAGGGGAGAGTTACAGTCATTGTGAGGAAGGTTTTTATCATGGGAAGGATCTTAAGAACTGGATTGGGTTGCTCAAGGACATTGAGGACCATATTCACTCGGAGATCTTTGAAAATAGAACCAACGGATCCTTGTTGGTTGGATATGGTTAAGTGGAGAGTTGCTTGGAGACAATAGAATATAGAGTCTTCGGATGTTTGAGGTTTGACACAGAAAAGCATATACTTCGTTTCATGACTAAAGATTCAAGGGAACCTTCAGAATGAGTAACACCGTAAACATAGAAGCAAATGTTTACACCATGTTGAAGGTACGGGCTTTTTCTCTTTTCTCCTCAGCAATAATTCCACAGAATTTGTTGGCCTCTGCAATTCGAGAGTATGGCTGATGCTAAAATAGGTCAGCTTTGGTTGAAATCTGACAACTACATGGCACACAGATTTTGCTCTCACTTTGGCCATTTTTTGGAAACTTGTTTGACGTACTTGCGTATGGTCAGAGGATATTTATAGTTTGCTCAATAATCTTAGAACTCTTAATTTAGAAGCAACAGGTACATGCAATGACTCACCCAGTCTTGTTGATCATCTTTCTAATTCCAATTTAGAATGCGGTGCTTTCTCTTTCTGTGGCAGCTGACTTACTTATTAGAAATCTTATTTCTTGCTTCTATTACTGCTATGGTGTCCTAGTTGGTAAGTTGACTTCTACGCTTACTCTTCTCCATAGAGTTGTTATAGACATTCCCTCCCTTTTCTTATTTCCGACTTAAAATACCACACCCATCCCCCCATAGTATGCATGGTCTCCTATCGGAACTTCTTACTGTGACGTAGAAATGCCTTCGTGACCGGGATCCAGCCAACTTCTGCATCAGCCTCTCATTTCTCTTTTACACACTTGAGGTGCCCCCCAACAGGTCACATTACTCTCCATCCTCCATGCTTCCGTACCTATCGTTCTCTCTTCCTGCGAGAGCACACTCCCTCTTTTTTATTCCTCTTTGTTAACATCTCCTCATCCTTCCAGATTCAGCCCAGCCATCGCGTCCTCCCGACCCCCCAGACTAGGTTAGATGCCAGTGGGTTCCCAGAGCACCTTGCGCTGGTTGTCAGTCTCCTGATCTGTTGGAGGGCGAGAGCTGTGTCTTGCATTTCTGATATTTTTCTTAGTGCCTGGCGTAAGTCCTCAAGAAGAGTTTGTGAAATGAATGGATGAATGAATGAGGTAGATATCGTGCTTTATTTTCTCACTTGAGGAAGAAGTCAATGAGCCAGGCTCATTATACACTCCTGAGAACTTTGGACTATGGTTGAGCAAAAGTGCTGCCCTCCTGAGAAGACCCTGGTTGGCCTCATTTTGGGTTGTCGATCAAAATCTAGGCTTCTGAGTTCCTGTACTACACTAAAAGCACAGTGCTGGGGAGTTCTACCATTAAAGTATACTGAGGGAAGACTAGGTCCCTAGAGTTTGTCCCACCTACACAATAGATTACCTAACTTGGTATGAAGTTCCTATGCACCCTAGAGTTTGGGCAAGGCAGGTGAGGGTTGCAAATGGAGTCAGCAGCATTCTTTACCAATGTGTCCTAATATATCCCAACTAGAATTTCCTCTAAGAAATGTATAAGTTTCAGTGAATGGATCTTTCAAGAGTGGATCCATTAACATTTTAAATTTGCAATTAAAATAGAATCTAATAATCCTTAATGCATATTTATAAATGTGATCCATAAGAGTTTAATTTTATCATTTAATCCCCACAACAACCCGAAGATACAGGAACAGTTATTATACCTATTTTACAGATAGGGAAACTGAGGCTCAGAGACATTTAATAATTTAGGTATCTTTCCAAAGTTACACATTTACTGGTGGTGGAGATTGGATTTGAAATAATATGATCAGACACCAGGGACTTATACTTTTAATTAATCACCTCTCTGAAGCTTAGCCACCAGGGAGAGCAACATGTACACATTTTCAGTTCTTTTTATTGATACTGTGTCAACAAAAGCATATGAGGTTTTAACTATATAAACAAGCTAGCAAGATATGAAGCATCAAATATTTAAAACTAAGAATCTGGAATATAAGTAAATATGTAGAGAAAATATAATTCTTCCAGCCGTGCAAGGCAGAGGTTATTATTTGCAATGTAATGACAAAAAAAACCCCTGAGATCAGAGAGAGGTGTGCTGACTTGTCCAAGGTCATAGAGTGGTTGAGGTGGGATTTGAAGAAGAGCGGTCTTACTCTGAAATCTTCACGGGGCCTCAACTGCTGGGCACTGGTAAGGCTCTTACTTAAACTTCTCATGGCAATATAGAACAGCAGTGAGCTTAATGCCAGAAATCCTGCTTCTCACTTACCATATGACCAGAAGACAAGATCGAGTCAATGATCTTTGCCACCCAAAGCCAACTGTTCTGGTATTAAAATGAGCTAAGAACCATAATGAGATGCCACTGCATACCCATTAAGGTGGTTATTATAAAAAAAGACAGAAAATGTGAAGAATGGGCAAGGATATGGAGAAATTAGAACACTTGTGTGTGGTGGGTAAGAATGTACATGGGGCAGCCACCAGAGAAAAATGATCTGGTCATTCTTCAAACAATTAAAAATAGAATTACCGTATGATCCAGAAATTCCAGTTCCAGGTATATGCCCCAAAGAACTGCAATCAGGGACTCAAATCAGGGACTTATGTCGCTAGCAGCATTATTCTAATAGCTGAGGGTCCATCAGCAGATGAATGGATAAACAAAATTTGGTATATACACACAAAGGCATGTTATTTATTTATTCTTAAGAAGGAAGGACATTTGACACATGCTGCAAATAACGAACCATTATAACATTACGTTAAGGGAAATAGACTAGTCATAAAAGGGCAAATACTATGATTCTACTTACATGAGGTACCTAGAGCAGTCAAATTCACAGACAGAGGGTAGAATGGTGGTTGCCAGGGGCTAGGGTTGGGGAGAATGAGGAGTTGCTTAATGGGTACAGAGTTTTAGTTTTGCAAATGAGCAGAGTTCTGGAGATGGACGGTGGTGATGGTGTGCACCATGCATATATTAGTGTTGCTGAGCGACATGCCTCAATACGGTTATGCTGGCAAATTTTATGTGTGTTGTATAATAATTAAAAATAACTTTCAAAAATGAGCTAGCTGGGTATATTGGTCAGGGTCCAATTAGGAAGCCAGATGCCCCTCTAATCTTTCAATGGAAGACACTATGATAGAACTGATCACACATGGCAGCCGGAGGATGGTAAGAGCCCTAGAGGCTCATGGGATCAAGAGGTTGGTCCCAGCCCAAGGGCTGAAAGCCTCCGGGGGAAGAGGATGTATTACCTAATCCCAGAATCTGGGGTTATATGGTGGGAATGAGAACCGCAGACGGTGCTGCTGCTGAATGCAGCTGAGCCAGAGAGACGGAAGAAACCCTGCAGTTTCTCCCCCCCTTGTATTTGCTTCTATGTTTACGGTGTTACTCATTCTGAAGGTTCCCTTGAGTCTTTAGTCATGAAACGAAGTATATGCTTTTCTGTGTCAAACCTCAAACATCCGAAGACTCTATATTCTATTGTCTCCAAGCAACTCTCCACTTAACCATATCCAACCAGAAATGCAGTTCCTGGGGACGCAGAGCGGAGCAGGGGACACAAAGGAGGAAGACGTTTGAACGCAAGCAGGCCAAACACCAGCACACAGTGCAAGATTTCTTCCCTTGTCATTTAAAAAGCTCTCAAATTCCTGTAAAGACTTTAAAAAAAATCTCTCTACATTGACTTTCAAACATTACAGTGCTCAGTGATATTGGTTAATCCCAACTAAATTAATTTACCTGCCGCAGGTTAGACACATTCAAAAAGAGTCTATGGAGAAATATATTTGCACAGGTTTGGTTGTGGGTATTATTCAATACTTCAGAGACTGTCTCTTGGCAGACCAACTGATAGTCATCCTGAGCTAAATGGCATTCTATTTAGTTTATATATAAATATAAATATATACATATATATAAACTATATACACATATATTTATTTATTTACATAAAAATATAGTCTTAAAATATATAAAAATATATTTATGTAAAGATATAAAATATTTTTAAATTTATAAATATAAAATTATAAAATATATGATAATTATAAATACATAATGATACGAAATTTATTTATATATTTATCTGTTTGTAAAGTGTGAGCTCTGATGGACTAAAACTCCTACTATTCCGTTAAACTCACTGCCTTCTTCCTTCACTCCCCCAAATCTAGGATAGAGTTCCTTTTCCTTGTAACCTCCACACCCTGCAGTCTACTTGGAACATCATGCTTATAACAGTTGTAACTTTTTGTTGATTTGTCTATTCTTTCTGCAAAAACCTATAAACCACTTGAAAGCAAAGACAGAACGTATGTTTATATATATAATGTTTCATACATACTTATGTATGTGTGTGTACTACTGTATCTTTATCACAAATAACTAACAATAACCAGTGCAGGGCCGGTTATATAGTAGGTGCTCAATAAATGTTTTTGCAAGAATGAATAAACTACCTGATGAAGAAGGACTGACAGGTTAGAGCAACAGAATGTGGGGCCACAGGGACAGGAGGAGTACGAGCCGCCAAGTGAGCTGTTCAGCATTGGAGACTGGAAGGGATGATGCTTGGATTTAAAGTGAATTTGGTGTTTGAAAAACTTGAATAGACAACCAGAACTGGGGAACTGGCTTCAGAAGAGATGTCAGGGCTTGGAGGTAAAGATTTGAAAGTCCTCTTTATAGTGGAGGGACCAGGCTGTGGCAGCTTGTTTTCTCCACAGATGGCGGTGACAGCCTTTCCTCCTGTTCTACAGGCTCTTCTGGTACCTTCCTCTTTCCCCATCAGGAGGCGGAGTCTATGTCACCTTCCCTTGACCGTGGGCGGGGCTTTGTGTTCGTCACCGTTGACAGTATAACAGAAATGACCCTGCCGCGGCTAAGTCATAAAAACGCCTGTACCTCTGCCTCCCTTTAGTAGGTTCTCTTTGGGAACCCAGCCACCATGCTGTGAAGAAGCCCAAGGAGCGTTCGGCGAGGCCCATGTGGAGGGGACGGGGCGGGGCGGGGGGGGGGGCGCTGAGCTCCCAGACTAGCGCCAACAGCAGCCGGCCAGCTCTGTGAGCCAGCCATCTTGGACGGAGCTCCAGCATGGAGCCGCGGCGTGGCCTGTCCACCCGGGTCCATGCGCAATGCGGACGCGTGCGCGACAGAAATGGTTATTATTGTTTTAGGTGCTGACTTCCGGGGTGGTCTATTACACAGCAAGAGATCACTGATAGACACAGGTGGTGAAGGAGCATGCCATTGAAGCCAGCCAGGCCTGGGTTCAAAGATCTGATGCCGCTACTACCAGAAGCAGGCTTTAGGCCCGTTTCCCGGACTGGCAGAACCTCCTTTCCTTGTGCATGCAATAGGATTAGCAATGGCTGCTGCAAAGAGCTGTTAGGATGATTAAAGAGATGCCATCAGTAAATGTCTAATGCTCGGCTTCGTCTCTCTGGTGGTGACAGGGAGCCCTATGTCTCCAAGTTGAGCAAGTTGAAGTTCTGTGAAGAAAGTGTATACGTGGACTAGGGCAGGTCATTTGGAGAAAAGTAAAGAAGAGGAAGAAAGACAGTAGGGAATAGTCAGAGGCTGAGGAGGGAATCAAGACCAAGTAGCTTCTTGAGAAGGTCGGAGTGAAATTTGAGACAGAAGGCAGGCTAAGATCAAGCGCTGGAAAGGTACTGATTTCGTCAGCGGGGAGGGGGAGGTGACCAGTGACGTAGGAGAATGGGGTAAACAGAGCAGATCCTGGAAGCCCGCGTGCCAAAGGAGTAGTGAGATGAAGCAAACAGTTGCTTACTTACGCCTTAATTCCTAAGCATGTATATGGTATTCCTAAAGAACATGAGAATACTTTTCTAGTAAAAAGGTATATATCACCCATTCAAATTTCCATTTCCCCACTAGAGTGGTCCTTTGCTTTAAAAATACATCCAGGTGAATCTTACAACTCATCACCACACTCTATCAGTTTTCCCTAGGAACTCATTTATTATATTCATGGCTGTCTCTGTGGCTTGTTTCCTGTTTCATATTTACATTTAGATTCTTGGTTTTCCAAAATGTCTTGCCTAATTATGACTATAGTTGTACACGTTGCTTATATTCTGCTTCCAAAATGAAAAGCACAATGTAGAGATAAGGACATAATGACCAGGAGACCAATGGCCATATCCAGAAATAGAGCTGTTATTCAATAGATGAAAGTGAAAGCATATTGTTTCAAACTACAGAGGGTGTCCCACCCTCACTTGATTATTGGTTGCTCTCAGTGTGTACTTAACTGGTCAGAAAATATCTGCTATTGTTATCTCAGATCTTTGAGCTGAAAGGAACGATAGGTCCCTCAATTAATAAAAAAGGGAATGGAGGCTCAGACAAGGTACTTGAGCAAAGTTACGGTTATTGACCTTCCTGCAACAATTCAGTGACATTGATACAAACAGGGGACCACAGTAAGTCCATGGTGAAAACCTAGTTTCCAAATAGCCTGTTCTTGTTTTACTTTTTTGAAGACTGAATTTTCCAAGATGAGATGCAAAGTCATTTCTGAGCCGTCACATAAAAGGTCTTTAATATTCATTCTCAAACATTTATTTAGTCCCACCATGTGCAAGGCACTGCATTAGGTGGGTCTTCTAAAATATACTACACAAGGGAATGAAAGATAATTTCTGGTGTAAAAAGCCAAATTATGAAAATGTAATATTTATTAGGCACTTGTAAGATAAAAGGCCCTTGCTGGAGCGGCACGTCTGCAAGCTTTACCCCTCTGCAAAGTGTCTGGTTTGTTCAGTTGATTCTAGCATGATGCTAATGAGAGCCAGGTCAGGAGTTTAATTCTTGACAGCTTTGTATGAGGAATGTTAATTCTGACCAACCACATCCAGGACCCAATAAGTTAGTTCCCACAATTGAGGGGAGTGTGACTGGTAGGGCGGGTCGTGGCCTGGTGACCATACGGGACCCATGAGTGGATCCAAGAGGCAGGAAACGGAGCTGTCCAGGGCGGGCTCCCAGAATTCCCACCCACCACAGGAGGTACCAGGCAGCGAGGAGGACTGGGACAGGGGACATGGGACCTGGGGCGGATAATGAAGCAGAATTTGTTTGGGGGGGCTTACCACGTCTTCCCTACTTCTGATGTTTCTTTATGTAGGGAGTTCAAGACACTCCTAATGTCTTCCCTTTTTACTCTCTGTCCTAGGAGAGGTATCTTAACTGCCTGGTGAATTTGGGAAAAATGAACTGAGCTCACTGGCCTCTTCCTTATACCTTCTGGGAGCTAGCTGGCTGCAAGGTGCACACAAGGAAAACTTGCAGTAACCCCGCAAGAATGTGACTGAGTGGATCCGTCCGCCTGATGGGGGGTTAAGAAATAGGAAGATCCTTTGCCTACAGATGCAAGGCACCTCCTCCAAGCTGCTCTTTATCAGTAACAAAGGTGGTATTTTGGCCCTAATGAAGTCTAGGACCAGCTCAGCAAAGCTGGCAATCTATACAAGATACAGGGAGCCAAAGAGGGGCTCTCACTAGGCAGACTGGCTCTTATATTGCCAGGGCAGAACATGACTGCTCTCAAAGCTACAATGCTCTGGAATATTTTCAGGTGACCCAGAAATTAAAGTTCAGAATCCCTGGAGTCCTTATGTCTATCAACGACACCTCTAACTTTAGCCAAGAAACATGTGTATGTCTAAACAATTAAAGGGTGGGGGACTCCTCCAAACATCGCCTACAACAAGGATTAAAGCATGTGGCTTAATTTTTAATCAGCTGCCTTGTTAGACATGGGCTATCAGCAAAGTGGTATAAACATAGAACGGGGTTTGGCCGTTGTCATCCAATGGGGGAAGGGAGTAAATATTTTCTTTTTCTTTTAGGGTTACTCTGCCTCGTCCCTTCTGAGGTGGATCGATGTGCATTATAAAGAAACTTGCCCTCACTTTCCGCAGAAAAGGAGTCTGGTGGAGGGCATCTGAAGACGCCTGCATGAGAGTCAAAATGAGTTTTGAATGGCCTCCGAGTTGGCGGCCAACCTCCTGAAATCATATTGTCTGAAGTCCCTTGGAGTTTCTTTTCTGAGGACAACAACGGCAGTCTATTTATTGGTTGCAGTTGCTATGAAGTGACCGTCCTCAGAAGTGAGGCTGTTGCCCTTAGCTACACATTTCTTTGTGGGCATAATCTTGTATCACAGAGTACCAAATCAGCAGCTGGGCAAGGCAGAGACCCTGATGAAATATGAATATGATGACGATGAAGTACTTTCCTAGTGCTAGCCTCCTTTTATAGGCTATGTTGTGGTTAATGCAGCTTGGAAATGACACATGACCTTTTCAAAAGAAAGGGCTCGCTTTATTTGAACACTGTCCTCTTCCCTCTCAGGTAGGGATTTGCTTTTTTATTCTGAGATGTGTCATTTAAACTGATGTCCTCTGAATAATTTCTTTCCTGATCGTACCCACCTCACGGGGTTGTTGGGAGGGTCGTGGGGGACGATGCGTGGCGCGCACTTGATAGCCAGTCGGCAGGGCTGATGAAACTAACCGTGGCTGCTGCTTGCTGTTCTCATCCTGGAGAAGGGAAGACCCAGGATGCTGGTGCCCATCTTCAGATGATGAGTACTTTTGTTTCGTACTCTCCTCCCTCCATGCCCATGCCCCCTTCTCTCCTATCCTGTCCCATTCCACAGATTAGATATTTACATTCTGGGTAATTGTGGAGTGCATTTCTACTTTGAATTTCCTTTACTCTCTTCTGTCACCTCGGCTCCTTGGTCCCTCCTTTGTTTTGTATCTCATCTTCCATTTTGAGAGGAATCCTCAAGTTTTGATATTTATTTTCAACAGAGATCCACTCTTAATTTATGCAACTTTCCATTATGCGCCAATAAGATATCGGGGGAGGGGGTATCTTCATGTGTCTTCTACCCAGAATCTATTTGCGCTCTTTTGTCTCCTTTTCTTAAGGCAGTTCCAAATGCACCCCATGTGTGCTGACGTTTGAAAAGGCTGTAAAATTAAAGCTACGTAATTATGAATACTATGAAAAAGGTTTTGACAACTTTTGGTGGCATTTAATTCAAGTTAAACTCCTCTCATTCAAAATAATAAGCATAATGTTACTTATTATGTAAATGAGGTGGCAAGGCAGATGTTTTTCATCCTGATGCATTCACTGGGGATTAATACATACAAAAACTGAGCAGGAGGGGCCTGTGTTCAACCTGGGAATTTGAATAAGGGTTGAGCAACAGGAAAGATGATTGCTCTAGAGCTGCTCCGTTCAATAGGGGAGCCAATAACCACATGAGGTTATTTAAATTTGAATCAATTAAAATGAAATGAAAAGTTTTTCAGTCATATTAGCCATAATTCATATGCTCAGTCGCCACATGTGGCTGGTGGCTACTTATTGAAGAGCCCAGATAGAAAACATTTCTATTCTTTCAGAAAAGTTATGCTGGACAGTGCCGCTAATCACAGAGATATTAAAACAGCTGGGGATGCTTATGGATTGCTCTTCTCAGCTGGAACTTGATCCATGAGGTTCTCTACACACATTTGGAAAGGGTGTAGATCCGTAAAAAGCCAAGAGATACAAGAGTTGAGATCATGTTGCTTCTGTGCTTCTCGAACTTTAAACGTGCAACCATATCACCTGGGGATCTTCAAGTGTAGATACTAAGTAGGTCTGGGGTGGAGCCTGAGAGTCAGCATTTATATCTGGCTCCCAAGTGCTGCTGCTGCTGGTATGGGGACCCCACTTGGAGAATCATGGATTTACAGTGATTTCCAGTCTTGCCTAGATATCATTGTTGCTTCGGTAGGTTTAAAAACCACTGATGCCTAGCTCTCACCCCCAAAGATTCTGACCGAATTTGTCTGGGAGTGGGTAGTCTGGGCATCAAAGGTTTAAAAAATCCCCAAGTGATCACTCTCCCAGTGATTACAATTTAAGAACCATCAATGATGACATAGCAAGTCTGTTAGGTCTGAGGACCTGAAGCACTGACTTCCCCTGGAAGTTTCTTAGAAATGCATATTCTCTGGCCCAGCTCCTGTCCTGCTGAATCATAACCTCCATTTTCAACAGCTTTCCCCAGGTCATACCATGTACGTTAAAGGTGAGAACTACTGTACTGGATAGCCTTTTAAAATAATAATTTATTGATCTATCTATATGCACTTTAAAGAAATTCTTTCAAGTAACAAGTTCTGTTAGTTCCTAAAAATACGGAAGCATATAATTTAGTCCATCCTTAGGCCAAATTACTGGAGCTTTATTAGATTGTCATTGCATAGACACAAACTTGATGGTTCCTGCTTGCATTGTAACAGAAGGTATCAATAATCCAGGCAGAGCAGAAACTGTGGACTTTCAAGTCTCCTGCAGAATGTCAAAAATAACCAGAGCTTTTAAGGAACTAGTTCCACATGTTTGCATGAAATTTATTATTCAAGATAAATTGCTCTTCCGTTTTTAGGTTAATGCCTTTTGATGTGAGAAAATTGTATACTTCTAATTCATGACCAGATACAAACAGTTACATTCTTAATTTATGTAACTTCTCATTCTGCAACACTAAGATCCTGGACGGGAGGGCAGGAAGGGACAATAATATCTTGACCAAGGCGGGAAGTTTCTGTGATTGTGCTTTCCTAGTAAGTCTCTCCCAATAGTATTTTAGGGGAATAGTGCCAAAGTTAATTATAATGTAGAAAGGCCAACTATGTGATGCATTAGAGCAGTGTTTCTCAAACTTGCATGTGGTAGGAATCCCTTGGGGATCATGTTAAAATGCAGACTGTGATGCAGCAAGTCTGGGGTAGGGCCTGAGTCAGGGTTTCTAACGGTACAGGTGTTGGGATGCTACCGGGCCATTGACCGCATTTTGAGTACCAAGGGGTTAGATAGTTCTTTCAGGACACCTTTTTGAATACTCTCATCTCAATGACTCAAAACATCAAATGGCCTGGTATAAACAATAAGAAGGGTGATTTTGTTGAAAGTGCTGATTTGCTAATTTGAATCATCTAAAAGAGAGACATCAAAAGGTCAAAATTATTCATAGATCCATCATTATTGGGAGGCTAATCGGGAAATGAAGTCATTTAAGGCAAAAGCAAAATAGTAACACAAATACCTCAGATGACTACTAGGGCAAAATTTTCAAAATGTTGCAAGCTGTCTGCATGCTTGAAGTAGCAATTTACATGCATAATTAGGTGCAATCAACAGTTTTGAAATGTAATATATTTTCTGAGCCCATATTTACTTATGACAGATGCGAAAAAAAAAATCTGTGTCCCCAAAAAAATAGAAGGGCAGAGAAAGAAAAATATTTGCATTTAACAGTGGGACTCTTTACAAGCACATGCCTAAATTTAGAACAAATTTAGTTGAAGTATTGTATCTTTATTTTGATTTAATCTTCATTTAAGCCTTGAAAGAAGTTCACAAACACATTTGGAAGTGACAAGCATGTAAGAATAATAACTTACCAGTCAGCTGTTCAAGCTCCTGTTGGACCTGACATGTAATTTTTACTTCTACACTGGGGAAGGAAAATCTGACAGATTCAAAACTTTATTGCACAAAACACCACACTGACTTTCTTCCTGCCTTCAGAAAGGGCTTCATTCTTTGAAGATACAAAGTTTCTTTTAGAATAATTTATATAAAAAGATTAAACTGACAATTTCTTCTTCCTAAATCGGGGTCCTCAGAGGAGTGCTCACAGTGCATTTCTATCATCTTACTATTTCAGCCTAACAGGCAATGATTGTGGGTGCTCAGTATGCACTAACACGCTCTGCTAAGCACTTTACACACATAATCTAATTTACTGTTATAAAAATACTATAAGAATTGATTTATTACAATATACTGGGAAGGAAATGGAGAGTAAGTACTTTAGAGGCACAGAGCTCTATATGTTTTTGGCTGATGTATTACTTCATAAAGGGTCATATGTCATATAGTGAATTTCAGACTAATGCAAGCTCATTTTATTTTTAATAAGTTCCCAACTCAGAAAATGAGCTTGAAATCTGGTTTTTAGAAATTCTGAAGAAAAGTGAATGGGTAATTCAGTCCCCAAAATTTTTTCTTTGCGAAAGCATGCTCACATTGCAATATCCAGATTGGCTGTCTACACCGATTAAATTAAAGTGCCAATTAATTTCTGTCACATTTACATGCAGAGTCAGAGATTAAGAGATTGAATTGAAGGATAGGACCTAATGATGTGTTCTCGTGTAACTGCAGCTATTGAGTCAGTGTCTTGATATGGAAAAGTTGTCTTAAGTTAATGCAAAGCAGTCACGAACAATGCAATTTTCTAGTTTCATTAGGTAAGCGTTATCTGTGATACATTATATGTTATGGAAAAAAGGCCACCCTCTGCTAAGAAATGCATGAATAGTTCATTTATCTGCTGATCCATTTGGGGGCATTATGGAACTCAAAGCCCAGAACAATGGGCTCTATTTAATATTAAACAGGTTCTTAATAACCTGCTATTTCTCTCCATAGCTGCTGGAGGGTCCCTCCCGGACTCGCAGAGTTGCAGTTAGCAGTTCCCGCGAAGTTGTAAGCTACTCCCCAGGACCAAGTGGTGTTAAATTTAGAAGTCATGCTGATCACCTGACTGTCGGTGAGCCCCGATTTAAGAATTTCCAAGTCTACCCTTGTCACCTCTATCTATCTATATTTGCAGACGCAGCTAGTTGCCTGGCCTGGGGTCACCACCGGAACCTCCTGGAGACCTGCCCTGCGGAGGACGCCCTTCCAGCACAGGAGAGCTCGCCACTTGGGAGCGGCGGCGCCCAGTTGGCGCCCACCCCGGGGCACACTGCAGTCAATGCCTGGCAGCGACTTCTCGTTTCGCCCTCCGCCTCCCCCATCGACCCTCTCCGGCCGACCTTTACGCCCAACTCGGGCGCGCTGCGAGCCTCGCGTCCTCGCCGTCCACGCGGGGCCCCACCCCTTCCCGGTTCCAGCCCGCGATCGGGCCGGAGGCGAGGGTAGGTCGATTTCCTGCCCGGAGCTGGCCGCCGGCTCCGCCGCTTCTTCACTCCAGTTCTCTAGCGCGGGGCTGTGTGGCGCGGAGCCGGCGGCGGCGGAGCAGACCGAGGAGCGGGAGCCCGGGGACACACTCACGCACGCTCCGGAGGGCTGACCCCGGAGACACGCTCGGCGCGGGGGGCGGGGCGGGGGGGGCCGGGCCCGCGCGGAGGTGGGGGTAGCCCGGGCTTGGGCGAGGGGTGGGCGCACCGGCCCCCGGCCCTCCGCATGCGCCCCTCCTGCCGGTCCTCGCCGCCACCACCTGGCGCAGGTCGGAAACCCCTCCTTTCCTGGGCTCTTCGGCGCCGGGGCGAGGGCAAAGGTGAGGGGTCGGCGCTTGGTCAGCGGGCGGGGATGGTAGGGCTCACTCGCACCTGGCAGCCCCTATTCCTTGTCCGTTTCGCCCGGCCGTTCTTCCAGTAACTTTGTTCCGAAGGTTGGAGGGGAGGGGAGACGCCGAGGGGCCCCAGGAGAGGCTGGAAAGCACCGCGAATCTGGAGGCCCGGCTGGAGAGCAAGTCCCCGGGCGGCCCCGGGGCTGGGCGCGCGGCTGGGAGGCGTCGCCGCCGCCGCCGCCGCCGCCGCCGCCGGGATGCGCTCTGCTTAGCGGGGCTGCCGGGGGCGCCCGAAGGCCACCGCTCCAAGGACACACGGCCCCCCGCTCCCCGCGCGCCCCGGCCCAGACGCCGCCAGCGCCCGAGCCGAGCGGGCGAGCGGAGCTGCGGGGAGCGCGGGCGAAGGGCGGCAGGAGGGAGGGCGCGCGGGAGGCGGCCCCTCCTCGGCGAGCCATGCGTGCCACGGGCAGCTGGGGAGCCGCCGGGCGCCGCTGCCAAGTCCCCGCTCCGCTTTTGTCTTGCCCTCCAGTGAATGGGAAGATGGAGATGGATGTTGAGGGAGTTTCTCCGCGCCCGGAGCCCATCCCCCGCTCCCAGGGGGCTGGCGGAGCCTGCCAGGCGCCGCCACAGCCGCCCCAGCCCCAGCCCCAGCCCCAGCCGCAGCCGCAGCAGCAGCAGCAGCAGCAGCTGGCTCAGGATGAAGTGCCCGGCGAGAGTGCAGGCGCGGAGGACAGCGACGATCCCGAGGCGAGACCCAACAGCGAGAAAGGAGACAGCAAGGTAGGTCCACAGTGTTGGAGCTGTGACACCTTTTGAACAAAACCGAGGATCTCTAGTAGTGGCTGTCACTTTAACCCCTCCGCTCCCCCCACCCCCTTCCCTCGTTTGTGTGGTGGTGGGGGTTGCAGATGTGGGGAAGGCGTGCGTTTGAGGGGAGTCGATGGGAGAGAGTGACTTTCCGAACTGGAAGGCGTGTGCAGGAGTCTGTCCTGGTTTCCGTATTCAGAGGTGTGTGCAGAGAAAAGTCTTCTGGTACATGCGATGTGATGCCCAGGGTAGAGCGCGGCACCTCCGGAGAGCCGTGTTGAGAGACCTTTGCTTGCCCACACAGTATAACCAAGGCTTATTTAGATGATATAGGTCAAGGGGAAGCGTGTCTTCGGGAGCTGCCAAGTGGCTTCTGAGACTCCTTGGAGGGAGGTGACATCAACCTTAAGATGGCAACAATGGGAGCAAAGTTTGGCTCATTTGCAGAATGGAGAGCGCTGCCTAACCCAGCTCTAAACTCGAGGTCCTGCTCCTCAGCGGGCACCCTCCTCGCCAGAAGGGCAGGGACCAGGTGCCTGGCAGCAGACCAGCCCTGGAAATCTTTCGCAGCCCTGCTGTGTCATTGTAGACCAGGGGATAGCTACTTCTTACTGTGGAGAGGGGAGTTCTTCAGGTAATTGGATTCCAGTAAGAAATTGCTCAAATGCCATCATTCTCTGGTGCTGATGTTTCTTCTGTTGAGAAAATTGTAAAGTAAAGGAAACGGCATAGAAAATACTGCCTTGGTAATATTATTAGAGTGTATTTATTACAGCTTGGTCTCTGAGCATAGTTTTTTTCCATTCACGCTTGGAGTTCCGTTTTGTGGAAGCTAGTGTTTAGTTGTATCTGTGTAAAGTGTACACATGCATTTGTTAATACGTTTTGAAACTGCTAATGTTGGGAAAAAGTTGGTGCAACAAAACAGGGTACCCGAACCCAAGAAGGGTCAGTCAATATACTTTCTCGCTTTTGATCACTTAAGGAAATGTGCAAGAAAATAGCTACTTTGCCTGGTTAGAGGAGAATTGCGTGTCATGAGTGCTCCTTCTAGGAGATTGCCTTGGTTTCTGTTGGACCTTCCCGAAGGTACTAGTGAATTAAACAAATATCTGGAACACGTTGGGATCACATTGAGTGTTGCTGTTCTGTATTTGGAGACAGGCTCACTTAACAAGTTGGTATTTGCAAATGTTCAAAATTGTTTTGCATTTTGAAACTGAGGTAAGGATTGACATTGTTGTTTATCTACCCAAATCAATATTGCAATTTAAATGGCAGTCTACCATGGAACTGGAATTTGAACACACACTAGGCTGAACCGGGGTGCCTTACAAATGCATACAAGATTTACATTGTAAAAACGATGATGAATTTTAATATTCTAATATCCTCAGCTTTCCGGTTGCTCTTGATTTCATGAATATTTAATTCTGTCATGACTGCATATTTACTACTTTAAATGACTGTGTGCACTCAGTTTTATGAAATAACCGCAACTGAGTATCATATTACCTAATCGAACTTTAAGTGTCTTTTGCAGAATAGGTGTGGGGAATAATTAAAATATACAGCCAGTGCTGCTGTTTCCATATTGTTGGTTCATATGCCCAGAGCATGAGAAATTCCTGCCATCAGCAAAAATCTGTGCTTATTTGTTTCCCTTTGATGCACCATGCAGACTGTCTAATGTTCTACCGGTTGTGAGGAATAAGGAAGGCAATGCACTACAAAATTACAGCAGGTGAAGACAGGCCTGAAAGCGGGTTGATTACATATCGTTAATTAGCATGTTCAGATAATTGAGTATTCCACTGATGTGATTTGCTTTACGTTTGTCTGCAATTTCTTGAGGTGGAAACAAAATACTACTTTTTTCCCTCCAGGTGTTTGCCTTAAAAAATCGTGTTTCATCCTTCTCTTAAGCCAGAAATCAGCTGCATTAACCCTTCGTTTGCCTCTGGTGCTCTCCTACTGGCTCTTCTGAGTTTGAGGACGGTTGCTGTGTTTCAGACTTTAATAACTCTCTTTGTCTTTGATGGGTACTAAGGCAAGTTATAAATTGATTTTTCTTAGGAAATCCTGCTTTCAGTAGCAGGAGGGCGTTTGGGTGTCTGACCAAATTATTCTATTAAAATACAAATGGAAGACAAAATGGGATAAAGTGGAATGTGGTTTTACGAAGCTGTTTGGGGTGAAGTGGGGCTATTATCATGATAGGATTTAAGCACAATAATGTACAAATGTAATGCAATGAACTATTGTATTTTCTTTTCACTCATGAAAGTAATGAAGTATGAATTTTGAATACTCTATTATCTTGAATCTTCCTTGGAGCAAAGGTACTGTAAATGTCGGTAGTCGGTGGGTAAGACTCCCCTCCCCACCAAATAAAGTGTCCAGGGAGTAATGGCTTTTTTTTTTTTTCTTCCAGATTCTGATCTGGGGCCATTATTTTCTCATGAATTTACCCCAGTTGTCTTATTGGAAAAGAAATCAGAGCTTAATGCCAGATCAGCTTGTCTCCTGAATTGCAGGTGCATGGTTATACATCCTCAGAAAGTCTCTGAAATAGGAGGAAAGATTAGAAAACCGGATCAGTCAAAGGATTTTTTACACCAGAGTTTCATGATATGACTGGCACTTTCTGTTCCTAGAATAACAATGCCCGATTCCTCTCTACCAACCACTCTTTGGAGAAATGTGAAAGCAGCTACATGCTATATATGCTTTGATTCCACGAATTGGCGTAGACCCTAAATCGACCATTTATTCCTCCTCTGTGCTTTCAGGCAGGTTTATATTAAACCATTACATAAACCAGTTTCCTCCTCTTGCAGTGACATCAAAAACAAGGTGGTCCCCCTCCTTAGGGGACCTAGTAAGATATTTCCTCACCCATTATCTTAAGCACTTCCTCCTCCTATCAGAAAAGAGTTTCTCTAAACCAGACAGAGCTCTTTTCTTCTGGTCTTGCAGGTGCATGGTCATGCCCTTAAGTAAGAGGCCTTCCTGTCCTTGAAAGAGTTCTCCACCCTGCTTTTGATCAACCTCAAAACTTTCCTGCAGAGTTCTCTGTAGGCCTTAGATATGCCATTTCTTAGGGCCATTGAAAACTCTTCTGAAATGCTTTGCTTAGGCTGAATAACTCTTGGATAAGTATTTCTGAAACTTTCTTTGGAAAAGTTAAACTTCCTTGTGTTGAGGACCAGTACCCCGTAACTCACTCCATCTGTGATATCTAGTTACTTATCCAATATGTGTGAATTCTTCCCCTGATCCCAGATGAGCGATATAAATGATTCTCCCTTTTCTTCTCCTCTCTTTCTCTCTCTTCCCTCCCCACCAAACACACACACACACACACACACACACACACCATTTACCATTTACTCTGAAGTGTATGTTTATGGCCCAGATGTGAGGTTTCATGACCAAGCTCTCTTCTTTGTTCAGTTCTCGTTAAAGCCTTGGTTTGCAAAATACGTTCTTGTGGTTTTGGATTAGAGACACTCCGTGATGTTGCTACCAATGATACTTCACTGATGAACATGACTCAAGATTCTCATCTCAGCAGTCGTGCTGTCCTAAATCATCAGTCTTACGGAGGTTGGTGTAGGGAATCTCTTACGCAGCCTGTTGGTACATTTTTTAAAGCCTTTAATTTTGAAATAACTTTAGATTTATGGAAGAGTTGCAGACGTAAGAGAGAATTCCCGTATACCCTTTGCCCAGCTTCCTCTAATGTTAACATTCTTCTCATTCATGCTATCATGTATATCCTAATGAAGAAATGAACTCTGGCACGGTACTCTTAGCTCAACTTGTCCAGTCAACGTTTGTTGAATGAATTTGCAAACATATTGGTGTTTTTCATCTTATCCTTCTAGGGTTTAAGACTTTCTTTACACCCGAAAGGTCTTTGAGAGAGTACTTAAGAGCCACATTTGACTGGGGTGAACTATTCCTCCCTTTTTACTGGTGGGAGGAGCAGCTTGCGAAGTACAAAGGTTGAGGTCTCCGGAGCTCAGCATCCTGCTGCAGTGAGCCCAATGGGAGTTGCAACTTCGGCAAAGCTCTTAAGTGCTTTGGGGAGTGATTGTCTTCTTTTTTATTTTATCCTGAAAAACACTCCTGCTCCAGGTAAGATAGGGTTTGTCAGTACACAGAGGACAGCAGCGTCTCGAGTGGCAAGTGGAGGAGAAAAGGCAATTGATAAAATCAAGACAGTTCACTTTGATGCCTAACCCCTTGGGTGTTTGTTTCTGGCATGAAACATAATGGAAGCCCTTTCATGTTTGTATTGTATTAGCCAGGTGAACTCTGATTTCCAGCACAGAAGCAGAAACTTGCCCCCATTAGGCACGGTGTCATTGTGATTAAGACTGTTGGCTTTCTGATTAAGAGTGAAATCAAAAAGACGTGCATTTGCTCTTGGCTCTGTCTTTCCCTGACTCTAAACCTCAGTAAGATCCTGACCTTTCCAAATCTCAGTATTTTCATCTGTAAAATAGGAATAATAGTTATTATTATACAGCTTGAACGAGATAAACTGTATACAGTTTGCAATTCAATGCTTCCTAGGTGCTGACTGCTCAGTAATTGTTAATAATAATAATTGTGATCATTATTATTACCTTTGTGGTCCAGGGTTCTGAAAAGGAGAGTGAGTTGGGGCTCCAAGTTCACCTAGAATTTCCAGTTTCCCAGAGGGTTGTGGGGCTGGAAGTGGTACAGACAGTCAAACCAGGTTGGTGCTAATTGACCTGATTTTGCCCTGTGGGCCTTGAGGTCTTTTCCTGGGCAGGAGGTTAGGAAAGAGTTATCCTTTATCTTGACTTCTCAACAGACCTCTCCTCTCTTATCGGGAAAACCAAGGAGGACCAGGATAGAAGGCCCCTACATCCCAGTCCAAGCCCCAGGGGTACACTCAATAATAAAATAATAGAATAAATAATAAAATAATAAAGCAAACGCATAGCCCTGCTTTTACACAGGACATTTGTGGCTACTCGGGAGAAGTAGGTGGCACATTTTAAGACTTAAAAAAAGTGATTGAACTAAAAAAGTTGTATCCTTTAGGCCTCTTTGCAAGCAACAGGAACTGACTTTAATTTGGGCAAAAAGGTATTTTATTGTAAGGTTGTAAGGTAATTGCAGAATCAAAGGAGAAATGATAAAACTGGCTTTGAGAAACACTGAAGCCAAGGGATCTCAGAAGATCTAAGTCGTAGAAAGTGAGGAAAGGTCTCTCAAGGGCACTGACACAAGAAGAATAAATTCCAGCCATCTTTTTGCCTTTCTGTCACTCTACTCAAGAGCCAAAGTCCAGGGCAGGGTTATCTAGTGGACCTTGCTTGGATCAGATATCTGCCTCTTGGTCAGGGAAGAGTGGGCATTACACTGACGGTTCTTGCAAATTGTATTCTTTGGAAGGGGTATAGTCCTTGGGGAGGAAAATCAAGGTGCTGTTACCAGATCAAGGGGAGCGGGTATCAGGGGGCAAAACAACTGGTGTAACTCCTCTCCTAGAGAGGGAAAGGAGGGAATGGGAGGAGAGGGGGACAGAGAGGGAAGCAGAATGGGAGGGAGAGCAAAGAAAAAAAAGAGAGAGAGAAATAGAGGCAAAGAGAGAAGGCAAGAACCAGACAGATACAGACAGACAAATACACTTAAAGAACCTGAAATATATTTTTAGCATTAATTTCCTACCATTTGAAAAGAAAGAATACAGAGGAAAATTAAGTCTTCCGTTGCTTATGTACAGGTTCATTTTCTCACTTACAAAATGAAATCAGTGATATGTTTCACGTCTGCTGAACAGATAATCTCAGGATGAATGTGGTTGGGCCCTGATGTTTTAAAATATAGATCTTCGATGGAACTCATGCCCATTGGAATGAAATACATTAACATTTTTTTGGTCTGCCCTGCATTAAAGCAAGTTGGTTTCCTGCTCAAAAGCCCTAAAGCATTTGCTTTGACTTTTGAATCTACATATCAATATATTTCCGTGCTTACATTTGGACCTTACATCCTACAGAGGAGTCCGGCAGGAGGAGGCACCATGGACAGCGTGTTCCTCATTTTTAGAGGGCAAGTGTTGGGGGCAGGCTGTTCATTCCTGAGCACACACTCTTCCAGCACCCAGCCTGGCACATAGTGGGCCCTTATGAATAGCACTTTGTATTGAATGCTGCGTTGATGTGTCAGTCCACACTCGTTATACACCTCCTAGATGCTGGGATCACAAACTTGAAAGAGAAACCCACAGTTTCATAGAGGAGACACACTTATACACAGATCGTGATGCTGTAGGATGTGAAGACCATCAGAGAGATGAGAACACAAGGCAAATCCTTTGTAAGTGGGGACATTTAACATATTTTTTTGGGGGGGGGGTGCCTGGGTGGCTCAGTCGTTAAGCGTCTGCCTTTGGCTCAGGGCGTGACCCTGGTGTTCTGGGATCGAGCCCCACATCAGGCTCCTCCACTGGGAGCCTGCTTCTTCCTCTCCCACTCCCCCTGCCTGTGTTCCCTCTCTCGCTGGCTGTCTCTCTGTCAAATAAATAAATTAAAAAATCTTAAAAACACACACACACACACACACACACAAAATATATATTTTAAGGTGAAGTGTTGACCTGTCTAATAAGCATTAGAAGTAGCTAAATGAAATGAGACTGGGAAATATAGAGACACTAACTAATAAACAACTCCCCTTTCTTGATTTGCTTCCCCAATAACCAAAGGTGCAAGTCAAGTTCCATTCGCAAACCAGTGGCAGGGTCTGCCCTGTCCATCCTGCCATGTTTCCCACCCTACCCATTTGGCAGGACTGCATCCTTCTCCCCAGGTTAGACTCTTTGTATTTTATGATCAATTTTCTGTTTAAAGTGAGGTTTCTTGGCATAATTTAAATGTAGTAAAATTCACTGTTTTGAAGTGTACATACAGTTCAATGAGTTTTGACGATTATAAATACCTTTGTAGCCCCCACCCCAAACAGAATGTGGAAGGCTTCCATCACCTCCAAAGGCTTCTGTTGTGTTCCCCTGTAGACAGTTGCCTCACCCCACCCCAGCCTTTTCCAAAATTTCATATAAATGGAGTCAAATAGTGTATAGTCTTTTGCATCTGACTTCTTTTGCTGAACAAAATGTATTTGGTATCTACTCATTTCATGTTTGTATAAGTAGGTTCCTTCTTTTTTACTGAGTAGTATTTCATACCACACATTGTTTATCCATTGTCTGTTGATGGACATTTAGGCGGTTTACAGATTTTTGGTTTTTATTAAGAAACTTTTTTTTTGTGTGTAGACATACATTTTTATTTGTCTTGGGTAAATTCCTAGGAATGGGACTGCTGGGTCCTATTACAAGTGTATTTAACTTTAGAAGAACCTGCAAGTCTGTTTTCAAATATAGCTGTTCCAGATGTACCAATCCAGCATGCATTCCCACCATCAATGCCTGAGAATTCCATTTGTTCCACAACGTTGTCAACACTTGGTATTGTCAATATTTTTAATTTTAGTCATTCCAGTAGGTATGTAATGATATCTTGTTTTGGCTTCATTCTTTATTTCCCTATTAACAAATGATGTTGAACATCTTTTTATGTGCCTGTTTGCCATCTGTATTTTTCTTTGGTGAAAATTCTGTCAAATCTTTGGCTGTTTTTTTTTTTTTTTTTAAATTGGATTGTTTGTATTCTTGTTGATCAACCTATTATTACACATAGGTTTAGGTTTCAGAAACCTGGTGGAAGTTTAAGGAGATTACAAAGAAGGGTCATTTTGAGTTTGCTTTCTTGGGGGTTGTTGGCGAACTAACATTTACGGGGTGTTTTTCATGTGCCGGTCATGGAGCAAGGTAGATTCACATTGGGTGATCTCATTTTATGCTCCACGGTAAGCCTGCGAAACACCTATTATTAGCCCTGAGGTCACACAGCTGGTATATGGCAGAGGAAGAATTTAAATTTAAGTCTGTCAGAGTCTTGCTCTTTCCACTTCATCAGGTGTGACCCCACACCTGATGAAGCCCTGGTGTGGCCTGTTCTCCACAATTTACTGGTTAGTTTCCCCGCCCAGACTGCTTTCTCTGCTCAGGGTGTTTTAAAAGCAGCCCTTAGGTGAAATAACACTGCTGGCATTGACATGCAAATCAGGACACCAAGCTTAAGGCAAAAGAGTGCTCCCAGTTTTATTTCAGTCCTGAAAAAAATCCTCTCCACTTCTTAAGGTAGAAAGGTGAGAATTCTCCAGAGAAGAGGAAGGTTTGAGGTATTCATTTACATTTTAGTACCCAAGGATGTCCATCTCTCTCAGCTAAATTGTGGTGCTGTGGTTACCCTGAGGGCTAGGGTAGGACTAACCCCTGGGAATCAGATCTCAGTTCAAACCCCAGTTTTGATTCTGCAGGCTCTGAGGACTTTGGGCAAACCCCGGGAACACTGGTTTGAATTCTCTTATCAGTTAAGATGTTGGATAAGTCCCCCTGCCGCACCTGAGTGTTACAAGGATTGAACTGCCTGTAGAGTGACCAGCTCATTCTGTCCCAGGAAACCCTGGGTCCCAGGTAAATCAGGACAGTTGGTCACCCTGATTACAGGATACATGTAAAGCATGTGGATCATTGCAGACTCTCAGGATATGAGAGCTGTCACTGTTGAAAGTGCTTTGGGGCATTCGATCCATGAGTCTGAAAATGACTCATTGTATTTCAGAACTAATGAGGCCCTGTGAATGATTTCAGGTTCTCCAAATTGACTTAAAAAATAGCTCAAAACAAGGCTCTGCATTTGATTTGGATTAATACCATGACTTTTCTGAGTAAGTGGCTGTAGAACTTTCTAAAGCAGCTCCTTATAGACTGCAACCTTGAAGTAAGTGTGTTTTAGAAAGTTGCTGAGGTCTCCCTGGCTGGAGAAGGCTCTTTAGAGGAGTGCCTTCACCAACAGGACGAGAATCACCTCAATAAATAATTTTTTAAAAATTGCATGGTTGAGGGGTCCCTGGGTGGTTCAGTCGGTTAAGCATCCGACTCTTGATTTCAGCCTAGGTCTTGATCTCAGGGTTGGGAGATTGAGCCCTGTGTCAGGCTCTGCATTGGGTGTGAAGTCTGCTTAAGATTTACTCTCTCCCTCTCCCTCTGTCTCTTCCTTTCTGCCCACCCCTGCTCACTCTCCCTTTCTCTAAAAAAAAAAAAAAATAAAAAAATAAAATTGAATAGTTGAAAAATCCTAGAGGACAACACAGGCAGTAACTTCTTTAACATCAGCCATAGCAGCTTCTTTCTAGATATGTCTCTTGAGGCAAGGGAAACAAAAGCAAAAATAACTGCTGGGACTACATTAAAATAAAAAGCTGTGCACAGCAAAGGAAACAGTCAACAAAACTAAAAGGCAGCCTATGGAATGGGAGAAGATATTTGCAAATGACATATGCAGTAAAGGGTTAGTATCCACAGTATGTAAAGAACTTATAAAACTCAACACCCCCAAAATGAATAATCCAATTAAAAATGAGCAGAAGACACGAATAGACATTTTACCAAGGAAGACGTCCAGATGGCCAATAGATGGAATGAAAAGATGCTCAACATCACTGACCATCAGGAAAATGCAAATCAAAACTACAGTGAGATATCACCTCACACCTGTCAGAGTGGCTAAAATCAACAACACAAGAAACAGCAGGCGTTGGTGAGAATGTGAAGAAAGGGGAACCCTCTTGCACTGTTGGTGGGAATGCAAACTGGTAGAGCCATTTAGAACACAGTATGGAGATTCCTCAAAAAGTTAAAAATAGAACTACTCTATGACCCAGCAATTGCACTACTAGTTATTTACCCAAAGAATACAAAAATACTAATGCAAAGGGATATGTGCACCCCAATGTTTATAGCAGCATTACCTACAATAGCCAAATTATGGAAACAGCCCCAGGTGTCCACTGATTGACAAATGGATAAAGAAGATGTGGTAAATATACAATGGAATATTACTCAGCCGTAAAAAGAATGAAATCTTGCCATTTACAACAACATGGATGGGGCTAGAGAGCATTTTTAAAGATTTATTTATTAGAGAGAGAGAAAGAGGGAGCATGCTTGCATGTGAGAGTGGGGAGAGGGGTAGAGGGAGAGAGAGAAGGCTCGAGCACACTCCCCACTGAGTGTGGAGCCTGATGTGGGGCTTGATCCCAGGACACTGAGATCATGATCTGAGCTGAAATCAAGAGTCGGAGGCTTAAATGACTGAGTCACCCAGCTGCCCTGGAGCTAGAGAGTATTATGCTAAGTGAAATAAGTCATTCAGAGAAAGACAAATACCATCTGATTTCACTCCTGTGTGGAATTTAAGAAACAAAGTAAATGAGCAAAGGGTAAAAGAGAGAGGGAGGCAAACCAAGAAGCCGACTCTTAACTATAGAGAAGAAACTGATGGTTACCAGAGGAGGTGGGGATGGGTAGGTGGGGGGATATGTTAATAGGTGTTGGGGATTCAGGAGTGCACTTTTTGTGATGAGTACCAGGTGTTGTATGGAAGGGTTGAATCACTATATTGTGTACCCGAAACTAATATTATACTGTATGTTAACTGAAATTTAAATAAAAACTTAAAAAAACGTCAAAAAAATTTCATGGTTGGTGGGCTTGGTGTCGCTAAGGATCAGACTCAGTATTTTTCATGGGGCCCTCAGTTGGAAAGAAACTGTTCTTATAGGGAAGATAACGGGACTTGGGTGCTGTGACTTTTTTTTTTTTACTTTGATTAGCCAACATATAGTACATCATTAATTTCAGATGTAGTGCTCAATAATTTATCAGTTGCATATAACACCCAGTGCTCCTCACATCACGTGCCCTCCTTAATGCCCTTTGCCCCATTCCCCCATTCCCCCACTGCTTCCTCTCCAGCAACCCTCAGTTTGTTTCCCAGAGTCAAGAGTCTCTCATGGTTTGTCTTCCTCTCTGAATTCTTCCCATTCAGTTTTCCCTCCCTTCCCCTATGATCCTCTGCACTGTTTCTTATATTCCACATATGAGTGGAACCATATGATGATTATCTTTCTATGATTGACTTATTTCACTCAGCATAATACCCTCCGGTTCTGTCCCCATCAATGTAAATGGTAAGTATTCATCTTTTCTGATGGCTGAGTAATATTCCGTTGTATATATAACACATCTTCTTCATCCATTCATCTGTTGATGGACAGCTCAGTACTTTCCAGTTTGGCTGTTGTGGACATTGCTGCTATAAACGTTGGGGTGCTGTGACTTTGAATCCTGGTTCTGTCCCTTCTAACTGAACTCTTGGACAAGTTACATTTTCTTTGAACCTCAGGGTTGTCAACTGTGTGATGGGGATAATATTTTTACCTTTCTAAGAACTCTCTAGATTGGAAACAAATTCAGTATCACACGAGCAAAGTCTTTTGTAAGCTCTTAACACAAGTCTGAGTGTGTGTGTGTGTGTGTGTGTGTGTGTGTGTGTGTGTGTATAAGTCTCTGTTTTGCCGGATAAATGAGTGTTTCCCCCCATGGTTTTCTGTGACCCTATTTAAGAAATTGAGCAGAAGAGTATCTCATTAAAGTTAAAAGTGCTGGAATTTGGGGTCCATAGGAGTGGTGGTCATTCCTGGGAAGGATGTCCTCAGATGATAGTGGGTGGGTTCAGGTGTCTGGGAGGTCCAATGGGCTGAATTTGGGCTGTCGTACTCTGGGAACATCACCAACTGACTCTGAAAGCTTGCTGTCCTGCCCCTCTGCCTTGCTTGCTCTTTGGAAAACAGTGGTTTTGGTGTTTTTGTTTTCATTTATTTTTTAAGCTTTTGGAGTTCGCCCTGTCCTACCCAGAGCCCTTGCCCAAGCCATTTACTTTGCCTGGAATGTTTTCCCCAAACCTCCTTCACTGTCACCCAGTTAATCCCAACTCAGCCTTCAAAATTCAGTGTAACACCCAAGGAAGCTTTTCCTTATTTGCATCTTTCTCTGCCTACTGCATAAGTCAGGTCCCTGCCAATATGGTATCATACATTCTTAATTGTGAAATTAGCTATTTAATATAAGCCATGAGGCTAGGGACCAGGTTTTTCTTTTTCACAGCTATTTCTCCTCCCCCCGCAACACAGTACATTGCATGTGGGAGGCCTGTAAATATATTTGTGATGAATACGGTGGGGTATGAATACTCATTGAGACCATCTTTTATTTAATGCCTACTTTCTGGCCCAGTATGGTCCCTGTTCTTAGGCAGCCCACATTCTAGGGGGAGAGACAGATACTAAACAAGTAAATAACTAAATAAATACAATAGATAATAAATAAACAGCTAAATATATAATATGACACCAGTGGCCCCCTGGCTGTCTGGCTACAGGAATATATTTAGCATCCCTGCTTAAGCATATTTAAAGAAGAGCATCTGTTTAGGGCAGTAAAGAAATAACTACAAGCCAGTCTGTTTTCTAGAGTGGCCATCTATCTGATGATGGCCTCAGAACCTGGCTACCTTCTCTGCTTCTCTCTACTACTGCTAGAGTTTAAGTTCTCACCCACTTGGCATGATGAAATCACATTACCTTTGCCACCAGCTCCCCTTCCTGTGTTCATGGCAGACGTCTCTAGTTCATCACAGCCCTCCTTCCTAATGAGTTCAGCCTTAGCCTTGGAAGCAGAGATTCATTATCAACTGGAGGTGGCCTGCGGGAGAAAGCTGTGGGGCTCTCCTTGCCCTCCGCTTATGGCTTGCCTCACAGTGCTTTCTCACTTGCCTGGACAAGACACTCAATCCTTGGCAACCCCAACCACCCCCCTCAGTTTCCAGACCTGCATTCTCTACTCTGGTAGTCAGTAGACACATATGGCAATTTAAAGTTAAATGGAATTAAAATTCAATAAAATTAAAAATTGAGTTCTTCATTTGTATTAACCACACATCAAATGGTCCAGAGCTCTAAGTTGAAAGTCTCCCCCGTGGGCAGTGCATATCTAGAACGTTCCATCACTGCAGAAAATTCTATTGTAGCCATGCTGTCGACTGACTTCAGCTCTCCCGGCCTGCCCCAGCTATTGTTGACTGAAATTCCTCTGAGATGCTCTGAAACCAATCCTTTGACAAGGATGAAGATTTTATGACTTCCTAGGGTTTGGCTTAGGTTCTTGGTGAATTACTTACCAGTTGTCTTTGAACTGCTTACATCGTTGTGTATAGAGGCTGCCTAGAGCAAGATCTCATTCAAAAATTTTTGTCTAGTGGTGTTGCTATTTTTACTTAGGTGTTCCACTGAATCTTGGTATTTGTCCTTGGCCATTATAGAAAACAGTCTCTGGTAAAGTGGTTCCAAGAGATGGCTTTTCTGTTATCCAAGGTCAAAGCCTTTATTAGTGGGTAGGTGAACCTGTGGCTGAAGCACCATTGACACCTCTTCTTTGCCGTTTACTAATGATTGTCTTCACACTGTGGGGATTACTGTGATGATCCTTGTCAGAACACACAGGCAGAGGAATCTTGCTGAGAGCCCAAGTCTGATATCATCACAGAGCCCCTGCGCTTGCAACAACAATGCAGGGAATAATTTTCAAATTATATAATGGATAAAGAGTATTAAGTTACCAAGTTATACCCTTAAGGCATCCTATTTTTCTTCTTCCTATATCACTCAATATAATTTCAAGTTCGTGATGATTACTAGGGGGTTTCAGGTAGAGATAACTAAGAAAAAGAGAGGACATGAAAAAAAAAAAGGCCTGACAATGAAAACTTCCTTTTTAGACCCTTTTTATATTTCTTTTTTTCATTCATGAGTGAGAAGAGTGATCTTTTTAAGACTGGAGGAGTACTGGGGAGTTAGTCCTAAAAGATGCTAATATGGGACTTGCTGTGCCTTTGTCTAGCACATTCCTTGTGTGTCAGCAGGAAAAGAGATGGGAAAATGGCCCCAGGGTGAATGTGGTGAATTTCCTCCCTGTTAGGATGAAAATTTGAATGACACCTTCAAGTGATTTCAAACTCTTTTATTTACACATCCAGTTAGCTGGGCGGCCCCTAGGCATCATATTCAGAACACAGCAATGCTTGGAAAATGGTGAGAGAGAGATGTGAGCACTCTGTCCTCTACCCCAGCTGTGGCAGATAATCTGGACCAGGGAGTGAGAATGCAGGTCACGGAACAATCGTCAAGAAAGAAAAAGGGCATATGGCGAGGCCAATAATCCTGACACCTTTTGAGTATTTTTATGTACTATTTAAACAAGTATTAAACACACAGAGGTACAGAAAAAATTAATATATCTGCCAAAAGTTAGAGTTGTAGCCAAGGCAACCATAATTGCCCATTAGTCATTCCCTTCTTATTTCTTTATGTCTGAGGTAGAGACAAGGAGCTGGAGCTCATTTTAGAGTCTTGTGCATCAGGGAGGGTTCCCTTTTCACCACTGGGGTGTTTTGAGGGTGAAGGGCAGAATGGTTGTGTCTGTGCTGTCAGCGGCTTCAAGCAACTCAAAAAGGTGCATGTCCAGGGAGCAAGACTAAAGGAAAATCGACCGACAGGTAGGTGTTCGTTTCTGGGGCCTCCTTGCTTTAAGCCTCATGTCTTCCCAGTCTCATTGCACTCAGAAATGTGCCGATGTTACCTGCGAAGGCACTCAGCTCAGTCGTGCCAGCTCCGAGGGGCAGCCCAAGTGTGGGACGGTCACTTGGCCAGTTTTTCCTTCTACTTTCAGCTTCCAGGCCATTTTGGAATTCAAAGAAAGCTCCTCATTTATGGCACAGTCCCTGCATTCTGTGGGGATTTGGTATCTGCGGCCGTGTCAACATGTCACATGTTGCTTTGCTGGTGTGCATCCCTCTAGTGAAGGAACAAGAGGCAGAGAAAAAAGGAAATCCTTGAGGGAAAAGCAGTACCGAAGACTTAACGTTTCACTGCTGTGTGATGTTTGAAAATAGACGTGAAGTCTTTATTTTGTGCATCCATTTAATTGTGGCCTAGAGCTGCGATTTGCATCTCTGCGGCTATCAAATGTAGAGGGACGACAATAAAGTAACACCACACACTTGACTCAATTATTCAGTTTTTATGCTTTCGCTTTTTCTTTCGGTGTCAGTTGTAGAACAGCTGTCTTTAAGAAGCTAGAAGTTCTGGAAAGGGTTAATTTCATGCTGGATTAAGTACCAAGGTCTGACCTTCTTCAGGACTAGACTGTGTGTTGAGGGCCAAGTAGGTAAAGCCGAGTCCTCCAGAAGTAATGTTCCAGCCGAGGATCATATCACTCTTTAAAAAATAGTCTGGCTTTCTGCTGATGATTCATCAGAAAAATGAACATGGTAATTGAATTGGGGGTTTAAAAGGATCTCAAGGCAAACAACCACATTCAACTGTTGGCGCGGTCATAAGAAATTGTTAGTGTGCGGTATGTAAGGCAACAATCTGTCACAGTGGACTCTGGAGCAAAAGCAGGCTATGGAGTTTTTGGCCCTGATCAGTTACAAGAGGCTGTCCATCACTGCTGTTGAATCAGGGAAGGGTTTGAAAACACCGAGTTGAAAAGTGAGTCTCACAGTGGATGCCTGCGATGCCTTCTACGTGTTGATTAGATCGTGGGAAGGAAATCTGGGTACTACAGCAAAAGATGACGATCAGAGAAACTAGCACAGAGAAATTTTCTGAGGAAAGTCTCAGTCTCCTGTAGAGCATAGCAGTGATGACTGTGATAGCACGCGGAGCCACTTCGTCATGGAAGGGAACGGATTTTGGTCCTAATTGTATGAAGTATTGGTTTGTATAGGTTGAATGAGATAATCACCTTTGGGCAAGTTAGAGATCTAACTCTTCTCTAGAGCAGAGGTTCTCAACTGAGGGCAGTTTTGTCCCCCCCATCTCAGGGGCCATTCGGTGTTATCTGCCGACACTTCTGGTTTTCAGTCAGGGGAGGGTTACTCCTGGTGTCTAGGGTAAAGGCTGTGGATGTTGCTATGCCTCCTACCGTGATGAAGCATCAGGCCCAAAGTGTCAGTAGTGCCAAGGTTGAGAAACCGTGATCTAGAGAATGTTCTGGATGTTTGGGTCTTGACTTTGTGTATACTTTATGGGGATAATATTTTGAGGAGAAGGTTAAAGCAGAAAATATCTAAGGCTTTTCCTTGTTATAGAGTGTCAGGACCCCCAAAGGTGTGAATTCATCCTTTTGCTGGATCTAATAAGAAGAGATGAGTCTGAAGAGAAAGCTCTCTACACCAAGAATTCCAAGCATTGTCTTTGTTTTTAGCAAAACTGACACTCATTGAGGCTCTTTCTGTTGCCTTGAAGGTGTAAGATGGGAATCCTCCTCCCTAAAAATAATTTTCTTAGACTGTTACAAACGTTTTCTCTTTTACTGCCAAAATGTATATGCTTCATGTTTCCAAACCAGTGAGTTCAAATCCTGTAGTTGTTATACCCTTATTAAATTTTGCTACAAGCACTTTTTTATCTTGTACAATATGGATTAATCCATGCTTATAACTTTTCACGTCAAGAAAAACATTGTATCCAAAGTAGTTTACATGTTTTCTTCTTCAAAACACAACAGAAGGCTAAGAATATTTAACCCTAGGAAGTATTGGTGACCAACTAAATAAGACATGTTGAAAAAAGACAAGCTACTTAAACTTACCCAGGAGTTTAAAAGCTGTTGAACCCAAGTGTATGAGCAGTCCAGATTCCATTTTTGAAAAATTTTGGTAAGCACGGATAAGGCAATTTCTGTAGACTCCACCCTAAATCTTGAAAGATTTAATCTACCAACTTTGTTATTTTAACCTTATTAAACCAAGAAATTAGCTATCAGCATACATGAGATAAACAGGAAAGGGTCTGGCATCAGTCTAAACATTCTGAGCCCAAAGTGAGAAGTGTAGGGGCGCCTGGGTGGCGCAGTCGTTAAGCATCTGCCTTCGGCTCAGGGCGTGATCCCGGCGTTATGGGATCGAGTCCCACATCAGGCTCCTCTGCTAGGAGCCTGCTTCTTCCTCTCCCACTCCCCCTGCTTTTGTTCCCTCCCTCGCTGGCTGTCTCTGTCAAACAAATAAATAAAATCTAAAAAAAAAAAAAAAAAAAAAACCCAAAACCCCCCAAAAACAAAGCGAGAAGTGTAATACTTTATTTCAGGGGTTGGCAAACTTTTAGTGCGAAAGGCCAGATAGTAGATATTTTCAGCTTTGCGAGCCATACAGCCTCTGTCTCCACTTTGGTGTTGTCCCGTGGAAGCACTTGCAGACAGTTTGTAAATGAGTGGATGTGGTTGCATTCCAGTGAAATTTTGTTTACAAAAACAGGCATTTGTCCTACTTTGGTCCTCGAGACCTAGTGTACTTTCCTCTGTTTAATTTAACCCAGACAGCCTTATCACGGGCAAATGCGTAATTCCTGTTGCATTTTTTGCAGTGATGAAGATTATTCATGGAACCCCAACATTATCTTCAAAGACTCCTGGCTGGGAATCATTGCAGGATGTGCTGCAGAGTTGGTCTATACAACATCAGCAACCCCAGAGGCAAAGAAAACTCTATACGCACAAATTGGTTTTGTTAAAAAGTGATGCGGTGTTCGTGGAAATTATCTAATAGGGTCTGTTAGCTTATTATAAAGATACCGTGTCATTCTTTAATATTTGCTAGATTTCAATTTAGTGAAAAATCAGGTTGGAAAAAAAAGAAACGAGCCATTTCAAAGGGGGATTCCCCACAGACTGGAACTATGCCACAGACCGCTGGTCAGAACGGTGGCTCTTACTCAACAGTCATCAGACGTTGCGCGGCTCTGACCTTGGTAGTATATTATAAGGTATGGCCCTGTCTTGTTCAGCTATATTCTGGGTCTTCCTGATATAGTTTCCTGATGTGGAGTTCTGTTATTAGGCCTTGTCAATGTGTCAGCTAATATAATGTAAGAGCGAGCGATGGTTCCTGCAAACTGTAGAGAAATGAGCCACCAGAAGTTCCTTGCTTTCTATTCCTCAGTAATCACGCCAATGTGATCAAACACTGTGACACTTCCGACAAGCCAGCCAGTCGCAATGTGGAGGCAGTGAGAGATTTTTTCCCACCTCTGAAGTGCCCTCAGTCAAGAAAGATAAACCTGAAGTAGTCTTGTGTGAGGGTTCTCAGTCATGGGATGGGAGAGGCTCAGTGTCCCGTGTAGCAGCACAGGCATAAAATTGCCCTGAAGTCTTCATTTTATGCGAAATGTGAGGCTCTTAAGAAATAGTGTCTGATTCCCTGAATGAAGTATCCGCTGTGTTCAATTAGCCGTGTTTTTTTTCCCAGTTCTACCAGTACACACACACACACACAGAAAGAAACCTTTAAATTTGCTGTTCACATGAGCCAGTAACCAGTTCAAATTCAATAAAATCTTTGCTGCCTTGTTAAAAAGAGTCTGTTACACATATAGAACTGATTTCGTCATATGACTGGGTTGAAGAAAAGTCAATATAATACTTATATGACCTCTGGCACAGTCTTCCCCTGTTTCCAGGAAGCATTAAAAACAACTAAAGATAGGCAAAGCTTTCCAGCCTTAGGTAGAGCTAGCCGGCTTTCTCTTCTCTCTCCTCTTCTTCCTTCCCTCTTCTTTTCCCGCTCCTTTCCTTCTCTCTCCTTCTCTCTCTAAAACAAACTAGTGAATTAGTTATCTAGTGATGTACAACAAATTGCCCCCCCCCCACTTAGCAGTTTAAAAGCAAAAAAATTTATTATTTCACACATAAGCATTTTTGTAGGTCAGGAATTCAGAGAACTTATCTGGGTGGTTCCACATCCGGGTCTCTCAAGGAGTTGCAGCACACACATGTCAGCTAGGACTGCAGTGATATGAAGGCTTGACTGGGGTTGGATGACCAGCTTCTGAAGTGGCCTTGTCGTGGGGCTGGCGAGTTAGTGCTGGTTGTTGGTAGGAGGCCTGAGCCTCTTGCCATGTGAATCTCTCCTGAAGGCTGCTTGAGTATCCTTATGACATGGCAGCAGATTTCTCCCAGAACAAGTGTTCAGAGAGAGGAAGGTGAAAACCACCGTGTCTTTGTGACTTAGCCTGGGAAGTCACACTGTGTCGTGTTTGCAGTATGCTACTGGTTACACAGGTCAGCCCTGTTCAGTGTGGCAGGAGACAACACAGCCTGTGAATACCAAGAGGTGAGAATCTTGGAGGTGGGCTCCTGTAGCCAGGTACTTGTAAAGATTCTTCAAATTACTACCTGTCCTTAGTTTTCATTTGCATGGAGACAGAAACTTTAGTAAAGGTCCTTTATAAACCTAAGGAGGTCATAACTAACCTAGGCTTTTCACATAAACAGATGTGAAACTTAGCATATATGTGATGGGTGCAGATTTTTTTTCCCCTCTATTAGCAGTTCCTGTCAGATACACTGTCTGGATATCATAGTGGAGGCTGATTGTTCAATTTTTAAAAATTCTCCTAATGGGTTACAATTACATGTATCTAGATTTTCTTTTCATTTCTTGCTTAAGGATCTCAGCTGGTCTCATTGACTCAAATCTTTCATAGAGCTTTCCTCTATGGAATCTGTATTAGTTAAGAAGGCTGAACTGTTGTTTAAAAATAAAAAAGAAGACCTTTAGATGCATAATGTCTCCAACATGATAAAACTTAACATCTCACTTGTGTCCCAGTCCAAGGTGTATGTTTCTTGGTTAGTGGTGGCTTTTCAGTGAGTCAGGGACCCACACTCCTTCCATCTGATGGTCTGCCATCCCTGAAGGTCAAATTATCTACTTGTATCCAGTCTGAGGAAGGGGTAAGAATGTGGAGGTTACAGTGCCATGTAGGTTCTGCAGGAGAGAACTTGTCACAGGCTATGGCTCGTCCAAGGTAGCTGAGGAATGTGACCTCATGGAACATCTGCTTCCCAGATATAGGTGTGTTCTCTAGGAGTGGGGTTTGGGGTTGGGATTGGTTTTGATAGACAACTATGTCTACTTGAGATTCCAGACTTCAGAATTTGGCCTGCCTGGGAACAGTCACATTTTATGAGATCTGAAATTATGCATGTATGAAATTTTGTGACAAGAGTTAATAGTACTTCACTTTATGAGTCCATAATTGAAAATAACGTGAACCCAAACCCACTGTAAAAATTATAGCGTGTATCACATAATTTCACATTTGGTGGCCAAGTGCATTGCAAGCTGTTTATACTATGATAAGTGGCGGGGGTCGGGGGAACCCCTTTGGACTGATAAACATAAATGCCCAGCAACCTTTCTTAGGATTATTCTAGAATAATGTGAGGTCTTCAAGATGTCAACCCTTCCGCAGGAAGCAATCAGCCTTGTTTACCCCAAGTGTTCTTGGACTTATAATCATGTCACTGTGCCTAGTATTACTCTAACTTGCATATCTAAACCACCTGTTTTGTCCCCAGTGTTAACATGATCACCGTCCAGTTGAGGTGCTTCTGAGCCATTATTGTTGTCATTGCTTTCTAATGGTTATTGTTCTCATCAGCAGCACCACTTATCTGACACTTACTGGGGCCAGACATTGACCTACGTGTTTTGCTTATCTGTTATCTCATTTAATAATCCTCACAAAACCTTATAAAGTAAGTATATCACCCTCATTTGACCATTAAGCTAATTGAGTTTCGGACACCAGAATATAGTTAGTGGTGGAACTGAGATTTAAATATATTCTATCTGGTACATTGCTTTTGCCTTTCTTCCACAATATGGTGTACATCAGACTAAGAGCAATATAGTGAAGGTATTTGACTTTTTGTTCTTATACCTCTAGGATAAATTAATTCATGCATTTCTTGATCCTTAAATCACACTGTGGCGGTGTTTTCCTACTCCTTTTAAAATCATTCCTGATCCCAAATATGGCCTCCTCACTTCTGAGCGGAGGCATTTTCTTTCATGTGATGCCTTTGCTCACAAATGCTTTAAACAACCTTTTCCTTACTCTTCCTTTGAACATGGGTCTCCTTTGTGAATGAATTTGCAAGCACCTTGAAGAAAATGGAGCACTGGGCAGTAACCGTTTTGGCTTTAAAGAGGAGAATCCAATCTCTTGTGACAAATAGTGGCAGGATTGATAATTCTTGTGAAGGCAGTTTAGAAAGAATTCATCTATTACCACCTTTGGCAAGGCTTTTTTTTTCTATCCCACACTACTAAGTCATCAGTAAACTGGCAAATGGATTTAGCTGATACGGATTTTCTCATTTGCTGGGCTTGCAAACCCATGTTGTCTTCAACAGCTCTTTTCTTAGTCTAGGTTCATTGAATCAGTCTTCAAAAGTGGTGAAAAGAACAAGCTTTCAAATCAGACAGCTCTGATGGGTTGGAATCCTGGCTCAGAAACTTCATAGCTATGTGTGATGTTTGAGAAATTACTTAATTTCTCAGCACATCAACTTTCAATTCTGCAAATAGAAAGGATGATGCCTAAAGATTAAATAAAGCAAAACAAATAAAAATAGTATAATGTCAGGAGACTGGTAGGTCTCCAGTAGTTATTGCTACATTAATTTGTTGATAAAAATATTGGTTAGGAATGCAGCAGGCAGCAGACCGTGTGAAAAATAGCTAGAAAAACCAGGGTTGATTTTTCTCACCTAATAAGTCTGCATATTAGTGGCTGCTGGTGTTGTTCAGGAACTTCCTGACATCGGGGCTGTAATATCTGTGATTCTCTTGGTTTTGCCCTCACGTTGGCAAGATAGCTTCTGCAGCTCCAGATATCAAGGTGAGAGGAAGAGGGAGGTGTTAGTGGTGTGGTTTTTTTTCTCTACTATCAGGAAAACACAATCACTCAGAGTTTCCCTAGTAGTTTTGCACTGATGTCTCATGAGCCAGACTGTGTCACGTGACCATTCCTAGCTGCAAGAGAGACCGGGGAAAGTGATTACTTAGCCTTCCCAGCTTCCACAGAGGAGCTGGGCAACGACACTGTTCATAGCCTCGTATGGGGAATAGGGGCAGCCTGGGAAGGGGGATAAAAAATATAAGGAAGAATTGTATGTAATATTGTGAAAGTATGGTGGAAAATATGACCACATAAGAGTGGGGTTGAGGCTTCGTTATCAGAGAGGAAAGAGTGTTTGAGAAAGACACTTGAAGAATGGACTATACGTGGAGAGGAGAGAGGGGAGTTTTCAGGCAATAGAAATGGGATGCAATGACATGTGGACATTGCATGCACATTCTATCGCAGGACTTAGTAGGTCTGGGTGTGTAGTGTAGTGTAAGCAGTGTGTGTGTGTGTGTGTGTGTGTGTGTGGTAGAGGGGCAGGATGTAGTTGTTGGTGATGGGGGGGCTGTTAAGCCTGGACAGATAAGTTGGAACTAAATTTTGAAGGGCCTTGTGCAGAGCAGAAAGCAATTTGGACTTTGACTTTGTTTTAACGGGGTTGGGGGGGTGGGTGCTAGATGGCTTTGCACAGGGATGAAGTAATGAACATATGTTTTGAACAGGAGGGAAAAAATAATCAGATGCAGGTTAGGGATGATGGAGGTTTGGGCTAAGGCTGGGAGAAAAAAAAGAGGAGATAGCAGATACCTATGGTATTTAGATGGTGGACATAACACAATGTGTCCTAAATTGCTTGAAGAATATCAGGGTGGGAGGAGCTAAAGACAACCCTGAGATTTTTTTTTTTTAAAGATTTTATTTATTTATTTGACAGAGAGAGAGACAGCCAGTGAGAGAGGGAACACAAGCAGGGGGAGTGGGAGAGGAAGAAGCAGGCTCCCAGAGGAGGAGCCCGATGTGGGGCTCGATCCCAGAACGCTGGGATCACGCCCTGAGCCGAAGGCAGACGCTTAACGAGTGAGCCACCCAGGCGCCCCAACCCTGAGATTTTTATCTTGGGTGCATGATGATGCCATTGAACAGAGAGAAGGAATCCTGGGAAAGAAGTAGACTGGTGGGAAGAGGTAATGAGTTTGGCTTTTTGACATACAGTGTTGAATGGATCTATAGGACTTCTGGACATTGGAAATTTAATTCTAAGGGCCAGAAGAGAGGTTGGCGGAAGGTATAGTTACAGAGTAATAGCTGAGATCAGCTAAGGGCAACATGTAGAATGGTGGAAGCCAAAATTGAAGGGACAGGCAGAGGATGGGTAGAAACCAAGAGGGAGTGGCATTCTAGAGGAGTGAGTGTCAAATGCTTTAGAGAAGTCATGCAGAAAGGAAGAGACACCACTGACTCTCAACCGTCATTTATCTTTTTATTTGCCATGTCTCTGACATGTCCCCATTTTGGAACCCTTGTCTAGATCTGAATTTCTTTCTTGTCTGCACCATTACAGCTTTCTACTTAGTTTAGTACAAAGCAGCAAGTCATCTTCCTTAAGAGAAGTTTCCAAAGATAAAATAACTATTAGATTTATTTCTACTACAGAAGGAATATATGCTCATTTCTGAGAAAAAGCAGGGAATACTCATCGGTAAAAAATAAGAAGAGCAAAACTCATAGTCTTATTACTCAGCAATAACTACTGCCAGCATCTTGGTATGTATTTTTCTAGACCAGTATTTTCAGACACATAATGCAAAATATATAAAATTGAACATCAGTCAGAACAGTCTATACATGCAGTACCTCGGCCTGCTGACTTAATACAATATACTGCATCATAAAAATATTTGCTGTGTTAGTACTCATGTAACAGCATTACTTTTCACAGATGAATAATATTCCACTCAATGTGCTTATAATTTTAAACAATGACTCCCTTAATGTTAGACTTTTAGAGGGCTTCTAGTTTTTCCCTGTTATAAACAGGGCTTCAGTGAACATCCTTGTAAGTAAGTGTTGGTAACTTTCGTGGATAAATGTTAATGTTAGGAAATATCTTTAGGATAAATGCTTAGGGACCACTGGGTCTTCTGATGCCCTTTGGAGAATTGCTCTCGGTTTCCTCCCACACTCCCGAATTTCTCAGAGGCCCCGTGATGGACTTCTCCTAGTTGCCTTGCAATTAATATGAAGGTGTCTCTTTGCTCTTCCCTGAACATGACTCATTTTCATGATACAGAGGAGCCACCAATGAGTTTGGAGTGTTGCGAAGGAAGACCCAGAAGCAGAGGTCAAGTAGAACAGCGGCTTATCCTGAGAGCAATTTGATAACGCATTTCCAGTAAGGGAAGAGCTTGTCCCTGAAGCAGGATCAGCAGTTACCTTCTGAAATCAAAAAGAGAAGAAACAGGTTAAATCCCTAGGGTGGGTGATTTAACTTACCTACCTGAAATCATTGCCTGCTAGTGTAGGCTATCAAGCTTTGAAATGTGTTCCTGAGTGTGACTTTGGAGTCTTATCTGGAGACCTGTAAGCATTTTTAGAATCTTTCTTAGCAGAAGTGGTTAAGTGGACTTGTGTTAGATGAGACGCTCATCTCGGTGACCTCTCTGGGTTATTGCTAAGTGTATGAAGTCACTTCAACCTGGGAGATGTGCCATTACACAAGGTTTATTGTACTTTGTTCAGGTGATTATCTTATTTAAGCCCATTTTCTGTGTATGTTTTTGTGAATCACTCTGTAGAGTAGATTGAAATCTGAAGTTATTTTTCCACTTCAATTCCTTTGTCTATGAATAGTGCTTCTTTGAGAAAAGAGATCAGTGTTGTTTATTGTTGCTACTCTTATTTTCTTATAGCTGGAAGCTTTTTCTATCAATGCAAATTCCAATTCTTTATGAAAGATTACAGGTAGTCACATGTCATCTGTATATCCAGGGTTTCTCTAAATGACACCATTTTCAACCTTCTGCAAAAATCACTTCCGTTTTAATCTGTTTCTTCATTTCTTAAATTTTGGGCTTTCTTTAGAAATATTTTTGTGTTTCCTCTTTCTTTGGGGCTAAATGCCTGAAGAAGAAAGTATAGGCGGGCAGCAGAATATTTTTTCCCTCTAAATAAAAGATCACAGAAGGTGCCTGAGGAGATTTAGACCTCGGGAAAACTAAAATGAGCATTTTAATTCACTCTTCTGGGACTCTTTTACATTTTGGGGGGCCTTTGTGAGTTTTTCTTTTTTTCCTTTAAGTATTTTGTCAGTGAGAACTAATTTAATTTTCTAGTACTAAAATGAGGGCAAAATGTGATTAATAAATGAAGAAGGTAGGCGTTTTGATTCAGGGAAATATGACCATATTGTGTTGGTTTTTCCACATTGAAGCCTTTATTCAGTTGTGGAAAAATATTTAAAAGGTTAAGTTCTTCTGCTTTTTTGTATTTCACGTGAAAAATATGAAAGTATGGAACTACCAACTGCCTTTCCAAAGGTCCCTAATTTCTTGTACCCCTGACTGATCTTTTTCCATCACTGATGCGTGAGTTTGTGGTGCTCTCCCCTTTGAAAATTAACAGTGCTCATCAGAGGGCTATGTACCCTCTTAAAGTAACATTACTGGTTTCTCCAGAAAGAGACCACTTTGGGAAACACTTGATCAGTGCAAATATGGACAATGAGGAAAGAAAAAAGCTCATTGGCCTGGGATCTTGGAGACCTGTGGTCTGTTCCTGACTGTGGAACTGGCTCTGAGAAGTCTCTGGTACCTCTTCATCATCCTGGGTTTATCCTGTTCACAGAGGAGCTGATCTGAGAGCCAGGGATCCTAGCTTCTCATTTGTGGCCTGCAGCTAAATTACTGAATTTATTTGTATAAGCAAGACTCTCTCCTATCATTTTCTCATACACGTAATAATAGGAACACATACACCCAAATTACAGACACATGCAAGTGAGCATTTAGGGTCAAGGGTTATACAGTCTCCTTGAGTGCCCCTCAATGCTCTGAGTGCACTGAAACGTCACTTTTGAAATCACAAAACAAGTCCGAATTTGTGAAATGAGGAAGTGGGTGTTGCTGATTACTGGAATTCTGTATTTTTAAAAAATTGAATCACTCAGGGCTAAACCAAGTCATAGGAAACAAATGATTGCTTGGTTGAGAACCCAGCCAGGTAGACATGGGTCATGTGGGAAAAACAAAGAGGCAAAAGATAAAGAATTGGGTTAGGGTTCCTATCTGCTGTGATTGGCAGGTTTAGGGGAAGCTGAAAAGTTGGGTGAAATGTAACATCTTCTAGAGAGGGCTTGCGTGTGTTTGTCGTTCTCCCCCAGGTGAGGCCTTGCTTTTGTTTTTTTGTTCATTGTCCACTTTTGATCCTTAACACCCCTTAAGCCTTTTCAACTCTCCTCTTTCTCTGACATGTCCATTCTTAAAGGTACATATAAAATGTGTCATCTTGTTTTGTATTTTATACTATGGTTCTCATTTGCTTTCCTGTTTTACCCCAAACTAGCTCTTTAATATCTATCCATGTTTTGTGTACAGCTGGTTTGCTTCTTATAGCTGCATAATATTCCAAGTGTGCGCCCATCATGTTTATTGAATCATTTCCTCAGTGGTAGGCATCCAGAGTGCCTCTACCTCACAGCCATCACAGGTGATGCTCCATTGTGTCAGAATGCCTTTGCGGGTGTATATTAGGGTTGGATTGCCTGGTTATAGCATAAATACATGGTGTAAATACTGCCATATTGTTTTCCAGAATGGTTATACCTGTTTATCTTATATCAGCAGTGCAAACAGATTTATGAAAAACATATGTGAGATCATTCTTACCATCATTTGAAATCATCCCCCTAATGGGATTTAGTTGCATTTCTCTTTTTAATAGTAAACTTGAGCATCTCTTGTATTTGTTAGCCTTTTGGTTTTCCCCTTCTGTGATGTGATGTGATGTGTGTGTTAAATTTTGGATAATTTTGGAAGCTGCCCTAATTCTTAATAGCTTCCTTATCTATCTAAAGGAGTCAGCTGTTAATCTCATTAGTAACTTATTCTTAATAAAGGCAAGTAATTAGTAGGATCCCTTTTCCACCCCACTCCAACCAGCGTAAAGGCTTTGTTACCACCAGTTTCTAATAGCTGAGAAAAGTTTCCAGGCATCTCATCGGATTTAAGTTTGACTGTATCAGTAGAGGTGTTGGGCTGATGAAGACTAACTTCTCATGACTTGCTGCTAATTTCTTGGATATATGTGTTTAAGATTTTCTCTCTTCATTTTGTCATATTTAAAATAAATAATAGGAATAGATGCTTCAAATCACAGACACATTCAAGTAAGTAAGCATCTAGAATTTGGGGTGATAAAATTTCGCCTTGTCTGGGTCTGTCATGTAAGGAGCTTAGAGTCCTGTCTACACAAGAACAAAGTAGAACAAACTGGAAGTCAACAGCTCTTCTTAGATTCATCAGGGAACCAAGGTCACAGGGCAAACCACTACCCCCCAGATTGGAGAGACAAGTGAATAGAGAGAATCACTACTTATCAGAGCAGAAACCACTGTGAGAACCAGTGTCAGAGTAGGAAAACCTAAACTGTAATTGATGAATTACTGAAGGCTCAGTGTGGAAAAGTCTGAGAGTTAAAAGCTGCAGGGAACGCTGGTCTTAGAGGAGCTACTACGGTTCTATGTTTTATCTCCAGAAGGACTGCCAGGCTCTCATAGTGAAGATGGGAGAAAAATCCCCTTGTGCTTCTGACAGAGGAAGGGGAAAGCTAATCATTTTGAATTATGCTAGAGCATTCTGTTCTGCCTGCCCTCAAGAGAAACGGTTTCACTAAAGCCTAATGGACTGGTGTTTTACCGAAGACTAAACCTACCTGGAGGAAGGGATGCCTCCTCTTGCCTTCCTAAAAAGGACAGGGTGGGGACTGAGAAGCATGTGTGAAGGTCATTGTCCAGGGGCACAGGCCCAGTGCAAGTTCAAGACCTAATCACAGGACTACAGAAAGCTTCTCCTCTTCGTATACCTCACCCCTACTTCACCAAAGGCCCATTTACTATGCTTAGTTTTACCCAGTACATCATGTCGGCCATTCAGCAAAAAATTACAAGGCATACTATAAGGAAGAAACACAGTGTGAAGTAACAGAGTAAGCATTAGTGTTAGACTTAGATCTGGCAGGGATGTTGGAATTATCAGACTCAGAATCTCTGTGATTCTGTGATTAATTTGCTAAGGGCTCCAGTGGAAAAAGTAGAAAACATATAAGAATAGATGAGTAATGTAAGTGGAGAGATGGAAAGTCTAAGAATGGATGAAGAAAGACATGCTACAAATCAAAAACACTGTAACGGAAACGAAGAATGCCTGTGATGGATTCATTAGTAAAACTTAAGTGCCTCTAAATGTTGTAAGTTTATTCAAATGTCACTTTTGAAGTTATAAACAAGTCTAAACTTTATTGTTTCATGTAATACATTCCACTTCTGGTCATGCCGTTCTTTACTTTAAAATGTTCAAGGAAGTGAACGAGAGACCTTGAGAAGAAATAGGAAGGAGAGAAGAGCATTGCACACTGCCTTTGGATACATAATATGCAACTAGAAATTGATTCAGGGTGAAATTGGCAAATTGTCCTATAGAAATTATTTGGTGAGAAATATTTTTTGCCTTAATGAAGATGAATTCAGATTGTGGCATGAAGGATTCTGATGTTAGCTATAGAATTTTGATACCTAAAATTGGGCAGGTGTGAATATGAACAGTACAAGAAATAAAATGTTCTAAAATATCAAAATATCTTAGTTATGATCTACAACACTTTTTATCAGCATATTGTATCAATACTTTTTTTTCTGGAGAATTTTTGCATTTCATGCATGATTGCTAGTTGATTTTAATTGACAATAACCATCAACAATGTCTGGCTATGCGGAGATTGAACATTTAGGAAAAGTAGGAACAGAAAAGAAATATGTCAGAAGCATTTTATAATATGTTAGGATAGCAGCAAAGCACATCATTAATATACTGTTTTTATTTTATTATTTTTTTAATTGGGATCGTCTAAAACATACTCTTGTGCAACTTTCGTCACTCACATATCGTGGGCATCTTTCCAAGTCATCACAAATAGATTTGCCTCATTCTTTAGTCATTTCATGGATATGCACTAATTTGTCCAAACATTGCCCTATTTATCCTATTGCCTATTTATTAGCTTGTAGGTAGAGTGCCTTGGTAAACATAATTATACAATATGTCTTTAAGTAGGCTTGCTTCTGTAGGGTATATTATAAATGTGAGATTAGAAAGTCATGGATTGTGGACATTTACCATGTTGGTAGTGACTGTCGAATTTCATCCACAAAAAGATGTTCCAGCCTTCTTTCCTCTAAGATCAAAGTGCCTATATCTTACACATTTGCCATCACCCAGCATGATCAATCATTTTAATTTGTGTCAATCCGGTAGGCTTTAATTGGTATCTGGAGGCTCCGGTTCAAAGTGCTAGACTGATGACCTGCATCTAACTCCTCTCCTATCCATTAAAATTGTAGAAAAAATATTTTTTAAAAAGAATGAAACTGTAAGGAGAACAAGTAAAGGTACTGTCAGTGGCCAGAACTCTGGAAAAATGTGTACAAGATGGAAAGCAGATGTGATCAGACTAATGGCAACAGCCCAGTGGAAACACAATCCAGAGCAGCTTCAAGCCTGGGGTCAGCAAAGATGGCTAGAGTGGGCCATGGAGCGATCATTGCAATTGTTCATCGTGTAGAATGGTCTTTCTAATAGCCTGGACCTTTGGTCATTCCTCCTAGCCCTTGTTAATCAGAACTGCTTGAAGGAAGGGGCTTTTGCCCCTTAGGTAAGGCTAAAGGACTTTCTTAAAAGAAAGTGATTGGACTTAGGACAGATCCCAGAGAGAGTATAGGAGTCTGTGAGTGAAGTTGGGATAAGTGGGATATATCAGGAAGTCCTGATCTTTACAGCAGACATGCCAGGGAAAACAAGTTGTACAGGTAGGTGCCCGGGAAAGAAATATAGCAAATGGTTCTATCCCTACGATTACCATGCCTGTCCCCCAGCCACAATTTTTACCACAATGTTTGCATTCCCCACATCCAGCCATAATCCAGGATGCATGCCGCTTGACATACTCCCATACTCCATTGACCTACCTAGAAACTGTACTCAGCCTTTTCATTCAAGGGAGAGATGCTTGTGTAAGCAGATGTGTATATATATAGCTTTAAAGTAAATCCATTCTACCTCTCCTAAACCGTGTATTGAAAAATATGAATGGACAAACAAGGTTTAGCAGGTATTTGATGAAAACCAAGAGGAAAAGCACGAGAGAGCAAAGATGAGCAGAACAACTTATCTAAATTAAAAAGAAATGATTCAAGTAACGGTCAAAAAATTCAAATTCATGTTCTCTGAGTAAATAAAGAGATTTCATCCATAAAACAGGCAGGAGTTTCTGAACATAAAAATAGATTGCTGACATTAAAACAAAAATCAGTGGATGGGCTAAATAATCAAGTGGGACTGAAGACCTTGTTGGTGCTCTTGAAGATGGAATCAAGAAAACCTTCCTCACTGTACGGTAACAAAAGACAGAGTCAGAAAATCAGGAAATCGTGTTAAGATGAGAAGCAGATGTCTAGGCTTCTAACATGATTCTAATGGGAGTTTCAGAAAGAGACAGTAAGAAAGAAGAGAGGTTGTAGCTAAAATATAATAGAAAGTTTTTTGTTTTTGTTTTTGTTTTTTGGTAGAAGAAATACAACTGTTTAGATTGCAACATTTCAGTAAGTGTGAAGCAGTATGAAGGAAAAGAAAACCAGTGCTAACTTAGTAGACTTCTGTTTGTTCAGCTTTTTTACCTTTTGATAGCTCCTCTACCGTATGCTAGAACTGGCCAATTAATGCTTCTTAGGGGATCCGTAGAGAAGCTGCGAGAGACTGGCTCTTCTCCTTTCTGAGGTCTCCAGTGCTTAAACCCCCAGTGACCGTGAAACAAAAAGGGGTTATTTTTAAGGAGAGTATCAGCCTAAGAAAGAATCCAACACATAGGAGGCCAAGTTCGAGAATGGAAAGAAAGAGACCCAGACCTAATAACCTTGTTTAAATCATCCATATGGCCACATCTGATTTTAACATTACCCCTTAGGCTTCCCATTATGATATGAGTAGTTGGAGATGGGATTCTGTCACAAAAGTCATGGTAAAATACTTAATATCTCCTAAGGGTATTCTAGTTCTCTGAGGATGAAGAGACGATCCTATGAACTTCCAGAGAGAAGAGGAAATGAATTATTTACCAAGGTTTAAGAATTATAGTGATATTCTACTTTTGATCAGTGACCCTGGGTGGTAGAAGATTGAGAAGCAGTGTCTTCACAATGCAGGGAGGGTGGGGAAATGTTTTAAAGCTAGAATTCTATACTCAGGCATATTAACAAGCCTGAAGGCAAAATAAAGATTAATGGAAGTGCAAAAATTTAGGAAGTTCACAAGTAGATTATAATCGTATTTCGGTGATATGAAAAAGAAATAAGGCTGAAGAGAATTGAAGGAAGCTAGAAAGGAGGTAAAAGGTCAGTTGGAGTGGGTGCCTGAAAACATCTCCAACTGGAAGTGATTTATGGATTTCTTGTGTATTGCTCCTTTGGTTCTTAAGTGAGTGGTATCTACATATTTAGAGAAAATCATAATAAGTACTCTTTATTGGTTTTCCATTTTCAGAATCAACCCATGTGGACAAAGCACGGAGATGGGCTTAACTTTTATATGAAGACAAAATGCATATGCTTCAGAATGCAGTCTAAAGCATTGCAGTCGGGGACAAAGTGATTTGCTGTAAACAATTATGAAATAAGTGTAACTCCTCTGAGTAAAATCTGGCGGAGTGGCGTCTGAATGGAGAAACAACTAGAGTAGGAGTCCACCTTTTTTTTTTTTTTAAGATTTTATTTATTTATTCGACAGAGATAGAGACAGCCAGCGAGAGAGGGAACACAAGCAGGGGGAGTGGGAGAGGAAGAAGCAGGCTCATAGTGGAGGAGCCTGATGTGGGGCTCGATCCCATAACGCCGGGATCACGCCCTGAGCTGAAGGCAGACGCTTAACCGCTGTGCCACCCAGGCGCCCCAGGAGTCCACCCTAGAAATAGGGCAGAGGGAAGATGGGGACACATGGGTGGGAGCATTGTTTTGGGTGACCTGAGACAGCCTCCTCAGAGGAGAGGCTTAGGTGTGGCAAGCCTGCTGGCTGGGGCCAGTGTCTGCTCTCTAGGAAAGCATTCAGACTACTAGCCCGTCCTCATTTTCTCCCTCCTGAGGCCCCGTCATTACCCAGAATTGTTATGTTGTTTTGTTGTCTGAGGTGGTTTTGGTTAGAAGATGCAGAATGCAGTCACTTTTCTGGGAAGGAGGATTGTATGTGATAAAATGATGCCTTTTTAATGGACTGGTGTTTTATCTTAAATATTTAAAAAGAGAAAGGGAGGGAGAAAGCTGAGATGTCCTGCTTTCATTTTCCCCATGTGAAATCTGTGTGAAAGGGCTTAGCCTCTTTCCAGAGAAATAACAGTCTAAACTCACAAAGTGCATAAACACAAGAGAAACAAAAAAATGCTAATTGGCGATTAAAGAAGTTCAATATTTTTTGACTGTATGGCAAAAGCTTATATTCTCAAGAATAAACATTTCTAATGAGGTCCAAAGACTACAGGGCAAAAAGAAAATGGGATAGTAAAGACTTTTTAATAATGCGAAATAGCTAGGGAGAAATAAAGACCGTTCTAAGGCTCGATGCACACCATAGCAGTTCAACTGGTTGAAAGATGAAAAATTCAGCCTAATGTTAGTTTTTTGTTTTTTGGGGTTTTTTTTCCTGCACCATAGCAAATAATTTCTTCTATGTTACCCCTTTTTTCTTCTCAGTGGCTAAAAATTTGGCTTTTCGGACTTCCGGTACTATAAGGTAAAGGAAATATGAAACCTCTAGGACATGAAATGGACTTTATCTCAGGCCAGGGTTGGGCAAAGGGTAAGGAATGGAGTCAACTTCAAGTGAGGAACCCAAGAAGATCCCAGAGCTGTGTTACCGAGAGTAGACCCTCCTCTCCTGTTCCCTGAGTGTTGTCCAGGGACAACTTGATGAAACCCACACGTGGGAAGGCAGGATTATGAATTAAATAGTATATAGGAAGAAGCATGGAGACTGTTTTAGAAATTGATGTTTTAAAACAAAAGAATGGTTTTTGATGATCCAGGGATCTACTTCTCAGAAGGAGTTCATTAACAAGAAAAAATGCTCAGTGAAAGGCCACAGGAAGAAAAGATGGGAGCAGAGAAAAGCCTCACACAGCTCTTAGGTGCTTGTACTAGCCCTGCTAGGATCGTGGTGGTGAATGGCCTTTTCTAAGAGAGAACATTCTGGAGATTTAGAAGTAATACCACCTAAGAGTTCTTGGAAGTCTTTGTTAGTATATGACCTCCCAAACCTATCAATGGGCATATATGATTTACACAAAAAGACTTGGAGTCTGTGGAGAAAGGGGGTGATCCCTAAAATAACAGCTGATATTTAGAGAGTCCTTTCTTCGTGCTGGGCACTGTGCTGAGTGCTTTTGATGTATCAGCCCAAGTAATTCTTACTCTAGACCTAGGAAGTAAGGGGCCTTGTAGAGATGAGGCTTTGACAGGTGGAGCAACTTGCCAAAGATCTTACCAGAAAGCCCTAGACCAAGTGTTTTTGTCAGTTCAGGCTGCTGTGGCAAATATCATGGACTGGGTGCTTAAACAACATGGTTATGGAGGCTGGGAAGTCCAAGATCAAAGTGCTGGTGAGAGCCCACTTCCTGACTTGTAGACAGCTGCCTTCTTGCTGTGTCCTCCAGTCACCTTCCTTGGTGTGTGGGCACAAAGAGATCTCTGTCTTCTCTACTTATAAAGGCACTAATCCCATCATGAGGATCCCACCTTCATGACCTCATCTAAACCTAATAGCCACAAAGGCCCCACCTCCAAATGCCATTGCATTTGGAGTTAGGACAACATATGAATTTGGGGGAACACCAGCATTCATTCCTTTACATTGGATTTTGAACCCAGACCTTTGAGTTGAGAGCCATGCTTTGAACTAGTCTGTTACTATTACGTCATCATTGCTGCTACCATTATAGTATTATAATAGTTTCCCTCGCAAAACAGGAATTTTACCAATGCAAGGAGTAACATAACTTCAAGGACCTACGTTTCTTTTTGCCTCAGCCTCAGATAAAATAATATTTAATAAATGAAACTTAAAATAACACCTGTCATTTCTGAGTACTTAATGCATGCTGGGTAATGTGCTTTTTGTGTATCATCTCATTTAATTATGTTAGCAACCCTGGAGGTATTAAGTAAAATGATTAAGGAGGCAAGTCAGCATCATACAGCCTGGCTTCCAGTGCCACTTCTGCCATTTACCAGCTGGGTGTCCTTGGCAATCTTCTAATTTCCCTGAACCTCAAGTTCCACATCTATGACATGGCAATAATAATCATACCACCTTCATCCTAAAGTGGTGGGGCTTAAATCACTTATCAGAATAATGTCTGAAACATAGTGATTGCTCAAACGTTAGCTTTTTATATTCCCATCTATAGGTGAGAAAACTGAGATTCAGAGAAGTTAACTCCCATGCCAAGAGCAATGGTTCTTACGTAGCGAAGCTGGGATTCTAATCTCTAGCTGCTTCAAGACTCAGTCCTTGCTCCTAAGCCCTTTGCTATAATGACATCCTAGGGTCTGGCCTCACAGCTCTGTTTTCTAAAGACCATCCAGGATGCTCCCCCACCCCCACCCCCACGTATTTAAACTCCGCCATGGATTGTCTATGAACAGGTTGCCTGGTGTGCCTGGGCATGTCAAGGTTAAGGCAATGAATAAATTAGGAAATCGACACAGTTGCAGGTGACCCATTTTTAAAGATCGAATTTGAAAGCACTTTGTCTTCAAAAGAAACTGGATTAAGCGGAACTGCCCTGTTTAGCTAAAACGCGGACCATCTATTTGAAGAAGCATTTAGGATATTTTATTTCCAATGGTGGCTTGTTCTTAAATGCATAATGTTAAAGAAGAGAGCAGAGCTTTTAGTTTTAGTGACTTTGAAGTAAAAAAAAAAAAAAGAAGAAGCAGCAGCACTATAGATTCTATAATCCATATCCAAAGTGCAGAATAGCATGAAGAAGTACAAATAAAGCATGTCCTGAATTGTTATATTCAGGGGAATCTCTTTGTAAGGTGGCATTAAAGGGAGGTGTAATGAGCTCTTTATAGGTTGACTATATGACCTTAGGCTTTTATTTTCTGTAATTTTTTGCTTTTTTAAAATGTTTTGGGAAACCATGGAATATTAGAGACCATAAATTGGGTAATGATGTGCATTTGACTAAAAGGAAAAGGATCTAACTCATCCAATGACAATGTCCAGACTTACCGCCCCAAACCTGCTGGGGATCTCATCACAGGATGGCATTAATTTTGTGAATTTGTCACATTCTGGGACTGATCCCAGTAGGCTCAGAACACTCATTTGTCAGTGCACTGCGAGTGGTTTCTTCTCTTAGATGTGGACTCATAAACTCGCAAACTCCTGATCATAACATATAAAGCCAGAAAGCCAACTGATGAACATACAGCAAACCATACTTGCCAAAGGCGTAGACACATGCCACTAGCCAACCCATTAGCTCCCTGTAGGTACAGATAACACATTGTAGTCAGCTGGTTGTGAAGCTGTAAACAGCCAAGATGAGTGAGTTACGTATTTTAAATATTCAGTGGCACGAAGCTAAGGTGGTTGATCATATTAAGTCCACCAAAGAGTGACACCTGCCACCAGGACCAGATTCCTTAAATAGCACTTGGCTGGGCACTGCTCTGTGTGACCTTGGGCAAATTACTTGCCTCGCTGTGTTTCAAGTTCTCTATCCATAAAAATATATGAATAAATGGTTCAGCAAAGTGCTTGAACCATGGGAAACCATTGTTTTTTTTACCATCCATGCTTTAATTGCCCAACAGCTCTTTTTTTTTCACATAGAAATCATCTCTCTCTCCTGTCTCTTTAAAGTGACTTTGTACATCTCTGATTTTAAAAGTTGAACTCACAGAGGAAAATAGTTTCCCTGACTTCCAAGTTCTGGTAGCTTCCAGGTAAAGAAAACAATGATAATGAGGGGTTTTTTTTCCCCCCTCCTAAGGACGTCTATGTAGCCAAGTTAAAAATTGTTAGGCTCTTTTGGTGTTGATAAAACACATAGCATTCTGTCAAAAGTCGGTAGAAAGGGGACGTGCCTATGTAAATTATCCATTTAACTTCCCCAAACTAAAGTATCCTCTGGTGTTGTAGTTTCTTTTCTTTTCCTGAAATATTTGTAATCTAGATAAAAAGTGTCTCCTTGTCTTGAGTTTTCCCCAAGTATGTTTCACTTTCCTGTGGAACAGAGGGTGGGCACCAGCTTGCTGTTTCCCCCTGACAGTCAAGCCTGCTGCCGGAGAACAAAGAGTGGACAACAACAGGGCCTTCATGCTGCAAAGACAATGGATGGTAACGGACACCTGCTTGATAACCAGTATTTCGCTGCGGTGTTTAATTCGGCTGCCTCTGGTTTTAGGTTTTATTAGAAAACAACCTTTGCATCCCTCCGTAAATCTTCTACCTCTTTTCCCTCTTGGCCTCAGACTGTGTACTTAGAAAGCATTAGCCCCGTTTGGGGTCAGACATTTGCTGGGGAAATGTATGAGCCAATCTCTTTCAGGAAAAGGGAAGCTATTACCTATGGTAATGTGGAGTCCAACTCATAATTTAGGATTTTATTTTGAGCGTTTGGCGGCCATTTACTTGTTTTCATTCAAATCAAGGAGTTAGAGTTTCAAAGTAAATCATTTTCCTGTTCTGAGTCTTGACTTCCCAGTGTTTCCCCTTGACGTGTCTGTGAAATGTGTTATCCTGGATTAGTACAAAATCAGGCACCAGTGCCTCAGCATTAAATATCACACGGCTGTATTAACTTTTTATGAGATGAAGCCGAGCTGCAAAACATTATGTGTGGATTTTGGAGAGGATTGTTTCTGACTGGTGAGTTATGATGACTGAGTTTTTATCTATAGTACTAGAGTAGGGCTGATCGGATTAATGCATTTTAGGCATATAAACCTGAATTATAAAGACGAGAAATATGTTCTCATCGTGCGCAATTCTTTGAGGGTAATGGTGTAACTGTATGAGTTTTTTAAGCTATTGAAATATACTCTGGATGATTGGAGAAGGCTTATATTTCTCGATTCCCTGGGATACTAATATGCATATCTCTAAAAGGAAATGGAATATAATGGCCTTGCCAGGGCTGTCTGTGGTTGATGGGACACCCAGCGCCATCGAATCACGGGCTGCACTAAATGTGATTAGGAGCTGTCACAATACATTTAGCCCTCATCGGTTAGAGAGAGAATCTGGGCCAAAGGTCATTCTCTACAGCAAAGTGGGCATTTAGTGCTTTTATTTGCGCTAATGGTAAATGATAGTTAATGAAAATCATTTATAAACCTTGTCCAAACCAGTGTTTCTCTACTGAAAACGGCGGCTGGCTGCCTCTTGGAAGGGCTGTAATTGCAATACGGTTGACGCCATGTGATAGTAATTGGGCTCACAGCTTAATGAACTCTGCGTCCGGGAACTCATTTCCACATAGTGGGAAAACAGGCTGAGGTAACAGCCCTCCCCGATGGGAACTCATACTCCTGCTTCGTCGGGTGGACCTTTGTCACTTTGCACTGTGAAGTGAAATATTACCACCTTTGAAATGATGTGCCCAGTCCGAGGCCTCATACTTTTGGATCTTGGTTGACATATACCCTAATGATGATTAATAGCCTTTTCAAGTATACTAGTTGTTTTAAAGGTCATTTAATCTTTATGTAGCAGCTTAATTGAAATTTTATCCTTCTGGTACACCTGGCGTTCATTTGGGGAGGAAAAGATGCGGTCGCTGCAAGCTGATGAGAAAGACTATTTGGCATTCCTTCTCTTTCCTCAGGTTTTCACTTCATTCATTTGAAAAATCTTTATATTCGTTTACTTCTTTGGCAGTAGTTGTGGTAAAGTTTCTCCTGGCGAATCCAATGCTTGGCAGCTTCTTGGCTTGTTTCCATTTCATCAGCCAACCGCCGGGAGGCGATGCCCAGCCGCTTAGCTTTACCTTTGGAATCACAGACGTCTGGGCAGGAGAGTGCTGACCCACTTGAAGGACTGGTATTTGAGTGAAAGTGTTCCTGAGGACTTTCAGCGGTCTGTAGAAGACTCAAGATTTGAGATGATTTATACCAAAGACCTAATAATCACTCATGTTTATTGAGTACTTACTCAATGCTAACCCCTGAGCTAGGCCTTTGATGTGAATAAACTCACTGAATCTTTGCAAGAATCCTGTGTGGTCTGTAGGGCCTCCCCATATTATAGGTGAGGATGTGGGAAAGACAGGTTACATTACTCCCCTTGTCAGGCGGCTAAGAAGGAGGGTTATGCTTAGCCCTGTGGCTCTGTGTGCAGATTAGGAGAAGACTCTCCCTCTGGTGATGGCTTGGCTGGCCCAGCACAGGGTGGATGGCAGCCCGTGTTTGCACCTGCTGCCAGGGACCCTTGTGCACTGCATAACCCCCACCGCTTGTGCCGCAGCCTGGCCCGTGGGTGACAGATCCTGAATCAGACTGCAACAGGTAGAGCAGTGCTGTCCAGTGGAAATAGAGGGCCATTTTAACTTTTCTAGTAGCCACATTTTAAAAAGACACAGACAAAAGTATTTTTAAGGGTGCATTTATTTAGCCTAATAGATTCAAAAAGTTATTTCAACCTCTAATCAATATCAAAATTATTGACATGTTTTACTTTCTTTTTATTTTATTTCTGTCTAACCCTTCAAATCCATTGGGCATATCATACTTCTCGTATTTTTCAGTTTAGTGCTTAGACACATTTCAAATGCTCAGTAGCCATGTGTAGCTGGTGGTTCGGAGTTCTAGAGCCCCAGGTCTTAACCCCCCGATCCCCAGTTGATTCTGAAAGAATAAGCTGAATTCACTCAAACCACCCTCAATTAAGAAAACCTTATAAGAAACAATCAGGTAGATCAGAAATTCCAAACATGGTTCCCCTGGCTGCTATCAGGGTAATTATGAAAGCTTTGTTTTTGCATACAAAGGGTACATCAGCACTATTGTTAGTATAGTCACGTCTTGGTGATACAGAGTCTGAATATCTATATTAATGGGTTGTCAAATTCTGTGGATCCTTAGTTGCTGTCTTTTTGCCATTCCTTCTGTCGTTTGCAATTCAGCCACAGGATGGCAAAGATCTCCAGAAGCATTAAGACCCAAACCAAAGAACTTTTCAACATCTCATCATCTCTGGTAAGAGTAATCTGCCCCAGAAGCTTAAAGACGTTTCTGGGTGACTGGTTCAAGGACTTTCAATGATGTTTATACTCTGTAGAATTAGACAAAGTTACCAGAGGCACAAAAACACGGGCTGAGCCTAGTTTCTTGTCTTCTTAACGGTGCCTGCCAACATGATTTAATTAATTAAATTCGATTTATGGAATTTTTTTTCTTAAATAATCTACTTCATTCTTTTTGGTAATAGGGTATGAATCATACTGAATGTCATCAGTCTATAACTGGTCATATCTTTTTGGAAAATGTTCAAGATTCTTTTGAAACTCTCTGGGAAGTGGTGACATCACTTAAAAGGGTTTGTAGAGCTTTAATTACTAGTTGATTACTACGATTGCAGTCTGGGAAACCTGCCATATGACGGAGAGTGGTACTTGGGTGGCGTGGCCCAGTTTTCTTGAAGCAGGGACAGTTGTGAGTAGTGTAGCATTTGGGGAAGAAGATAGGCCTTAGGATCTTAGGTTTGGTATGCTGTCTCTTCGTTTTCTTATCAATAACGTGAGAGAATGAACCCTGCTACCTGGGATTGTCATGAAGAACTAACGAGAACTTAGGTAAAGTATCCAGCTTTGTGCCTAGCAGAGATTAGACAATCCCTGAATTACAGTCATTGTCATTACTAATGGAAACGATTGGCTTATTTTTTTGAGTTGGTTATACTTTTTTTCCCCGACAAAACATAACTAGTAACATTTATGGTTTATTTTTAACAAAAACTGTTTCCTAGTTCTCACAGTCATGATCTCACTATACAGCTGTGTTAGTAGAAAGACAATAGTATCTTTCTCAGAAAAAGAATGAATTGAGAAGTTACCAAAATAAAGATTATATTATTTATATAAGACTAGTAAAAAGCGTTGGATAAAAAGTAGAACTTTTGGTGTCGTAAGAGTAGAAAGATTGCTAAAAAACCCAAAAACATGTATATATATTTTCCTCCCTCCCCCCTTCCATCCCTCCCTCCTTTCTTTCTTTCTTTCTTGGAAGGAAATGGGTTTGGTTGGTGGAAAGTTTGGGCTTGGGGTCTTGTGTGTGGAACAGGGAGTTCTGTGACTGTAGAAGTTTAACTTCCAGATCAGGGTGATGTGGGTGGATTATGACTGTGGGGATATTTTTATTCAAGAAATACTATTAGTCTGACCTACCAAGGTCTGCATAATGGGTATAAAATTCAAATGCTCCTTAATTTGTCTGTGTTATTGAGCTGTGTTGCTTAACTCTTTGGAGTGGCTACCAAGTATCTTTCGAAGAATGAAATGCATTTTAGAGTAAGAGTCAAAGAAATACAGGCGCTGGGATGCAGTTGCACACCTCATCAGTTAAGAGCCTCTTGTGTAAGCAGCAGATCCCAATTCTGTCCAAGTTTTGGTATTAGAACAGGGGCACTGAGTAGATGGGAGGGTGGGTAGTAGACTGAAGGAGGGTGCTTGGTAATAGATTAAGAACCAGCAGTTCTTGGCATCTGGGGTTAGGATCCAGCATTTAGAGCATGTTTCATTTATGATCCTGTGCCGCTTTGTTCAAGATTGGGAGTTACAGTAAAGTGTCCAGCAGCTGCCCCTGGGATTAGTTGGGGTGCCTGGCTTTGTAATTCCACCATGACTGTAGAGTACATCTGGATGCTGAAGGGCCAAGGCAGTCAACCAGTGAATGTCCACTGCAGGTGCAGTTTCCACTTCGGAGCAACTGCTGTTAACAACTGCTTCCACCTGTCTGAATTTTCCTGTGGCTCTTTCTAGTGCTGATGCCCTACTTCACCTTGCCCCCTTTCATACGGTCAGAAGGTCTCTGGCATAGTCAGCTGCCATGTTGTGGGTGCTTTGGTCTTCCGAAACTTTGACCTTCTTGTGGCAGGCCACAGTCTCAGCAGCCGTTGAAAATTTCTCTGTGGAATGGTGCTATTTCCAGTTTTCCTGTTCTTTATCTCTTATGTGCCAGAAAAAGCAAGAAGAGAGACAAGAAAGAACAAGTGATATTACAATTTAAGTCTACATCTTGTAAAATCAAAACAGAGCACAATTTATAATGATCTTTATACGCTGAGCTGCTCTTGGCAATTAGTAACGTGGTTTTATCCCTCTTCTTATTTTCTGTAACACTCCTACACACACACACACACACACACACACACACACACACAGTGACATGATTATGAAACTGTCATTGAGGTGATTTTTTTTTTCCTCCAGCAATGAAATCTGATCAGTGCCTTTGTAAGTCAATGCCCGTGGACAGTGTGGAGCATGATTGTGTGGTTGATGGCTACAGTGGAGAGGCTGGCATGGTGTTTCCCACACATCTCTTTGAGGTGCTGCAAAGATAACTTTGACATTTTAATGTAGTGTCAGTACACATTATGATTCAGAGAGCGTTTTGTGTAATGCTAGGCACATAATAGGAGGTCAATAAATTCATGTTCCTGATTGATTGATGCGGCACCTGTAGTGTGTAATTATTCATCTCTCAAGACAGTGATTAGGACCTAGCTGGTAATAGAAATTGTGAAATACCATAATTTTGTTAGAGTTGGTTCCTTCGATTCTTTTGCCATTTTTGAACTCCTTCAGCCATAGCTGTGGGTATAAGACATTCTCAGAGTGAAGATATGAGGCAAAGGATATGAGTAGAAGACACGGGTTCTGTCACAGTGTCAGGTCCAAATGGTCATGTATTCTGAGGAAACCAGGCCAAACTCTAAACTGCACTAGAAATTCCTGCATATGTCTCCAGAATTTGTCAGTGACTTATAGAACATGGCTCTGTTTTTGTAGGCTGTCATCTATTTATCTGCTCATGATTTTCCTTCAGATAACTCTTATTCTAATTTTCAGACATGAGTGTGTGAACCCACATCTCCAGAAATGGGTCTCTGATAGTTTTAAGCTGAGGAAATGAAAGCTCTTGGTGAAAAAGAGATGCTGGTTATTAGAAACCTGCCATCATGGGGGTCATTTTATCTTTTATTTATTAATTTATTTATTTTTAAAGATTTGATTTATTTATTGGAGAGTGAGAGTGCAGGCACAAGCAGGGTGGGGCAGAGGCAGAGAGAGAGAATCTCAGGCAGACTCCCCACTGAGTGTGGAGCCTGATGTAGGGCTCAATCTCATGGCCTTGAGACCCTGACTTGAGCCAAAATCAAGAGTTGGACACTAAACCGAGTGAGCCACCCAGGTGCCCCCCGGGGGGGGGGTTATTTTAATCTCCTACCCACAAGTGAGTCTGGTAACACTCTTCCAGTTGCTAATGATAGGAAACTGAGCATAACCAATAACCAATTCAAGAGAAATGAAATGTGTTGACTCATAACTTGAAGTTCTGGGGTAGCACTGGCTTCAGGCTCAGTGGGCTTCAGGGCTCAATTTAGAATTTAGTTTCTCTTTATGTCTTGGCTCTGCTTTCAGTGCATTTGCTCTGTGCTCACACAGTGTCTTCCTTTCCGGTCACAGATAGCTGCCATGTTTTTTAGGAGGACTCTTTGGAAGTCCCAGCAGCCTTACAGGTTCCAACTGGGTTGTGCGTTCATTCATGGATGATTCACTATGGCCCTGGTGAATGTCAAATCATAAGTGGTTCAGGTCTGCGTTATATGCTTTATACCTGGAGTTTGGGGTTGTAGTCCCTCTCCAACTACCTCCAAGTACATTCCTACTGAACATACGTTGGTGATTAAATCGGAGAATTTTTAAAGGCTTGATGATCTTTCAGTCACTATGTTAAAATCATACATGGAACCATTCCTAAAGTTATTTCAGTTTTAGAAGTTCCATTGAGGTCAATAGGAATCTTGCTTGGGAAGGACTGTATTTTCAAAGATAATATTAAATATTTTGTACTTACACAAGTCAAGAATACTGTAGACTTTTGCCAATAAAAGACTGTAGAGTTTCACTTCTAAGTTCTATTGCAGTACCCCTATTTCAGTCCACCATTATCCTAACTCAGTTTTCTTAAATTACTTTTCATGCAAATATCAATGTTACTCTTTTTAAAAGACCAATCGCATTCAATGTCATGTCTCCCTCACTTTGTAGGGGATAAAATTTCCATGAATGGGCTAGAGTTTCTCTCTTGAGATTTGTGGACTGAATGAGGCCATCTGCGTAGATAAGTTTAGCATCTATTTAGATGTTTTTAGAGTCTGTTTAATTGATAATCAAGACTCAGGCCTGTTGATTAACAAATTAGTTTCTCTTTTAGTGAACTGTGTTTCCCACACTAAAAAGCAAAATTCCCCGTGCCAAATCTCAGAATTCTTAGGAAATTGTGTACTTGAAGTCAGTTGTTATGTTCAGTTTGAGTTTCTATGATAAAATATCTAATACATGTCATATGCTGGCTCTCCCTGGGAATTAGAAGTGGAGAGTCCATTTCACATCTCAGATAGGCATACTGGAGTGAGTTCATGATTATATTCCATTTGACTTTCCAGTTGTGAACCTGGAGTTGAGCCCATGTTTGGGACTGGTAAACATGATTTTATCAATATTCCATTCCTCTTTGCTTTTGCACCCAGCTGTCCTGCGAGGTTATTGCCTCCACGTTGAATTTTCTCCTTGCTCTTCTGTTTTGTCAGTGGGAACACATGAAGCACTTTGTATTCTGTTTATTCTTAGTTTTTTTTTCATCAGGTGCTATGCACTTCTGAAAACAAGGTCACTGTGTTATCAACTGAAGATTGTCTGTTATAAATAATCAGTAAAACAAAAAAAAAAACAAAAACCCCAAAAAAACAACACCCAAGAAACAAAACTAATGCCATAAAATGCATTATTATTTGGATAAAAATTCGTATATCTTATTCTAGTTAAAATTGTTTAATATGTCTTATATATATGTGATAAAAATGATATAGGTGATATATATCTTTGCATCGCTCTACGAATATTCGTTTGTTTTTTCCCTCATGAAGCAGAATTGTCAAAATTTCTGTAACCCCAGTGCAGAACTCAGTAACTTTGAATACTTTGCTAGATTCAGGCAGATGGATAGAAACCCGGCTGAGAGATGGGATAAAGCCTCATAACAAAGGGGCCATCTCTGGGTGGAGAAAGGGCTATGATGTGAGCCTTTGATTGGAAAGATACCTTTCACTTATGTCGTGGTTAACTCTGTTTTTTAAGCTAGTGGTACATGTAAAACAGTCCCGTGGGAGTCATTCATCTGATTGAGTGGTTGACGGGGAGGAGCTCCCCAGACTCAATACTCTCAAAGGGCCACTGTCATCAAGGACCCATGAGGGGTTAAGCGAGGGACCGCTCTTTCAGGAAATTCATAGAGGCAGTTCACCCAAAGAAGGAAGCTTGTTCTAGAATTTACACCTGACCCCAGCAGCTGCAAGCTTCTTTCCAAAATGATTATATTAGTGAATTTTACAGAATTGATGTAAAGAATAAATTTCTGTTAATATGGAACTTCAGCTATTCCTTTTCCTGTAAACAAGCTGAACTTTGTCACGTTAAGAAGAAATATGATAAATTTCTAGTACAAAAATGACCATGCCACATTTATTTATATGTTAAACTAAATGAAAATCTGCATTATTGTTAAAATAATTATATATTTTAACACTGTAAATGTTTATATATGTACGTGAGTATAATATTAATAGATTGTAGGGGATAAAAACAATCATTATTTTAATAGCTGTGACTAAAGTTTTTTTCAGTGAGGAAACCATTTTTGTTTAGGGATTATCCAGGGAAAAGTGAAGCCTCAGAGGCGAGGTCTGTAAGAAAGATAGTAAACAGTTATGTAAATGTATTTGTGTATGCAGTGAACAAAAATGGTAGAGAAGTGGATGAAAGAAAGAAGAGTGGACAGAGGAATGGGCAGAAGTAAGTGAATGAGACAAGACAACATGGGAGAAGGATGGAGTCTATGAGGAGAGGTGGTCAGGAAGAAATTCCCAGTGTTAGGCTGGCTGAGGGATATTTGTGTTTTTTTTGTTTTTTTTTTTTTAAGATTTTATTTATTTATGTGACAGAGAGACAGCCAGCGAGAGGGGGAACACAGCAGGGGAGTGGGAGAGGAAGAAGCAGGCTCCCAGCAGAGGAGCCCGATGTGGGACTTGATCCCGGAATGCCGGGATCACGCCCTGAGCGGAAGGCAGACGCTCAACGACTGCGCTACCCAGGCGCCCCCTGGCTGAGGGATATTTGAATATGAAAATGTCTAATCATCAAACTTACGATATAGCTGCATTTTAAAGTCATAAGTAAAGTCTGTCACACATCCTGATGCATGGTTTGGGTTATCACAGGGTCTGAAACCCATGACTGGGCTGGCACAGAGCCGAGAAGGGTGCAGCATGAAATGAAGTCTCATCTGGGACGTGGAAGACATCTGGTAGACCCATTGTGATCTTGAGGCAAAAATCCCCTAGGAATTTTAAGAAAATCTCTGTTCGATACTGAGCTCTCTAGAGATCTGGGAAAATTAGGTGGTGCCAATTTTATCTAAATCAGAAAGGAAAAAATGGGTGGAAATGTGGGTAGGTAGATATGAAGAAAGATGCCATAAGCAGAAAGACATTGCTTGGTGAATTCGGAGTTCTACAACCTAGATTTTCCATCTCTACAGGACGGTGGTATAATTCTGGCCAATGTTATCACAAGAAAAAGGAGGAACTGGAGGGCAGTTTGGAAGAGGCTTTTAGAGGCTTCCTGGTTCAAAGGGGGTCTTTATGGACCCACTCAAACTGCCAGTGTGTTTAAATGTGAAGTCCTTTTGGGATCCAAGCGGGAGAGTAACCTAATACTGCCCATCTCTTGCTCTCTTCATTTCACGGGGACACTTCCCTTTAGGGTTCTATATATGATCCACACCTGCCAGTCCCCAGAGACAGAGACAGACAACAATACTTCATTTCTCTGCTCTCACTTAAAACCCTCCTCTCCAGCCAATTTCCTCAGAAACACTTCTCTGACTCTTTAGAGGGGACTGAGGATGCAGTTCACATCAATGAGTTGAATTAATAATTTGATTACTGTAAAATAAGGCCACTTATTGATTCATTTTGATTCTCTTGATATATATAGCTCCAAAACACTGGTTTCAGTGGTTTTTCTCTTCTTCAGTTTCCTGTAGGCTTATCACCAAACTTCACCAGAAGTCAGTGAGCTGAATTCAAAAGCACAAGTGAGGAACATTCAGGGGTGTCCACATGGAATTTTAATTATCCTGCCTGGGAACATTTTTATTCAAACTCTTTATTAATAGAGAAGATTTCGGGGGCTTACCTGGTGCTCAGGAGGGCTAATTCTTCACAAAAGTAATGTAAGCAAGTACTTAGCTTGTCATTTGGTGATCTTTTTTTGGTCTAGCACGGACCAGTTGTTTCACCTGTGTTACTCTAATAATGGGCCCTCGTCATCTCCTGCTTGTGTTCCCAGAGACACCTCACATCCCTTTGGGATGCAGTGTAGACACTGCATAAACCCGTGCTGAATTGCATTCAGCCATGAAGGCAGTGCTTTGATGACGTAATGTATAATCTGGCCTAGCTCTTGTGAGAATCTTGTGTGGAATCTTGACTATAAACGCTTTGAATTCCATGGATTCCACGGACGGTGTCATTTCCTTATCAAGTTTGAATTGCATGCATCTCCTGGGCGGATCTTTTGGTGGATTGATCACATAATGGAGAAAGAGGTAGACCAGCATAGTTGCGAAGACTCCCTGGCTCAGCAGATGGTTTGCTTGCTGCTTCGCAGCTGAATGACCTTGGAAATTTCTTGCTCCTCTGCACCTCAGTTTATTAATTTATAAAATGGGAATAATAATAGTTCCTACCTGATAAGTCTGATAGAAGGATGCAATGAATTAATATACGCACAACTCTGAGAATAGTACATGGCACATACGTTCTATAATTAACACAGTCGCTATTGCTGTTATTCGTAGCAAAAATCCTTAATGTTTAATGTGGTGTAAGTCAGGGTACATCTCTTTCTTCTTCTTTTCATTCACGAAGTATATGCTTATTGTGTCTCTGGATACTGACTGCTGGAGAGAGAAATTATGAATTTAGGGTTTTCCCTGAGTGGCACTAAATAACAATAGCTTTCCCCCAGCTCCTGGAAGCATCCACATGCCCAGGACCAGGGCTGCTCTTGCATTAAAAGCAAAAAGGCCTACACTTGTCCAGGAACTCCCCACCTGCGTCCATCATTCTTTGTCTAGCTGTAGCCCGCGTGGGCGCATTTATCCATTTTGATTAGAAGGCGAATCGATAGTCAAGCATACAGATTCCCTCAGGCTCAGTCCCAGAGCTGCCTTTGGCTTAAGGCAAAGGAAAATATTCTTTTTCTCTCTTTGTATCATTTCTTACTGCAATCAGACTTTGGATGGAGAGCCTTGGGGCCCTAATCCTGGGTGATATATTAAGGGAGGAAGCACATTCCTCTAACCCTGCATCCCCTTCCTGTCTTTAGATCTTTTGAGGACTCCAGATCCACTGTTTGTTTGTACGACAAAAGCCTAAATGTCAGGTGATAATGCCCCAGAAATGTTTTCAGGGAATGTGATTTAGTGTGGCTTCAGGGACGCTCGATAGTTATAATGATTTTGACCATGTGAAGAATTCAACAGGAGACTCATGTGATGAGTCATTCAACAAATTTTTATTGATCACTTACTATATTCTAGGCCCCATACAGAGTGCTGGGGATACAGCAAGGTCACTGGTTTCCTGGTACTTAGTAGTTCAATTGTGGCAAGACAGAGGTGCTGCGTATTTCCATTTGCTGCTTCAGCTCCGACATCTACCCTTCTCAGCTCTAATCTGCCTGGGAGACTAATCTGAATGGTTTACATCAGGGACCAGCAGACTATGGCCCACGGGCCAAATCTGGCTTGGCACCGATTTTTGTATGGCCCATGAGCCAAGAATGATTTTTGTAGTTTTAGACGGATGAAAAACAAGTTCCAAAGATGATTTTATGACATGTGAAAGTTCTATGAGACTCAAATCTCAATTGTCTAAATAGAGTCTCATTGGCACACAGCCATACCTGTTTATGTACGCACACTTATGGCTGCTTTCTACCCTAGGAGCAGATCCAAGGAGTTGTCAGAGAGACCCTATAGCTTGAAAAGCCTGAAACACTTACTGTCTGACCCTTTACAGAAAAAAAGTGTTGATCCCTGGCTTTTGTCCATAGACTCCTTGCCCTCTTGTTGTTGAACTTGGCAAATGGGGAGCTGCTGCTGGAAATCAGAGGACAAGGAGGAGGGACTTAGGGGCATCTCTTCTCCAGCTTTCTCTCTTTGGAGTCTTTGTGGGTTGGCTGAATGAGCTCCTACCAGGTGGTCCTTGAAATACAAAACCCATTCCTTCTCTGGGCTGCCGGCTGCTCCCTCCCTCGCCCCTCCAGGCCCAGGGGTAATAATGTCCCTCATTGTTCCTAGGCCCTGGGGACTGCACTAGCCGTGCTTTCCCCACACACTGCCTCCACTTCTGTAATTAGCCCCTTTAGTAGGGGATGCTCCCACAGCCAGTTTGTGTGTAATATCTATGTCTTGCTTGGACCCTAATGGATAAAACAGTACTGAGGAATTCAGAGATCCAAATAAGTTTAGATGGTGAAAATAAAATATTAAATAGAAAACAGAGTGAATGGTCAGGCCTCTTGTGGAGGTGAAGTCTGAATGCTCAGGAGAAAAGAGAAGAAGATGCCGGGAAATGCCACTTTGTGAAGAAGTACCTGATGTAAACTTCTTAAGAGTGTTGAATTACAGAAAGGGCACCTGTAGGCCAGAGGACAGTGTGTGATCTAAGATGGGAGAAGGAGGAGCCAGTTATGTGGTCTCGTAGGTGTGTGCTAAAGGTTTTTATTATAAATGCAGTGGAAATATTTAAACAAGGACGGCATAATCTGATTTATGAATTTTGAAAAAAAAAATCACTCCAGCTCTTGTTTGGAGAAGGAATTGTTTGGTGGCGAGAGTGGCTGAACAGACACGGGCAGCAGGATAGTGATTGTAGCAACGGGCAAGTCCATAACCGGAAGGCCATGGCCGCTGCTGCTCTGGCTTCTCCCACAGGAACTTGGGAGAAGTCACCATGCGCCTGGTATTAAGGAATGCTGGAGTTGGAGGCGGGACAGTGGTGATTGGAGTGAGGTTTCCTTAAAGGTTTGGTACGTCCTTCTGGCTTTTCCGTGGAGAGGAAATTGTATTTCTATATTTCTTTGGGTGATAATGTCTCGTTTTCTGCATTTATAATTCCTTCTAAAGCCTTATGACCCTCTCTTCAGATAGCGAAGAATAAAAGCTAGTTTGAGAGATTTTTTAATATCTGGTTCCTGTGCGAGCAGAACAGGAAAACATTTTGCATTAGCTCAGGCCATTTGTGATTGTGTTTTGATTGCACTGACTGGCTTGATTGTGTTCTCAGTACACAATCTCTGTGTCTCTGAATTGTTCCTTTGGGTTTCTTGGTCAGAGTACTGTGGTTAACTTTTGTATTCTATTTTCAGTGTTTCAGCCACATTCATTGACAGCCCATGCTTACAAAGGCTGGTATTCATTCTCTCTGCCTCCACCTCCCCACCTCTAAAGACACACACACACACACACACACACACTCACTCATACTCACACTCACTCACTCACTCTTAGGGCCATTGTAAAATTAGATCCTTGCTGGCATCTTGTGATCATTCCCAACATCCTGGAAGAGGGAGATATCCTCCAGTGGGATTGCATAGCACAGTGGCAGGAATATTTTGTTGCTTCCCTTCCTGCCCCTCTTCCATGTAGTTTTGGCTAGGCCTGTGCAAGAGATGTGGCCCCTTTCTCAGCCGGCAGCTTCCTGCTACTCGGATGAACAGGGTGAGCCCAGAAGTGATCCTTCTTAAGCACCTTGGGCAGTTTGACAAAACCTTCCACTGCTTGCTTTTAACCACTTAGAATTTTCTTTCCTCCCAACTTGCATGTTTTACTTAGTTTTGCCTGTTTCCTGTGGTATATGTGGTAAGTTCTCTCGGTAGGCGCTACACGTAGTTTAAAGCAGAGCCAGAAGCATACGTATAATTCCTTCATTTATTTAGCACGTACTTACTGGGTGCGTACTGGGTAGCAGGCCCTGTGCTAGTGAGTGCAGAGTCTTTGTCTTCAAGGAGCACATGACTGTGGAGGAGTTGGGCACCTAAGCCAATAATTATAATTCAATGTGGCAAGTGAAATAGAAAGATGATGGTTATTATAGAAGCTTGGAAGTGTAGTGCTTGACAGCCCAGACTCTGGAGCCAGACAGCCTTGGTTCCAATCCTAGCTGCACCACTAATTATCTCTGTGATTCTAGGCACATTACTTGAAGTCTCTGTACCTTATTTTCCTTATCAGGAAAAAGGAGCGACTGTAAGGGTTAAGAGAGCTAACAGAACAGAGCAAAACAGCTGTCGCAGAACAGAAGAATGCCTGGTGTCGAGTAAATGCCTAAATAACCATTTGCTATTATTATTAATATACCCTCATAATCCTCACAGGATTAAACTTTGAAAAGGAGGACGGAACTTAACATGGTTAAGTAGTTACCACTTCACGTGGAATCTGGAGAATTTTTCAGAGCAGTTAAGAAGAAGCCAATTTCTGGTTTGCGAGATCACTTTTAGTAACTAAAAATACAGGATTGAAGCCTTAAAAATACTTCCAATGTATTTTCCCCCTTGCATTCATCATGCTTCGGGCTCAGACCTCCTGAATCTGGATTGCTATGTTGCAAGAAGAAGAAATGAATCTTTTCTGTTTACTAATAGAGCCAGTTGCATTGATGCTAGGGAACATTTTTCATCTTGTAATCCTGGACTTCAATGCCTACCTTTTAAAATTAGCTGTCTTCCTCCGGGCTTTCCAAGGAAATAGGTGACTGCAAAAACTGGATATATTGGTTTTAATTCCCATTTTTCAGCGTCGCACCTCCTAAGCGGCATAGGCAGGGAGAGCCTTCAGAAATTCCTGCAAGTATGAAGTATAGAGACCATTAGCATCCAGTGTCTAAACAGCAGCCTTTCCACCGGCCAGTCATCCCAATCTTCCAAATGTTTCTCTGAAATCATTGCACCGGCTAAGCTCTCGTCGACACATCCTTTCCCTTGGCATCTTGAGGGATTGTGTCTGAGGGATGCCATTGAATCCCCATTAACTAGCACGTATTAGCTGCTCAATCATGGCTGAATAAACAGATGAATAACTGATTGTAGCGTTTGGGTCTATCATAAAGTATGGTTATCACCTACCCACCGAAAGAACTTTCTTTTCTATTTCCTCCCTCTTTCTATATCTTCTTCGTAGACAAGAAACTACAATATTTTATGCCTTTGGTAGGACTGCTCAATACAGTTATGTAGTTTGGTATCGCATAGAAGCATCCAGACAGGAAGACATGTCGGCACTGAAATTCAGCCCGTGCTTGGCTCACCTGGTCACGTGCTTTTGCGAGGGGTTCTATCTAATCCAAGGCAGGGGTGCCCTTTCTGCACCTTGGCACAGCAGTACTGTCCACTGGCCAATTCAGGGGTCTGCGGGGTGGGGCTTTTCTCTCCCGTGGACAGGCACCGTGTACTGACTCTTCAGCACAGACGTGACATCTTTAGCTACTGTTTGTACGGGTGCCGTGCAGCCTAGTGGTGGCCATGGCAGTGAATTCGCTATGCCATCATCTGTGTTCCATGATTACCCAAAGCAGAAAGGAAATAGAAAGAGTAAATAAGTGCCTTGTTTCATTAAGCCTGATGCCCAAAGTGCAGAGCCCTCTTAGTAGGATCCTGCTCTGTCACCCAGATCCGTGATGTACTGTGCTCTTCAGAGCAGTCGGCTACTATTTTCAGATGGTTTCATAACCATATGGATAACTCATTACAGTCTTTTCCTTTCTACTGGAATATTCACTTTAAAAGCGTCTCCGACTAATGACGAGTTTTTTAGCACCATCTGTACATAGGTGAGGGGGAAGGAGTTTAAAAGTAAAGGCCCCACAAAAACCTAATTGCCCTCTCAGCCAAAATTTTTCAGTTCATGCCCCCACTGTTTCTGTTGTGCGAACTGCTAGCAATTAGAAGAAATGAATAGTTTATACCTTTTCCCTGTGCATCCCCTGTTCGGCTCTGCTAATGTCTAATGAATGGGCTGGAGAGTGGGAGGCTGCAAATCAGCCAGGCCCTCATCGAGCTCCTGCAGGGATGTGAGGGGTACAAGGAGGTGGGAAAACCGGGGCCAGCCTTCCTGGAGTGCTGCTCTATCCATGGGCCAATGGCTTCATGCAAGTCACTGTGCTTCTTTCTTGGCTGGTGGTAGGATTTCAAATATACTTTTTAATTTCCCCCCAAAAGGATAGATTGTAGGATTCAAGTGGTTAACTTTATTATTTATTTATTTATTTATTTAAAAGATTTTATTTATTTATTTGACAGAGAGAGACACAGCCAGCGAGAGAGCGAACACAAGCAGGGGGAATGGGAGAGGAAGAAGCAGGCTCCCTAGTGGAGCAGAGAGCCCGATGCGGGGCTCCATCCCAGGACCCCGGGATCATGCCCTGGGCCGAAGGCAGATGCTTAACGACTGAGCCACCCAGGCACCCTTCAAGTGGGTAACTTTAATAAAAGAAGGAGACTGGTGTGGTAGAAAGAGGACGTGTTGGAGATGAGGATAAACAAGTGAGCCCTGACTCGTAAAGGGAGCAGTTGCCAACCCTGTATCCGGGGGAATGTCCAGGCCTTCTAGTGCTTTCAAAGAAGGTAAATTTTGATGTGAAACCTAATGGATTTTTAAATGTTGGCTCAAATCCTTTCTTTCTTTCTCTCATTCATTCATTCATTTAGAGAGTGCCACTAGCAGGTAGGGAGAGGCTCCATCCTCACGGACACTTAACTGACTGAGCCACCCAGGCGCCCTGCAAATTCTTTAAAAGCATCGTGGAATTTAAGAAACAAAACTGATGAACATAGGGGAAAGAGGAAGAAAGAGAGGAAGGCCAAACCATAAGAGACTCTTAACGATAGAGAACAAACTGAGGGTTGATGGGAGAGAGTGGGTGAGGGATGGGCTAGGTGGGTGAGGGGTATTCAAGAGGGCACTTGTGATGAGCACTGGGTATTGTATGTAAGTGATGAATCATTACATTCTCCTGAAACTAATATTACACTGTATGTTAACTAACCAGAATTTAAATAAAAAATTGAAACATTAAAAAAATGAAATAAAACAATACGGGACAGATTGCTTCCACAGTGGGATTCAGTCCTTTTGTTGAGCATGTGACTTCTGAATTAGTGGGGTGGGTGCAGAGCAGAGGCCTGGATTGTCCTGTTTTAGAGTTGTCTCCAGGGGGCCCTCTATGACAGCGGGGTACAGACAGTCATGGCGTTGGGAGGTTGGGAAGCACGGGGCTAAGGGGACAGGGATCCCTGCTCATGGAACAGAGGGCCAGCATCTCTTCGTGGAGCCTGGTGCTGCCCCCGTGCTGTGACGTATATTGCCACGTACTGTACAGTTGGCTAAGAGCTAATCATACCCAAGCTCTGCGGAGGAGGCCCAGAGACCAGTCAGGATTCTCCAGGAGACTAGGAGCTGTATATGTATATGTGTATGTGTATGTATATGTATGGGGATATTTTTATATTTATACAACATTTATAAATACATTTAAGTACAAAAATATATGCATATATATGTGTATATGCACACATGTATATATGATTTATTTTAAGGAATTGGCTTATAGAGTGGTGGGGCTGGCAAGTCTGAAGTCTGTAGGGCAGGCCAGCATGTTGGAAAATCAAACAGGTTGGAAATTTAGGCAGGTTTTCTGTTATGGGTTTTTTTTTTTTTTTCCTTCCAAGTTTTTATTTAAATTCCAGTTCGTTAAGATACAGTGTAATATTAGTTTCACATGTAGGATTTAGTGATTCATCACTTACATATGACACCTGGTGCTCATCACAAGTGCCCTTCTTAATCCCCATCGCTCATTCAACTCTGCCCCCCACCCCCTCCCCGGCACAGCTCCCCTCCAGCAACCCTCAGTTTGTTCTCTATTGTTAAGAGTTGGCTTTATGGTTTGCCTCTCTCTTTTTCCCCCTGTGTTCATCTGTTTTGTTTCTTAAATTCTGCACGTGAGTGAAATCAGATGGTATTTTTGTTTCTTGATTGACTTATTTCACTTAGCATGATACTCCCTAGCTCCATCCACTGTGTTATGGTTTTGAGGCAGAATTTCATCTCTCAGAAGTCTGTTTATGCTCTTATAGCTTTCCACTGATTGAATGAGGCCTACCCACATTATCTAGGCTAATTTCCTTTATCGTCAACTGATTGGAGAAGTTAACCACATCTACCTAACACCTTCACAGCAATACCTAGATTGGCATTTGATTAAGTAACAGTAATGTAGGCTAGCCAAGCTGACACATGAAACTGACCGTCATATCCCAGTTTGTTATCATGATGTTGGGAAGTGGAAAGCATGAGGTGAGGTGAGGGTGGGCGTCCAATACAGCGCTTAGCACAGGGCCCCACATGCTCTGTCAACATTGCATTTGAATGCAATTATTTAATTCTGACGTCAGCCAGAGGAGCAACTGTCTTGCAGTGAATAATGTTTAAAGCTTCCAGGCCTCTAGCTTGCACAGGATCCTTCCAAAGTGCTGTATCTGATTCTATGCTGATAACATTGAATTCTTTTTCTTGGTCGTCCCTCCTTGTAGAAGCTCTAGACCCTTCGGTATCTCATCTGCCTCTTTGAGCTCTACCACTATTTCCATGTGCCTTCCAGCTGGTCCTTCAGTGTCTTTGAGCCTCAGTTTCTCCATTTGTGAGTTGGGAAGACAGTGCTAACCATCTTCTGGGCTTCTTCCAAGGATAAGAGAAGAGGCTGTGCAATTATGAGCGTAGAAAAAAATCTAAATGCTTTCTTCTAGTTTCTGCTTCTCAGAAGTGTTCTAATATTAGTTATTTTGTTAGCTAAAAAAGTAGTGCCAAATTCTTGTTCTCAATAAAATAGGTAACGTATGAGAATGTACAATTCCCCACTCACAAGTGGCATAAAAGCTGTTTTCACTTTGAATAGCTCCCCAAATGCTTCACACTGGACACAGGCATCATGTAGCCAGGTATATGGTATCTGGGGCCCTCATTAGATATTGCCTGAAGCCTGCCACTGTGCTGAGGGTCTCACACACTTGATTATTCACCCTGCTTCTCATGGCAGCGGTGAGGCAACTGTCACCATCCCCGTTTTTCAGATGGGGAAACTGAAGCACAGAGAGGTTAAGTTTAACTTACCCAAGGTCACATAAGCAGCAAAACCCAAGATTCAAACCCCATGGTATGCTGTTCTGTTAGCTTGACATCTAGAGGTAGAAGGGTAAGTAAAAGGAGCTTCCCAGAGCGGTGAGGAAAGCATTTGCTTATGGCAGTCATTTAACCCTATAGAATCAGGTCCTGGGCACCTGCTTGAAGATTGAAATCCTCTCCTTCCTCTCCGGGAGCCATCTCAGGGCTGCTTTGGATGGCTGTGCCGAATGTGCACTGCCCAAGGCTCCTGATCCTGGGCAAGCAGAGGCTGAAATCTCACGTGCGCTTTGCTGTAAATAGAGGCCCCTGGAGAGGAGCAGTGGCCCAGAGCGGTCCCTTTTTCTCACTCACACACTTCCATTTTGTAGAATGGCCATTTCCCTGGCCAGTCTTGCAAATTCTCCCCATTCTTTTGCAATTCCCCATTCTCACCATTAACATGCTCTCCCTGTTCCTTTCCAAACATTTCAGTCTTCCCAATTTTATGGGCCATCTCCTTTGGGCAAATCCTCCTGACGTCCTGGTTTTCTGTGCTGTGGTCTTAACTCTCAGCGATACTTCATTCATTCATTCATCCATCGGCACACATCTATTAAACATTTGCTGTGTGCCCCCGTACTGTTCTAGGTGCTGAAATTAGAATAAGGATAAGTTCAGAGGTGAGTGAGAAAGTCTTAGTCATCAAGAAGTTAAGACTTGGGGCACCTGGGTGGCTCAGTCAGTTAAACATCTGACTTCGGTTCAGGTCATGATCTCAGCATCCTGGGGTCCTGGGGTCAATCCCCACATCAGGCTCCAGCGTCAGTGGGGAGTCTGCTTGTTCCTCTCCCTTTGCCCCTCCCCCCACTTGTGCTCTCTCTCTCCCAAATAAATAAATAAAATCTTTTAAAAAAAGTTCAGATTCACAGAAGGAAAACGATTATCAAAATTATAATAATAACAATAATAAAGTTGTGTTGTGTGTTCACTATGTGCTGGATATGTTCTAAGTACTTTGCTTACATTCATTCATTTGAACCTTCCAGTAATTCCACACGTGTTGGTATGACTAATGTTCCCATTTCATATTAGATGGAACCATGGGATTGCTGTCATGATCGAGGTAGGTCAAAACAGGTGTAGACTAGCAGTTTAATATGGTTGAGCCTAAGAAAGGTGGACTCAGTGTACAGTTACATGCCCAAAGCCATTCACATAGTGGTGGAGTGAAGCTCTGAACCCAGGAGTTCTGGCTCTGAGCCCCCAGCCCTAACCCCATGCTGTACTGAGCTGACCAATAATTGGAGAGTTGGTGTCAGAGGAGGGGGTAGTGGTGCGTGCGCTTTGCCTGGAGGAGTCAGGGAAGGCTTTTCCAAGATGGCACCTGTACTCTTATTTACCATTCCTTGACTTTGTGGGCTGTTTTTGCCCTATATTCTCAGGCGGAATATAAGGGCAAAACTTCGTTGTTTACTCTTCTCCTATATCACAGCTCCTGGCCTAGAGCCTAGCTCTTAGGAAGGACTCTGTAAAAAATTTTTTGTTTGATTAGTACTTTTACTATCCATGTGTCTAAGTTTTCTGAGGGAGAAGAATGTGGAAATAGAAGCGTACAGGGTTGAAGATAAGAATTCAGGGTTCAGGTTGCCTGGGTGGCTCAGTTGGTTAAACATCTGCCTTTGGCTCAGGTCACGATCCTGGGATCCTGGAATTGAGCCCTGCATCGGGCTCCCTGCTCAGCGGAGAGCCTGCTTCTCCCTCTGCTTCTGCCCCTCCTCACTGCTTGTACTGCTCTCTCTCTGTCAAATAAATAAATAAATAAAATCTAAAAAAAAAAAAAAAAGAAATCAGGGTTTAGGAGGAGGGTTTAGCTATCTTCCTAAACCCCAAGCTAAATCAGGGTTTAGGAAGATAACTAAAATATTAGGGAAACTAAAAGATTCTCTGAATAGTAAATAATAAATTTAACAATAATTTAACGGTAATAAATAAAAATAATAAATAAATGTTCCTAGATAGGCAAAAATTGGATGTTTAGAGTATAAAAAAATAAGTGAATTTGATTTTTATTTGATTTTTATTTTTTTAAAGATTTTATTTATTTGAGAGAGAGATAGTAAGAGCAGAAGTGGGGGGTGGGGAGAGGGAGAAGCATGCTCCCCGCTGAGCAGAGAGCATGATGTGGGCCTTGATCCAGGACCCCACAATCATGACCTAGGCCGAAGGCAAATGCTTAACCAACTAAGCCACCCAGGGGCCCCTGAATTTGATTTTTAAAGGAATAAAATTTTTGTAATACAGCTTCACATTTTCTAATTTTTCTGTCTGTTCTAGCTCAACCTTGCTGTGCCAATGTATCCTTAATGCTTGGTGCCTTTATGATGCAAGGGTCATTCACATAGGAAGAAATCTCAAAAGGTGCTTGGTGTCTAAGTGTATAACTTCATGTTAGAGCTGAGAAAATAGAGTTCTTTTTAAAAAAGAGATCTGGGTAGAGATGAGAACAGGGAATCAAGATTTAACACATTTCCATAGTTACTTTAAGTGATTGTGGCAGCATCCCCTTTATTCATACTTAATGAATGTTTTCTCCAAGGAGAACATTTTTGTATGCATATAATGGTGAATCCATTGATGATCTGTACATATGCTCATTATAACATAATCTAAATCTGCTAATTATGGTGTAGTTTGTGGCAGCAACAGGATTTTATACTTCTGCCTTCTAGCATGTTCCTACTTTTCTTGCCAACCATGGACACACAAAGGAATGACTGAGAATTCCTGTAAAATTTATGAGAAGGTCTTATTTTTATGATAAAAGATTCACCCTTCAACACACCCTCTGGTAGATTTAAAATTTACTCAAATTAGGTTAAATCACAGTAGACAACTAAAAAGCACATTGTTATTCTTTTTTCATTCAGTTCCAAGCAAACCACTGAGGTTTATCAAGTCCCCACTGACTGTTTGCAGTATCCAGACCTCTGACTATCCCATTAAGTGGTCAGAATACCAGTAGATATGTGGTTTTCCAGTGAGGGGAATGGGGACATTTTTGGTTGTCACAGCTGCAAGCATGGCGATTGCTAATGGAATCTAGTGGCAGGGACCAGGGGTGAGGCTGCACATCATAGAGTGACCAGGACAGTCTCCCACAACAGAGACCTAGCCAGCTCAGAGGTCTATATGGCAAGGTTGAAAAACCCTGTCCTGGATTGTAATATAGAAAACTGTCTGATATTAGATGCATATATATCAGGACCTTAATGTTTAATGGATAGAAGAATATGTAGAAAAAGTCTAGCTTGCTTATGCAAGTGGTAGATTACTTGCTCCTGATAATTGTATGCTAATGCACAAAAATGGTCATTTCATTTTTAAAAAATGACTTAAAAATATAACTTATTTGTTCAAAAGTGTATTAGCCCTTTTGCCCCATTTGTTTTTTATCTAAAGAGTTTGAATTCTATTCTCAGAACTTTATTCTTAGAAGTCATGAAGAAGTGGTGAAGTAGACGAAGGAGTTTTAAAGTATACATATTTTTCCCGAGTCAATACATCTCTCTTAATATTTAAAATCTTCATAAAATTCTGAGGAGCCTTTCTGAACAGTGCAGTCTATTTTCTGGACAAGAGACATCTGGGGACCATTTCTACCTCTTGTTTAAACCTCTTTCTTAGGTTTCTTCTCAGTCTGCGCTGTCTTATCCCCCAGCATGAACTTTCTGACACATCTCCACCAGGGCTGGGGTTCTCTTGTTTTCGTCATCCCAAGAAATTTATTCACTGGAAGCATCTTCTTCTTCTAGTAGGTCATGCCCATAATCGACAGCGTTCTGTCACACAGTGTGCTGATGGTGCATTTGGCCTGGACTTCCTTGCTTTTGCTTTCCGACTTGTAATTGGGAAATCATCTGGACACGCCCCACTGCAGCTCTCTCCAGAGCTCCCCCCTACTTTGTCTCTATTTGAAATTCTCCTAAGGCTTGCGTCCAGATGAATGAGTCCACGAAGACTCCCTCACTGCCCTGTACCACCTCGGCTCCTCTGGTGACCTTGTCCTTCGCAGCTCTTGTCCCTGCTGAGTGGGTTCGGCACCTGCAAAGTAGCAGCTGGTCAGTGTGAGAGGGGACAGCGTTGCCTGTCAGGCCATCCCTCACGCTGTTTTTCTGGGAGTTGTTGAAACTGGAGGAACTACCACATCTTCTTTCAGCAGGCATCTGACTAGGTCCGTCTCTGCTGGTAACGTGCTTATCTAGCCGTTGTCTTGTATTTGTGTGTGTTCCAGTTATTTCTACCTTGGGTCCCAAGAACGTGCAAGCGTAGAGTCTTCAGTACCTTCTTGTCTTGGCCTCTGTTTCAGTTGGTATCCCTTAGAGGAGGAAGCCTTTATCGTGGGCTTTGCCAGACTCTCTCCTGCTGAACAGAGACCCCTGACTTGGCACAGGCCTTTGCTGTGACATTTTAAAAACACTTGATGGTTCTCATTTCTTCAGAATTCATTAGGGATACTAGATAA
>NW_024424453.1:43346874-43447371 GCF_017311325.1 Ursus maritimus
TGTAAAGATTGGAAGGAGCATATAAGTAATTAGAAACTACTTACGATTTTTTACCATTTACTGTTAAAATTTTAGACACATTGTTCTATATATATCTCAGCATAAATGGACTTTTTAAAATTTTTTTTTTAAAGATTTTTTTTTTAATTTATTTATTTGACAGAGAGACAGCCAGCGAGAGAGGGAACACAAGCAGGGGGAGTGGGAGAGGAAGAAGCAGGCTCATAGCGGAGGAGCCTGACGTGGGGCTCGATCCCAGATCGCCAGGATCACGCCCTGAGCCGAAGGCAGACGCTTAACCGCCGTGCCACCCAGGCGCCCCAAATGGACTTTTTTTTACATCAAAACAAAGTTAGTACTGTTATTTAGCCTATTTTACTCAAAAATCTAATCATTTAGCTGTATCCTTATGTAGTTTGAGTAGCATTTTTAATGACTGCATAGTATTTTAACAGATGAGTGAAGTGGTATTTTAGCAGATAACTGGAACATAGCATACATGCACATAAATACACAGTAAGTACATATCTATTTCTTTACCAATTGCTTTGGATCTATGTTTATATTTGTCTATATTTGTTTCACCTTTTTCAGTGTGATAAGTCCCAGCATATCTGTTCACATCTGGTTGCTTATCTCAGAAGGTAAAGTCCTATGCACGCAGTCGATTGGTTAAAAGGTTGTGATTGTTGTCTCAGATTGCACAGTATCTTCCTCTTTATGGCTGGATAATTTTCTGTTGTAGCACACCTTCCTAATCCATTTGTCTATGGATGGACACTTAGGTTGCTTCTGTATCTTGGCTATTGTAAAAAACGCTGCAGTAAGTGTAGGGGTGCAAAACTTGTCAAATCACTATGTTGTACACTTGAAACTAAGGTAACATTGTGTGTCAACTATACTCAAAGAAAAGTAGAATGAAACAAAATACAAGAGACTATATGATCAATGACTGCGCTTACTGCATGGATGTAACTAATAAAGCTATGTTTTTTGAAACTAAAAAAAAGGTCGAATGTTTTTAAGCCTTTTGATACATGTTGCCAAACAACCTAAAAAGATGTCTGCCACTTGCTTCATTGTCTTATTCTGAATTGGCTAAAACTTTCAGCATTTATCCTTGATTTTTTTCTTTCTTCCAATGGCAAGTTTTCTGCTCTTTCATTGTTAGTGATCCTGTATTCCTGAAATACCCGCTATTCCAATTTTTAAAAAATTGTTGAAAACATGAAAAACAGAACCCGGATTGATCAGACGGGAGTCTGTCTATGTGATCCTGTGATTTCTGTTATTGGATTTATCAGCAGTGAGGGATTCCATCATTGCCTTTCCTGACATTGGGTTGTCCTTGCCTTTATAGCCCTTTGAACTTTTGTGAGTGCTCCCAGTTCAGGGGGAGTGGGCCTCCTATGTGAGAAGGGAGGCTCCGGAGATGTCCTAGGGCTCGTGGCCTGTAGGATGGGCCAGGCATATCAGCCTTGCACAGTCAAGGATGTGTTTTGAAGCTCTTTGCCCACAGTTTCAGTAATGGTGTCTGAGCAGTGTCTCTGTCTGAGGAGCGCTGCAGTCTCTAGCGCTTTGGATAAGAGGGGTGAGCTCATTCCAAGCAGGCTTTCGTATCCTTCTTGAGACTCTGCTCTGCTGATTTCTCCCTGGGACCTCAAACTTGAGAGATGCTGGTGAGACATTTCAGCATTGCCTGGAATACTGGTTACACTGTAACTGCTGTCTCAGGCCGGGGAGATAATGTCAGATTTTGATATCTTCGTTTAGCTCAAGTGCAATCATTTATGGCAGCTGTGCCTTCTAGTTTATGATGGAAATTCGGAACCATTGCCTGGTTTCAGTGTTGATGAGGTATTATTCATTATTGATGTATTCATTTTCATCACTGTATAGGAGATTGCTTTTAAAAGCCTGCACTTATGGCATGGTGCACTTCAGTATGCACTTGCATGAAGCTTTTTAAGAAGAAAAAAAAGGCAAATTTAATGTACAGTCCTAAACGTGTTTCGGATAACCAAAAAAAAAAAAGCCTTAAAAATATGTCTATTTTTAATTTTGAGCATTAACTGCTGTGCGCGTAATTTCAAACTGTAGCATACCAGAACAGAGCCATCGATGTACGGTCAACGATGAATGTGGCGTCATTCTGATGCACACCGGTATCATCCGAAAAATTGGATGTTAGCCACTCCAATTATTTCAGTCACTGAGGCTGGAGATAATTTTCTGAAGACTAGATTAAATATCACACGATTCACCTTTTTAACAGTATGGAAAGAATCATATTTTTAAGAGACCGTTTGGAGAGCTTTCTGTATACTAGACCCTGTGGAGTAGCGCATTTTAGGCCAAATTCATGGTAGAAATTCAGTGTCCAAAATCTGAATACACCCAAAGCATTCAATAGTTTTCTGCATCTCCATAAATGTATGAAAATTATATATATGAAAATCTTGTGAGTGCACGTAAAGAACTTCTAGATGTGTTCCTTCACAGTAGAAAAAGATGTAATTTGAAACCTTATGATGTGTCAAATACAGGAGGCCAAAGTCACTATGATTTAATGAAAAACAAATTTAAGTTGAGTGTTTTCAACAACAACTCCAGAATATATAGGGCCGTGGGAGTTATCAAACAAAGCATTATCTGAGAAGAGCCTTTGTAGATAGGAGGGAAAACAGAGAGCTCGATGTTGACAGTGAATGCCAGGTTTTAACAGTTAGCTTTACTAAAACCATTTATTCGCAGCAATTCTCAGTGGGGTTGATCACACTTCTAATAATACTTGTGAATCTGTGTTGCAGAGCTGCTCTAAACATGAGAAAATCATTCACGAAGTACTCATTTTAACTCATAAGCTTTAAGCGACTTAATAATGGATTGATAGCTTCATTTAAAAAAAATTGAAAAGTAGATATTTTGATTGAAATATAACCAGCGGCGGTTTCAAGTTTTCTTAAGGTAGTAATCTCCTATAATTGTGTCATCCTCAGTGTGATAGCGTGGAAATTGCAGATGGAATACGGCCCCGGTTTTCTGTGTTCAATGAATATATTGCTGTTAAGCTATATGTAAATCACATTTAAAAATCAATGGAATCATTTTAGATACATTAGAGGATCTGTGTGTGAAAGAATCCATTTGGGGGAGATTTTATAGACTGATGTGTCATCTCCTAGTTTATACTATTTAAATATGGATTTTCTTAGACTTGTTTGAAGTGTGCATTGTAGTTAATCATTTTGACACCCTGACTTGACTTGGCCACGTGGTCATTGCACATTTCTGGAGAGGAGAGGCTGCAGAGGTAAAACTGGGTATGGAGCTGGCAGCTAAGAAGGGGGAACAGATACCTGCATGTGTGTTTTATTTTTGTTTGATTTTTCTTTTTTCAAGCTTACATAGAGATAACTTTAAAAATTATGCAGTTCTACAATATTCGTGATGAATGACAGTAGATCTTTCTGCCTCTCCTCTTATCTCAGTCTCCACTCCCCAGTGTCAGCCCAGTCCCGCTTTTAGAGGTATTGCTCCTGAGTTTTACCCCCATGTTTCCAAAAAGCAAGGTTATACAGCCGATTCTTGATTTGTTTTCCAGTTTTCAACATTACCAATTGATGTTCTCCCTTGGAAAATAGAGACTTTGCTCTTTCTCTAACCCCCATTGACTCTCTAACTCCCCTATCCTGGGTGTATTATAATGTTTTTAAGAACCAATCTTAAGTTTCATAATATTTGATTATGTAAGTATGATAGGATATTCAATTCTTTTTCATCCAGGGTGCCATGTAACAATGGGGAAATTTCTAATTGAGTTATGAGACTGAACTGAAAGGCTGAGGACTAGCTGCCTTGTACAGTGGTCGTGAAGGAGAGCTTGCTGTGTTGGAAATACTGTGGAGAGAAATTTGAGATCAATCATATGGAAAGATAGACTCAGAGTTGAGTGGGGCAGCAACTGCAGGGGAGTATCCTGGGAACGTATGCGGACCCTGGAGGGAGGACTGGCCCGGAGCCATTGTTATTCCTGTTCAAGATGAGTGTGTGTGTGTGTGGGTGTGGGTGTGGGTGTGGGTGTGGGTGTGGGTGTGGGCGGGTGTGGGTGTGGTGAGGCAGGGTGACAGTGTAGAGTCTGGAGTGGTGGAGATAGTCTGGGGGATTGAGTTGTTTTTTGACTTCCAGCCATTCCTCTATTCTCTGCTTTACCCACATCTTTCATGGGCATCTGTTGCCCCTCAATTCTGGGTCCTCTGGGGGCCAGCTGTACAAATTCTAAGAGACACGGTTTCCCCCACTGCTGGCACTTCTGGGGCTAATTTCATCTGTTCTCCAGTTCTCAAGATTTACCTGTTGTTGTTTTTTCTCTTCTTCTTTCTCTTTTTTTTACATTAATTTTTTCCCTACTTTTATGATTCATGTGGCTTTGACGCAGAGTGGTGGTAAACATAGGTGTTCAATGCACAACATTTAGCTGGAATCTCAAAATTTATTTAATATAAAGGTATTTGAAGGCATCGTCTGTCCATAGGATAAGAAGGCAAATAATTATTGACCTCTTTTGTAGAAACAGAGATATTTGAATATTTGTGGTTTTCCTTTTTTATGCTCCTGACCTTGAGTCAGCTGTTTCATCCTTCTTGGAGGTGGAAGGGAAGTGAAATGATCATATTCAGACTCCTCAAGACGGTGCTTTCCTGAACAGCAGCCACCATGGAGTCATACCACATATTCTACTTGCACAAATTCAACAATTCAAAGGAAAAAGAGCTTACAAAAGTTTTCCCTTTGCCCCATGGAGTTTCGTGTACTCCCTCCCTCAAAGATTAAAAAAAAAAAAATACAAAGAAAATTTAAGAGAATCAGTTCTTGGCTTGTGAGCTTTCAGGGACACAAGGGTGGAAATTTAAAGATGAATTAAGAGATTTTTCAAGGGTCACTTTGGTTTTGCCTTAAAGTCTGATTTTTTAAATAAAGATTTTATTTATTTGACAGAGAGTGAGTGTGGGTGCATGAGCAGGGGGAGTGGCAGGCAGAGGGAGAAGCAGACTTCCTGCTGAGCAGGGAGCCCGGCATGGGACTTGATGCCAGGACCCTGCGATCATGACCTGAGCCAAAGGCAGACGCTTAACCGACTGAGCCACCCAGGAGCCCTTAAAATCTGATTTTAGACCCTAACTCCATACTACATGCGAAGCCATTATAATCATTCTACTCCACTATACAGAACCAAAATACTGAATGCATTCTTACTCCTGTGGCTGTATGATGTCATGAAAAAAGTTGAATCTTATAATTCATACAAGCTCTAGCTTGGGTTCAAGCTCTAGCTATGCCATAGCGGACATGTTATTTAACTTTCCTTAATCTTTAGTCTTTTTGCCTCCAGAGTGATTAAAGTTGTAAGCTACTTAATAGGTTTAAGAGTTAATACTAGGCAATATTTAAGCACTGTGAAGGGCTATGTACACAGTAGATGCTTAAAAGATTAATATGTTGGCCCCACAGCTGAAAGTTCACTTATTATTTTTCATGGATCATTATTTTCATTATTTTCAAGATTTTGATGTAGGCCCAAGAATATTAGCTCACATTTATTGAACCCATATTACCTCACGTCATCCTAAGTTCTTTGTATGTATTGACTCATTTAATTCTCAGAAACACTGTGAGTTAGCTGTAATTGCCATTCTTATTTTATGCATAAGTAAACCTAGGCCCAGAGAGGTTAAACTTATCTGAGGTAGCAGAACGGTTAGTGGTAGATCTGGGCTATTTGAACCAAGGATCATAGTAACACTTCCCAGCCTGACTTAGGAGCAGAGATGAATTCTGCCTTTTTCTTATACTTTGACCTTCTGGAAAATTCCTGTGTATTTCTCATTTTAATGGTAAAAGCATAGGAAAGTTCTTTTGGGTAGTATATGAAATAGTATATATATAGGTTATATTTTTTGAGTTATAAATTAAGGAAACCAAACTCAAAACTAGTTTGGGGAAAAAGGGGAATTTATTGGGATTCAAACAATGATTGACTCACCATTGAGGGCACATGCAAGCTAGGCTCAGGAATAGCCGGCATCAGGGAATCGAATCCCAGCAGGGTTTTCTTGCATGTTCCATTCATACCTTGCTGTGCATGTTGACTCTTGCCTTTCTCACTGTGGAGAGGCTTTCTACTCAGTGCAAAAACTATTGCTGCTGATGACCCAAGTTTAACATTTTATATAACTGCAGCCATGTGAGAGGGCAAACTTTCCTTCCCCGATGTGGTTTAAAGAATCCCAGGAAGGGACTGAGTCGGGGCCTCATACTTGGAACAGCTAACTGTAGGCTGAGAGTAAAGTCGTAGAGAATGTGGCCTCTCTTGAGGCAGCCCTGTAGACCTGGGGTCATGGAAGGTGAGGGCAGGGAAATCAGAGAAGAATGCTTTTGGCTGCAAGTAACAAAGCAGTATAAACTAGTGGTGGCTTGACACTTATTTACTATTACAACAAAAAATCTGGAGTTAGACTTGAACATCATTGAGAACCTTGTAGCATTCTCTTTTTTTTTCACTCTGTCTTCCCTAGATAGGATTTTCACATTCCTGCTTGTCATCTCTTCATTATATGGCTACCAGAGGTCCAAATATCTTGTGCCCATTCAAGGTGAGAATAGAAAAGATTGCATGGTAGCAAACTTTATTCTTCTTTCATTATGTTTTATCTACTTTTTTCAGAAGCCACACCAGACTTCCCTTTATGACTCATCAGCCAGCATGGAGCCATGTGAATATCTCTACCTGTGAGGGAGTATGGGAAAATGAGCAACTAGATTATTAGCCTCCATTGTGAGAATCAACAATTGAGTAGGTGTTAGGAATGGCTATTATTTTAGCCAGTCAACATTCTCTGCTCAGTGGCACATTAAAAAGATCATATATCATAATCAAGTGGGATTTATCCCTGGGATGCAAGGATGGGTTCAGCATACACAAGTCAATAAATGTGATGTGCCACATTCGCAAAATGAAGGATAAAAATAATCATCTTGCTAGGTGCAGAAAAAGTATATGACAAAATTCAGCATCATCTCATGAAAACAACTCTCAACAAATTAGGTACAGAAAGAATGTACCTCAACATAATATAGGCCATATATGACAAGCCCACAGCTAACGTCGTACTTAATGGAGAAAAGCTTAAAGATCGGGAACAAGACAAGCATGCCTGCTCTTACCACTTCCATTCAAAGTAGTATGGGAGGTTTTAGCCAGAGCAGTTAGGCAAGAAAAAGAAATAAAAAACATTCAAATCAAAAAGGAAGAAGGAAAATTGTCTCTGTTTGTAGATAATGTCTGGTATATAGAAAACCTCAGAGACTCCCCCAAAAAGCTGTTAAAACCAATAAATGACTTCAATAAAGTTGCAGATTACAAAATCAACATACAGAAATCAGTTACATTTCTGCACACTGACAACAAGCTATCTGAAAAAGCAATGAACAAAATCCTATTTACAATAGCATCAAAAGAAAATATTAAGGAATAAATTTAACAAAGGAGGTAGAAGAGCTGTAACTGGACTATAAAATACTGATGAAAGAAATTGAAGACACAGATTAACAGATATCCCATGTTCATAGTTTGGAAGAATTAATATTGTTTAAATGTCCATACTACCCAGAGTGATCTACAGATTCAACTCAATGTCTGTCAGAATTCCAGTTGACATTTTTTACAGAAATAGAAAAAAAATTTACAATTTATAGAGAACCACCAAGGACCCCAAATAGCTAAAGCATTCTTTATCAAGAAGAACAAAGCTGGAAGCATTATACTTGCTGATTTCAAACTAATTTAACAAGCTGTAGTAACCGAAAGAGTATGATACTAGCATCAAACCAGATACATAGATTAGTGGAACAGAATCACGAGCCCAGAAATAAACATGCATATATGGCCAACTAATTTTTTAAAAAGGTGCGAAAAATACACAATAGGAAAAGGATAGCCTCTTGAATAAATGATGTTGGAGAACTGGATGTCCACCTGCAAATGAATAAAATTGGACCTTTGTCCTACATCATACACAAAAATCAACTCGGCATGGATTAAAAACTTGAATGTGAGATCTGAAACTATAAATCTTCTGGAAGGAAACAGAGGTAAAGCTCCCTGACATTGGTCTTGGCAATGCTTCCTAGGATTTGATACCCCAAAGCACAGGCAACAGAAGCAAAAATACATGTGTGACTATATCAAACTAAAATTTTCTGTACAGCAAAGGAAACAGTCGAAATGAAAAGGCAACCTATGGAATGAAAAAAATATTTACACACCATTTATCCAACAAAATGTAGTATCCAAAATATAAAAGGAATTTTACAACCAAATAGCAGAAAACCAAGTAACCCAATTTAAAAATGGGCAAAGAATCTAAATAGAATTTTTTGCAGAAGACATACAAATGGCCAACAGGTATATGAAAAGATGCTCACCATCAGTAATCATCAGGCATATCAAATGCATATCAAAATCACAATGAAATATCACCTTACACCTGTTAGGATGGTGATTATCAAAAAGTCAAAAAGTAACAAGTATTGGTGAGAGCGTGGAAAAAGGGAACCTTTGTACAGTGTTGGTGGGAGTATAAGTTGATACAGATGCTATGGAAAACAATATGGAGGTTCCTCAAAAAATTAAAAAGGGAGCAAACATATGGCTCAGCAGTCCCACTTCTGGATATATATGCAAAGGAAATGAAATCACAACCTCAAAGAAATATCTGTACTCCCATGTCTATTGCAGCATTTTCCACAATAGCCAGGATTTGGAAACAACCTAAGTGTCAATCTGTAGAGGAACGAACAGGTCAAGAAAATCATATATATAATGGAATATTAAATATATGGATATATATAATTATGAATATATATAATTATTACACATATAATGGAATATTATTCAGCCTTACAAAAGAAGGAGATCCTGCCATTTGTGACAACATGAATGAACATGGAGGACATTATACCAAGTGAAATGAACCAGACACAGAAAGAAAAGGAATATGTGACCTCAGCTTGTGTGTGGGATCTTAAAAGAAAAGAAAAAACAGACATGAAACTGAACTCATAGTAACAGAGAGTAGAATGGTAGTTACCAAAGGCTGGGGCATGGGGGAGAAGAGATTTTTTAAAAAAGGAGAAAAGAATATAGAACGGTGGTTGCCAGTTGCTGGGGGAATGGGGTCACGGGGAGTTATTGTTTAAAAGGTACAGGGTTTCAGTTTTGCCAGATAAAAAGGAATATGGAGATGGATGGTGGTAATGCTTGTTCAACGATATGAATACATTGAGCACCACTGAACTGTATACTTAAAAATGGTTAAGACAGTAAATTATTGGGGGAAAAGGAAAAAAACAACTCTGGGTGAAGGGGTGGGCAAACTTGTCTGTTGCTATGGGAATGGGAGGAAGTGTATGAGGCAGAGAGTCTCACAGGTGTGTACTATATAATATATAAAAAGTCATGAACTTAAACCTCAGCAATTTGGAACTGCCTTCAGATGACCATGCCCAGCCATTTGCACTCTGTTGTCACTTCCCAAATAGAATTTGGGCCTTTCTCCCTTTGCGCTGTGTTCACCGGCCTTTTAAGTTGCCAGAACTTTTAACCTTATTTCAAGGCCCGCTTCAGTCTGCCAAGTTCATGGTGGCGTCCTCATCCTGTTCCTTTGAATTCATACCACTTCTTGACCAAACAACTCTTATGTTATATAATATGCTACCTGATGACAACTCATATTTTGCTGTTTTGCCCTATAATATAGCCTTTGACACCAAGGTGTCTGATGATCTAATCTAATGAGATTTCTTAAACAGAACAGCCCTTCCTCTATTACTTTGTAAAAGTGTAGCAAAAAGCTGAATGCATAGTAGGTACTCACTTTATGTTGGTTAATTCATCTTTATTGGAGTATTTAATTAGAGCCCTGATTTATCCATGAAGAATAAATTGAATCTGTGGCATGCCCCTGAAGTGCTTTAGAAGCAAGAACTTGGGGAGAAAATGCCTTCAGTGCACGATTTTTTGCCTAGTTCAAACTTCGCTTTAGGGCATCTACTTAAATGACATCTCCCGCCTCAAAACCTCTGATTGTTCATCACTACACAGGTAACAATCAATGAAGAGTATTTCTTTTCCCACCTCGAGTTGCTGTTGGGTTTGTATTATGGACCAAACAGTTGCTATGCTTGTCTACTGTGCTATTTTGGTCCCGCCTGTTTTTGAAGTATTTGCAGTAATACCCATGGATTGTTGAATTTTACTTTCTCTGGAGTCAAGTGACTATTATGCATGGGCAGAAAAGGAAAGAAAAGAATTTAACGTACGCACTGCAGTTTTTCAAAAGAAGTCAAGTTCTTTTGAGAAAGGGGAGATCTCAATGGGAAGTGTGCTGCTCTGTGAAGAGGTGAGATGCTACAAAACAGTGGAGACAGCAGTGGGCTCCGTGTTTGCTCAGTATTTGATGAATGAAAATTCTATTTGTACTTGAGGATGATAGAATTTGAAATGGTTGTATTCCAGCTTCATAATATTCTTGAGAGTATGGCTGCATTTTTTGTGTGTCTTTTTTTTTTTCTTTTCATCTTTGATGTCCAGCTGGTATTTTGAGACAAGAGTATGATTATGGAATTGGACTTGAAGAGCAGCACTAAATCATTCTCACTTGGTACTTGACCTTCATCCTAAACAGAATAGATTTCATGGGAGAAATCAGGTTGGGGAAGATATAATTTAATTCTGCCATGGGTCAAGCAGAAAGGTTAAGTCTTTTAAGTTCCTCATTCTCTGATACTGCTTGGTGAGGTTTTGAAGAAGCAATTTTTAATACTGGGATCATTTCTTGCCTGTCCCATGTTTTTTATTAATTACTGCAATACACAGGCACATTTGAAATAAGTTTTCCTTGCTAGGATTTCTTCTTGTTTCTTTTCGGAAATGGGCCTTTTTCCCCCCTTTTTTTGTGAATAAAATTTAAAAATTGTACTGATTCTACACTGACATGCCAGGTGGCAACTGGTGAGTACTTCAAAAATATAAGGCTGTGATTTCACCATCTGTTTAAAGCAGTTATTGGACTCAATTGTTTCCTTTCTCCTCTGCACCTCAGAATAAGATGATTGACGGGGGTTATTGTGAGTGGTCTTCTGTACCTTTCTCCTTGAGGTTTTGTATGACCTGGTGCTGGGTACTTACACCAAGGAGACCTCTGCTCCTCAGCTGTTCAGAGTACGCATTCCAGAGCAAGTCTTCCTCTGTCACTGTGCTCAGATTGGCCATGGCCGCAATCTGGCGCGAGTGTCTTTTTTCCCTTGGAGGAGAAATCCTGTCTTTGGTGGGTGGACTTAGTGGATCTTCGCTGAGGCTACTAACATCCCAAATGCTCTTGCTTTGGAGGGTTTCTTTGGAGACATAGTTATGTCTATACAGTCTTCTCATTTCTTTAATGAATATATATTATTTTAACCTTTTCTCTAGGCATCCTAGCCAACTCTTGTCGCTTTTGCTGCTTTTACCTCCCATCTACTGACATGTTCAAAACAGAGTGCTCTAAACTGCACACACCATTCTAAGGAGATTGGCTTGTAATGATTTCCTTCCCTCTGAGCGGTACCTTCCATGTGAATGTCAGCATGGTGCTGACCTAGTGCTGCTCCTTGCAAATCTGTTTCCTGACTCTGGCCTCCACCTTTGCACCTACTCTGTGAGTTCAGCTTTAACCTGTTCCCAGTCATATTCCACTCCTCCAGCTCTTTGTTCACAATGGCCCTTCATTCATTCTCCCATCTATTTGTGTATTGGTCCTAATAACTGCTTCCTTCAGATATGAGCTGATTTACATGGTGGTTAGTCTTATTTTGGGGAGAGATAGTAGCCGTGGGTGCTAATGCCACCTTCCGATAAAGCTGCAAATTATCTGTTGGGCTAACTGCCTTGGCACAGTGAATATAATGGTTTGGGCACATTTGGGAGTGCTTAACAGCGTAATTGTATTAATTTTCTGGAAAGCGTGGGGTCACAAAAAGCCAGCAAGGCCTGAGCTGATTCTAGTATACGATTTTCTTATAACAAAATAATGATGAAATAACTCTCTGTAGCATTCCTGTGACATTACAACTATAGATCAAGATTTAAAAGGGACCAATGAAGGCAGATATCAAAGGCACAGTTCTTCTGTCCAGGATCGCACCATAGGTCCCCTGACCCACATAAAACTCAGAGGCTCATGCGAGGCCAGCAATCTCAGAGTACCGCACAGTAACTCAGTGTTTGAGGGCAAGGTCTTGATTCTCTGCTCTCTCCCCTATGGCACCTGGTACAATGCTGCATGCCTAGTAAGCATTCTTAACAATTTGTCAAATAAAATGATGAGTTCAGAGATAGAGTGAGGAATCCGTGTTCCGCAATATGTCCTTACAGAGCACGTGAGGCAGCATGGTCCGCAGCATGGCTGAGACTGGAAACCAGACCCTCTGTTCCCATTCTGACACTCATTCCTCTGTATCACAATATCACTTCTGTTCCCATCCCCACCTGTATGCCCTGGGTCCTCCCTGAGGTTTCTCCAGAGAAGACAGTCTGGTTTGCAGAACCTTAAGCATCAGGGACCCGACTTCAAGCTGATTGCCATCCCATGGTAGCAGACAATGTGGTGTCTTGAATCCATCTTGAAGAAGCAAACCATTCCCAAAATTGTGTAGGTCTTTCTCCTCCCCTCTTTTCCAATCTCTTGATTCGTGTCATAGTAACAATATACATTCCTTAAGGAGCAGTTGGTACTGTTATCAGGAGGGGTGTATGGGGAGCTTCTCTGGTGTTTCCACTTAAAAAAAATTTTTTGTGTACTTTTGGCTTCTTTTGCTTCATCACTGTCCCATTAGTAGCCAAAAGACCCGGGTGGGTCCCATCACTCTTGACATCTAGTCATCAAAGGTTAATTCTTTGACCTGACGCACACACTATTGGGCATCTGTGTGCTGGGTACCATTCTAGGTACTGAAGACAGAGTGGTAAAACAAATGGACAAAAGTCTGTACTTTGGAAAGATTGTATTCTAGAAAGGAGAGGCAGACGAATACATAAACAGAAACTATGGTTGATCAGATGGTGAGTGCTGTGGAGAAGAGTAAAGCAGGGAAGGGAGATTGCTGGGGGAGGGAGGGGGAAATAATTTTTAACAGTGAGGTCAGGGAAGGGCTGCCTGGAAAGGGACATATGAACAAAGACCTGAAGTAGGTGAGGAAACAGGTTACGTGGCAGCTATAGGAAGAAGATACTAGAACTCATTCTTGACCTGCCCAGATCTAATATTCCATAACACACTGGATCAAAGGTGAACTTGTAGGAATTCTTTTATATAGCAAATGCCGGGGAATTGCAATAGGACAAAAGCCAAGACAGATGCCGTTGGATAGTGAAGGACGTCTCAGCATGGCACGGCGTCAAAACGAGAGGTGGCAGCTCCCTGCAAAGGATGTGTGTATTGCTGTATGTAGCTTACCGTGGCCCCCACTCAGGGCTGCTCGGTTAGCTCCTGGGCCTCTGTAGGCATTTGGGCTCATGACTGTGAGTTCTAATATCCGCTATTTTGAAAATACCAAATGTTTAGAAAGCTGTAGGAGTGGGATCCAAGGAAGGTTTCCAGATTTCTGCTCCTTTATCTGGAATCCAAACTAGTTTCCCATCCCATTTGCTTTTCCCTTGTTCTTAAGCCGGATCTTCCACTCCGTCAGTGGAGCTGCCTGTGTTGAGTATCTCTCAATGTTCCAAGACATGAGACCAAATGGCCCATGGGGCAAAATGCAATGGATAGTGTGCACACGCATGCGTGTGTGTGTGTGTGTGTGTATAAATTATGAGAAACATAAGCAATAGGCGTACAAACCAGAACTTGAAGTCGTGTTTATTTATTCAGGTAGGAGGATTAGGGAAGGAGAACTTATAAAACTAAAAAATTAATCTTTGTTGGTTGGTTTATCTCTGTGGCCATAGCCCTGTCCCTTAGGAATACACCTTCCAGACTTAGGTAAAAGGGAGTGTTCCTTGCCTGCTGTGTACCCTGTTGAATTAGATGTGTTTCTGTTGCAGTCATTCCCCCATTAGATATCTGGGACTGAGAAGAGTAAAGCTGGAGATGTGGTTTGGGGTCATCAGCGGACAGGTGGTGGTCAATGCCATGGGAGTGAGTGCACTCTCGCTGACGGCACGAGTGTGCAGGATGATGGGGCGGGCTGACGCGGACGGCCGCCTGTGGTCAGAGTCTGAGAAGTGTGTGCACAATGGAAGTGGAGTGAAGACATTTTTAAGAGTTAATCCTATCAAATGCTGAAGAGGGGGCAAGAAAGGTGCACACCAAATGAACCCACTGAATTTAGCAGAAGTTGTGAGTGAGAAGGCCAAGGCCCTCTGACATGAGCACAGCCAAATGCAAGGAAGACAGCTCCAGGGGAAAACGGTCACAGAAGCAGAGGAGGGAAGGGTCAGCGTGGTGCTTAATGCAGCCATAACATTTCCAGTGTCTGTGAATAGCTTGTTTTTTGTTCTCCTGCGTGGCGGTTCAATGAAATCAGAGAGATCACTCTCACATTAGTGAGCTCTGCTTTGATGTAGCCCACTTCTGTGGGAAATCTATTTCCGAGAGGAGACTCTGTTGTGCTCGGTTGAAAATCAGCCTCCGGGAAACTCATATGGGAATTCTGAGGAGAAAGGAAAAGCTTCTAGGGAGATGTTTTGAAATCCTTTGAGCTGCATGTAATCAGTGCAAACTTTACATGTATATTGACTGTACATTAAGAGCACTTTAAGCAGTAAAGACCTCAAAGGCACTAGTCCATTATGAGAACAAACAGCAATTTAAAGCAATATTTTCCCAGAGAAAAGAATCAGGAGGAACAAAGATGCCCGAGTTGGGGCTTTTTTCCCCTGTTCACTTGTGAGAAAATGTGCTTTTGATCGATATCTACCAAAGACTGTGTTCAGCATAGCATATTTTTGAGGGTTAATGAATGTTCCGAATAGTAATTTAAAACATTTGGGGTGGTGCCTCCGGGCACTTTTTCCAATACCTCTTTTATTCTTTCCAATATCTGGAACATGAAGACTAGAATGAAAATAATTGCACTCTCTCTCCTCTGCTCCTTTCCCATGAGTCTGAGTGCTCATACTCCGTGTATCAGCAAGACCTTCTATTCTCATGAATTCTTTGCTTTCATTTTTAGTAACAGGGCTGGAACTTTTTCTGTGAAAAGGAAGAATATGCTATCCTGTAGAAGACAAGACCCACGGTGGATCCAGCGTACCTCCTTTTGCATCTTTTTCTTTGGAATTCTCCTACGAGGGGGATGTGGAGGGATGTGTTTATAAAACTGTGGGATTGCATTAAAGAAAAAAACCCCCTCAGTTTCGAATTCAGATCAACGTACTGAAATGAAAAGATTTCTCCCCACATTTTCACGTGATTTTCGTCTTCCTGTTTGCATTTGATTTTTGCAATCACACATTTTACACTGGTGGCGTTAGGTAGCAAGACACCACACAAATGAGATGCTACTGAGGGCTCTCGGACCGTGACAACTTAATAGCATCTCGGTAATGTGTCCAGCTTATATCTACTTAGATTTGTATACAGCATAATTTCATATGTAACTTAAAAAAATAAAAATAAGAAACACCACCATTATACGGCAGACCACTAATTTCAGGCTTCATTTACACACAAGTAATGGTCTACTGTTAAATAAACATCAAAGAGCTTTCTGTTATACTCTGTTGTGGGAAAAACATTGGTCATAGAATAAACCAGCCAGCTAAAATATTTGTTGTAAAATTAGATAAAGACATTTAATAAAAAGAAATGTGTGATAAAATGAAAGAGCCAGAATACATCAGTGCTTAGCACTAAGATATGTTACCTCTTTAAGATGTCACAAAAGTATTTCAGATGCTGTAAAATGTTTTCACGGGCATAGTTTCTAAACAGCATGACATTTAAAGCATGCTAGAATCCTTGAAGGCTGCACTGTGGTTTCTGTTTATTAGGAAACTTGAGGAACAGTGAGTATTAATAATAATAAGCTGTCATTTTTTGAAAGAGTACTGTGTGGCAAGGGAATATGCTGGGGATTTTGCACATGTTATCCTTGATCCTGTCAGCAATACCATTCCCATCATACAGATGAAAAGACTGAGGCAGAGAATTTAAGTAACTACTCGAGTGTATGACTCATAGTGATAGAGAAGGGACTCTGATGCAAGTCCATCTGTCTTTAAATTTAAGACCCTTTCCACTCGACCAATTACATTAGAATTTCTAGTTGTGGGGCCCAGGTAATAATATTGGAGATTCTAACATAGAAAAAAGGCTACGCTTGCACCATGTTGTCTTTCATGAGAATAAGTAGAGAAGCCAACTTTGACACTTGGCTTATTTGTGGGGTTTAATAAAGAGATGCAGACAGGAAAAGAAGGATTCATCCTTTCCCATTCTTTTCAGGTTTCTGTTTGACGTTGCTTCATTCCTTCCACAGAGAAGAAGGGATATATTATGTATGCAAATATGTGTGTGGATGTGGGACAGTTGCTATGAGTGTCTCTTGTGTCCTTAAGAATGGAAAACTATTTAAAATGACAGATATGTAGATGGAACATTTATATGGAAAAATATGTGGAAAATGTTGGGTAAAGCTGAGTGCCCATTGATATCTAGGGCCAAAGAAAAAAGAACTGAAGTATTATGAATATAGAATATAATGTTGAATAGATTCATGCCTGCATGTGTCAGAGATCTCTTTAAGTTCAGTGTGTGTGTGTGTGTGTGTGTGTGTGTGTGTGTGTGAGTGAAATCTCTGGAAGCTAAAAATTAAGAGCAGAAGTCACTGGATTTGACAATTGAATGCTTAATCTCCAGGTCTCTGAGCAAAGGTGGTAGAAGGTCATTTTTGGGGGAAAATGGGTGAGTGGTAGGGATACAGAAGGACTTGTTCTTTTCTCATCTCACATCCTTGATATTTGAAGTCTAGGCCAAATATTATTGTGCAAGAAGCTAGCCTGTATTGAATATGTCATAGATTGTCGATAAAGGTGATTCACCATCTTGAATGTTTAGTTTCTCTCCTTTGCTTTCTGTGGTTTCCATAGTAATGGAAAATCCTTTCCTGCTTTTCTCTGCTACCCAGCAATGAACCCCCCAAAATAATCTTATTCATATCCCTTTCTAATATTCTGTGTGGCTCTACTCCATACCCTGCCTACAAATCACCCCACCTGCAATTTATGGCTTTGACCTCCATGGTTCTTTGCTAAGCCTTGAGAAATTAGCTATCCAACCACAACAGAAGGGGTCCTGGTCTTGAATGTCACTAATACCACCAACACAGTTGGCTTGGAGGTGCTTAACTGTGTTACATTGTTAATTTATGTGGAGTTTCAAGGTAGGTCGAAATTTCAAGTCACCGGGTGAGGCTAATAGAATTTAACATTATCATTATTCCTATTTCACCAACTGTGGGTTGCAAGGAGATTCTGAAACTTTTAGTTTTAATGCATATTCTTTTTGTTCTATAATGGGAAAAGATTGCTACTGATAGTTAATTTGACCTACAATGAGTTTCCAAAAATTGGGCACAGACAAATTTTACTAGATGAACAGATATTTGTTCTCTGTCTGGATTGGTGTAGAGCTTAGAAAAATGCATGGTCATTAGCAGGACTGGAGTTAGAGACATGGTTAATCATAGAGGTGTTAGCCTGAGGAGTTACAAGCCAATTTAGGGTCTCGCCACTTTCTGAACTAGACTATTCTTTGATTCTGTTAATTGCAGGATGAATGGAAATTTCAAGATAGTGAAGAGTTCCACATGGTACCTTATTCACTGTCAAGGATAATGCTCACAAAGTCTTTCAGGGATCCCCCCAATTTTTCCAGCTTTCATTATTGTGGGTCTTTTCAATAATTCTGTGGGTATGGAGACCTGAAGTTGATGTGCTCCCTTGGTGATGGGGCAGAAGAGGACAAAAGGGAATCTCATAGCCTGGGCTCTGGGCAGTTGATCAATCTATTCAGCAAGAGAAAAGGGGTGGCCTGGGCCTTTTATAATTTTCTTGATGTATAATTTTAACCCCTGCTTAATCCAATTGTGATTTCCCCCATGATGTCCTTGTATGATTTTCTCTGAGATAGGAAGGAGAAAGTTCTTCTCTAATCTATTTAGGAAAAAATAAAGATAAAGCAGGTAGGAATCCTCTACAAAGGGTATCTGCAAATATTATTGCTTCTTTCTCAAAGCAAGCATTCAGATACCTTAAGAAAGGGCACCATGGCCTTTGGCCTTCCTTGTTTAGTATAACATTACTCTCCTGTGTCCCCACAGAAAGGAAAGAGTAATACAAGAGTAAGGCTAATGGGATTTCAAGCTCCGTGGGCACCAGACGATAATGCCATTTGTAGATGAGCTTCCCACTGGAAGAGATGAGGGAAGAGCTACTAAGGTGGGAGGGGCATGAAGACGTATCTGTAGCCAGAGTCTGAGAGACCCACTGGGATTGTCCCCAAGGCACCTTCTTTTACTTTGAGACTGCTGGCCTTCCCCTTCCAGTGTTTGATGTTCTCTCATAGGCGTAGAACCCCAAGAAAGCTCGTAGACACATAACTTAAATAAGAAGCAAAATCTGTACAATGCCATTGAGGTCACTGGGCCTGCTTTTCATTGGTTTTTCTGTTTGCTTTCCATTTGGCCTACTTGATTCCCTTTATATTCTGGGCACGTAGAGAAATGCATATTTTTGTAGTGGGCCTGTTCTATCTATATTTGAGTTTTCAGGAGGGCATGCCATTTGGAAAAGTTTTACTTAGTAATAGTGAAGGAAAAAAAGACGACTTTGTGTTTGAAGTAGTAGCCTTGTTTCAATGACGTTTAGAAGATGGATGTTCACCATCGTGCCTCTTTCCAGGCTAAGAATCCAGCATATCTTGGGAAGATGAATGTATTGGGGGGCTGGTTAATCCATTATCTTTGTTTTGCTGCTGGCTAGCAAGGGAGAGATGTTATGACGGCCAATAGGTTGTCCTGCTCTTGTTCTTATGTTCATGTAAAGTATCCAATACGCCGAACACCAGAAATTTCCTATGGTACTTTAGTTCTTGGAGGGAACTAAAAATAGAATGGAAAGACTGAATGAAACATAACCTGGCATTTTTCACACCCCTTCCTCTCATTCCTGAATAAATCAGAAATAATTCCTGAATAAATCTCTTTTCTGGTGCCCGTAGGTGGGGTTCTCTGGGGGCTGAAAATAGTGTGTTCATGGCTTCATTCCGGCAGCCTTCAGACAGAGGCCATCTGAGGTGGGAGTTTAGAAATCTGAAGACAAAACTGATTTGCAAGAGGAAATTTTCTTATGAAGACAGGACTTTGAATTTGATCATTTATATTTGATCAGATTAAAAAGGCAGGGGACTTGGAGGTAGTCTGTGTTTTGCTTTCGGAAGCTGTGGAAGAAATAAATTGCTGACAGGTTGGAGCCATAGTGATGAGAAGGTGACTGTTTGGCTATTGTGCTTTTAAAACAACTTGAAGTTTGGGAGAATACTTTAGAAGTAGATAAAAGTATTAAGACCATTTTAAACATTCATCTTCTCTCCTTGCTCAAGGCATGCTGTAGATACAAATTAGGGAGAGAATATATATGAGTTAGGATGTACTGTTTTAAAAGTAACAGGACAACAAACTCAAACTGCTTAGACAACGAAGGGGACTTATTAGTCATGTAAGTTTCAAAGGCCAAAGGTGTAGGACGGGTTTTGAGTGATATTTGATCCAGAAGGCTATGATGTCATTAGGACTCTTGACTTTACTACTTGTGATTCTCCTGGCGTTCCCGCCCTGGTCATTCAGAGTCAGGCTTCCCTCATGGTAGCAAAGAGCAGCAGCCATTCCAGGCCTCCTGTCCACACAAGGCCATTCAGACAAGTGAATATGCCCTTGTTTCTTCATTCTTAGTCTGACATTCATTCCAATGGTCTACTTGGTTGGCTTAGCCCAGGACACATGCTCACCCTTGGAGGTGAGGCTGGAGTCCGTATTCCCAGAACCACGTAGTCTCAAATATAAGTGGGGAATGCCAGAAAGGGCTGAACGAATGCTTTGGAGATGACCCCCAAGTGCCTCAAGGCACTAAGGCACCGGGATTAAGAGCCTCGTAAGTTTCATAGGCCAAGGAAAGAGGGCTTCAAGTTCCCTTCCTTCCCATCACTCCTTGTTTGGATTTATTTCTGATGATTATTAACATCATTATCTGTTCAGTTCTTCAAGATACCCGGACACCTAATCCTCCACTTTACTCTAGAGTGCAGTGTGGTATTTCATTGTCAACCATTCACTTTGCTTTTTCTTTCTTAACTTAAATAACTCTTGGTGCAATTTAATCCCATTTTTTTTCTTACTTAATAGACACTAGAAAGAAAGGACAGCTGGCCTAGCCACTACATCTGATACCCTTATATCTGTTTTCAGTGTTTTACTACCACTTTTATTAGTTTTGCCTGATGTCATGGTAAGGTAAATGCCCTTGTTTTCTGTGGTCTCTAGCTTTCTAATTTGAAGCAAGTTTAACTGACTTTTCTGAGGTCATCCTCTCAGTTACAGGAGAGAGGTGTATCAATGGCCACAGCTGCAAAGTTGTAGGAGTTGGCAAACCGTAGCTCATTGGCCAAATCCACTCTGCCGCCTGTTTTTGTAAATAAAGTTTTATTGGAACATAGCCATACTCATTCATTTATATAGTGTCTGCAGCTGCTTTCATGACTATGATTACAGATTGAGTAGTGTGACAGACACTATGTAGCCTGAAAGATCTAAAATATTTATTATCTGGCCCCTTACAGAAAAAATTTATTGACCCCCAGATTGAATGAGCCACATTCTTCACTTTAAAAACTATGGAAGATTTCACAGCTCAGTAGTAGACTCTTCCCAAGCCTTTCTGGGTCTTTAAAAGTGGTCAAAGAATGTTGGAGGTGGACACAAGCTGAAATGATTCATCTAGTTCTGGTCTTTCATTCCATAGATGAGAAACTGACGCTCAGGGATGATGCGTGACTTACGCAAGGCTCCAGGCATATTGGAGGGAGACCAGAGTGCCCTCTATTTTCTACACCTGGGTTTGTGTGCCGGAAGAGTACTTGCTACCGGAAGGAGATGAAGTCTGAAGTGTTTTAAGGAAGGTGTCAAGAGGAGCAGTGAAGCTCTGCCACTTACTGGTTTGGGGAAGTTATTTAATCTACCTGAACCCACTTTCTTCATCTGTAGCATAAAAGTAATAGTAGCATGCCCCCTGGGGTTACGCTGTGAGTGAGCATCCGCGGTAAAGCACATAGGAATAGCTCAATAAATGTTAGCTGGGGCTCTTATCACCAACATCGTCCTCATCACAACAACATTGTCATCACCATCAAAATCATCAGCAGGCTCTGATAATTAGTACTCATCCTTGCTTCTTTCTTGCCTGGGGTCACCCTCCTCTCCAAGACTTAAATGCCTCCTTGGGAACTGGATCATTTCTTCTCAGGTCCTGTCACAGACCATATTATTATCAGTTATCCCATTTTTCTGTACCTTCTGTTGCTTCCTTACACTATTCCTTCAAATTACTAACAAAGTACTCAAGTCTTAAGTAGTGTCTGTAAATACATTTCCATCACTTACTTCATCCTGGTACAGTGTTGCATTTTTCCCCTTCACGTTGCTGCCCCAGTGGTTTACGTCTCACTTTCTTTATATTCCCTTGAGTTCTGTTCTAAATCCAACTCTTCTAAAACTGGCCTAGCCGAGGTCACAGACAAATCCGTAGGACTATGTATAGTCTTCATCTGTCCCAATCTCATGTAGCATTAAAACTCTTGAAACCCTCCTTCAAGGGAGACTCTTTTTCCTTTGCTTTTAAATCATCATCTTATTTTGCTTCTCTTCCCGCTTCCTGGTAAGTCTCTTTCCCAAATTAGTGCCCTCTGTCTTGTGTTTAACGTTTTCCAGGTTCTGTACGTTGAAGCTCTCCCCAGCAGCTGTATACTTTGTTTGCCGTGTCTTCAGTGGCTGTCTGTGGAGCTGATAAATGTCCCTATCTGAATGTAGCTGTAGAATTTATAAACTTCCCGAACTCCTCCCAAACTGCTCTTCTACTTGCTTCTTCCTCCTCCTCTTCTTCATCTCTCATGATATTCCAATTCCTAGTATGTATCAAGCACTTGTTATGCATCACGTTCTGTGCTCAGAGCTTTAGAATAAGATCACATTTAGTCCCTACTTTGTTCATATTTCCTTAGTTTTTACCTTTTTCTGTTCCAGGACTACATGGAGGACATCACATTACATTTATTAGTCAAGTGTGCTTGGGTGCTCCCCTTGACTGTGACAGTTTCCCAGACTTTCCTAGCTTTTGATAATCTTGATAGTTTTGAGGAGTACTGGTCAAGTGTTTTGTAGAGTGTCCCTCAGTTGGTATTTGTATGTTTTTCTCATGATTAGGCTGGGATTATTGGTTTTGGGGACGAAGGTCATTTTCATCACATTATATCAAGAGTGCATATTACCAGCATGACTTATCATTGCTGATTGTTCATTTTGATCTCTTGCCTGAGGTAGTGTTAGTCTGGCTTCTCCACTGTGAAGTTCCTCTCTTCCCCCTTTCCATACCTTACTCTTCGGAAGGAAGTCACTACCTGCAGCTCATACTTCATGAGTGAGGAGTTGTGTTCTATCTCCTTGAAGATGGAGGATCTACATTAATCATTTGGAATTCTTTACACAAGAGATTTAACTATTATCCCCCATTTAGTTATTATTCAGTCATTCAGTTATATCAACTTATGTCAGTATAGACTCATGGATTCTTATTTTATACTTTGGTTATAATCCAGTTCTGCTTTATTTCTTTGTTCCCCTTGTTCTGGCTTTGGCCATTGGGAGCTCTTTCAGTTGGCTTTGTTTCCCTTCAGCACACTATCATTGTGTGTATGTGTATGTATGTGTGTGTGTGTGTGTATGTGTGTGTGTGTGTGTGTGTCTGTGTGTGTGTGTGTCTGTGTGTGTGAGAGAGAGAGAGTTTCTTTTTGGAGTACCTTCTTACTTTTAGCACCACAAAATGCCCAAGCTCATCTTATGTTTCCTACCCTGGTTCTAGAGTCAGCCATTTCTCTGAGGAGCCCTGGCTCCTTTTATTGGAGAATGATATTAAAAACCAAGATCTGGATTCTAGGTATGTCCTTTTTACTGGAGTATCATTTCTTTTAATCTTGCTAAACAGAGCAGGAAGATATATGTATGTATACTAACCTGTGTGTATACAAATACCTGTAACTATTTCTATGTTTGAACATCTATATATGTATTAAGCTAAATATGAGTTTGATGCTGGTGTCTCCAGCTCTCATCCATTACCTCATGGATCATTTTTGCCTTCTCCCTGTGCTGGTTGATAACCTCCCACTCCAGCAGTGAGAAAAGCTAGCTTCCACCATCTCCCCTTCATTTTTTTTAATTGTTCAAGGCCAGTAGAAATTCGTAGTGTTATCAGAATTGTTAATCCATATCCCTGTGGGAAAAATCTTTATCAGCTAGAGGACAATGCTTATGTACAGATTTTACTGCCTTTTATGCTTACAGACCACTCATTCCAGAAGTTACTTAAGTTAGCACTATTTTTCCCTATCTGCACGAGGAGTGTTTCATACATTTATAATATTGTTAGATTGTTGTGTTACTTTTAGCATTCCATCTTGGGATCTCACAACTCCTAAATGATTGGTCAAAAATCTCTATACATTAAAGTCACATTTTGTGCTGTAAAGTTGTATGGTTTTTAACAAATGCATGGTGACATGTATCCACTATTACCTTACTGTACAGAATAGATTTACTGTTGTAAAATTTCCTTTGTGCCTTATCTATTCAACACTCTCCTAACCCCCTGGCAACCATTGATCATTTTATTGTTGCTATACTTTTTGACTTTTCAAGAATGTCATATAATTTGAATCATACTGTACATAGTCTTTTCAGGCTGGCTTCCGGGCCCCCCCCCCCCAGTTNACAGTATGTCTTTAAGATTCATCTATATCTTTTCATGCCTTGATAGCTTACTTCTTTTTATTGCTGAATAATATGCCATTGTGTGGAGGTGCCACAGTTTCTTTATTCATTCACCCATTGAAGGACATCTTGGTAGCTTTTAGTTTTTACCAGTTCTGAATAAAGCTGTTGTAAGCATTTATGTGCAGGTTTTTGTATGGACATAGTTTTTCAAACAAGTTAGGTGAATCCCTAGGAGCACAATTGGTGAATCATATGCTAATTGTTAATTACAATTAATCATTAATTACGTTAACTTACGTAAACGTAAGTTAATCGTATGTTTAATTTTGTAGGAGACTGACAAACAGTCCTCCACGGTAGCTGTACTAATTTTGCATTCCTGCCATCGGTACATGAGAGTCTCCGTCCATATCCTCACCAGCTATTGGTGTTGCCCGCGTTCTGGGTTTTACTCTAATATGTGTGCAGTGGTATCTTGATTTAATTTGCAATTCCCTAATGACAGAGGACGTGAAGCATCTTTTCATATGCTCATTTGCCATCTGTATATCTTCTTTGGTAAGGTGTCTGCTCAGATATTTTGTTCATTTTTTAAATAGGGTTGTTTATTATTTTATTGTTCTTTATGTTCCAAGACCCCCAGTGGATGCCTGAAACTGGGAGAGTACCAAGTCCTATATTAAGAGATTAACAACAATAATTAATAATAAAATAGAATAATTATAACCGTATATGGTAATAAAAGTTATGTGAATGTGGTCTTTCTCTTTGTCTTAAAATTCTTATTGTACTGTACTCAGCCTTCTTCCTGTGATGATGTGAGATGGTATAATGCCTCCTTGATGAGATGAAGTGAGGTGCATGACGCAGACATTGACATGTGTGTTAAGCTACTATTCTCTCTGACTCTGTCAGAAGGAGGATCATCTGCTTCTAGACCGCGGTTGACCACAGCACCATGCAGAACGTGAAACTATGGATAAAGAGAGATTTCTGTATTTTGGATACAAGATCCTTTATCTGATGAGTGTCTTACAAATGTAGTCTCTCACTCCGTGGCTTGTCTTTTCATTTTCTTAGTGTCTTTTGCAGACAAAATTTTAATTTTTTTCAAGTCCAACTTCACAAGTATTTTCTTTCGTGGATCATGCTTTTGTGTTTTCTTCTAGAAGTTTTATACTTTTGTGTTTTATGTTTAGGTCTATGTTCCATTTTGACTTAATCAGGTGCCAGGTATGTGTCTAGGCTTTTTGTTAGTTTTTCATATGAACATCTAATTGGGCCAGTACCATTTGTTGAGAAGACTGCCCTTCCTCCATGGAGTTGCCTCCGCTCCTTTGTCAAAGATCAGTTGACCATATTTGTGTGGGTCTATTTCTGGGCTCTCCATTCTGGTCCACTGATCTGTGTGTTCGTACTTTTGCTAATACCACACTGTCTTGATTACTCTAGCTTTATAGTAAGCTTTGAAATTGGGTAGTGTGAGTTTTATGGGCAGCATATTATCACTTAAAAATGTATTTTCAGTAAATTTTTAGTGACATATAGCATACATGTAGAAAAATGGTGAAATGATTGTGTATGGCCTTATAAATTTTTATACAGTAAATACATTCAAGTAAGCAGCACCCAAATCAAGAAAAAAACATTTAGCGTTTTCAGAGCTTCCTTAATTCTCCTTCTAGTTACTAACCCTCCACCCTGTGATAATCTTTGTTTTGACTTTTAACAACATTTATTAGTTTGACCTGTTTCTGTAGGTTATTTGAATGGAGTCATACAATATGTACTATTTGGTGTCTGGCTTCTTTCCTCCATGTTATGTTTGTGAGACTTGTCCACCTTTTTGTGTGTAGTTGTTGATTGCTTATGCTTATTATTGTATAATTTTCCATTGTATGAACACACCACAATTTATGTATCCATTTATTCTGTTGTTGGAAATTTGTATTGTCTTCAGTTCTTATTACTACACATAGCAACAATATAAAATTCTCATATGTATCATTCAGATTTTATATGCACATTTCTGTTGGGTATATCCCTAAGAGAGAAACTCCAAATCATAGGGTATAGATATGTTCAACATTGATAGATATAGACACTCAATTTTCCAAAATGGTGCTCAATTTATATTCCCGTTACTAGTTTGTGAGAGTTCTTGTTTATGTGACATATATTCTAATCTTCAAAATATGTCTATGGCATAGTTACAATATTTTATTCTCATTTTACATTTGACTAAATCTGAGTCTCAGACAAGGTAAATGACTTGACCAAAGTCATGTACTATTGATTTATATTCAAGGCAGTCTGAACTCAGTCCACATATACTTTTAGCGACTCTTCTTTCCTCCTCTTGTAGATTAAGAATGCTATTACATATAGGCGATCTTCTTTGAAACTTCCAGAGTTCATTTAGATAAAGCTGAATACCAGCCCAATGTATGTCAATTTCTACTATGGCCAACAGATGGCGCTAACAGTAGTTTAAAACTTGTCACTTGGAGCTTTGAACAAATGAACTCAGATACAGCCTCTTAAGAACTGGTCTTTACGTTGGTCTGAGCTGATCTAAAAACTAGAAATCTTGGGGTCATTCCTCCTTCTCTCCCAGCCCACCTACTTGGGCCATAAATCCCATCTATCTTATTCAAAAGTAGTTCCTGAATATGCATTGCCCATCCATTCTGTCCTTCCTCTGTGTTCCCATTGCCCTGTCTTCTTGTCTCTTAAATATGAGTCCTGCACTCACAAATAAATAGCATTCATCACAGTAGCAGTTTATGTACGTGCCATGCCCTGCTATGTTTTGACTTCTCATGGCAGAGACTGAGTCATATTTACTGTGTGTCCTGGGGTCTAGCATAGTGCCTGGTACAGAGAAGGTGCTCATGTTTGAGGAGATCAAGTTCTCTTGGCACACCAGAAGGTTCAAAATGACCATTCTTTCCTGTGGTCCCATAAGCTCAGAAAATATTTAACTTGCCCTGTCTGCCCCCAATGGTCTGGTATCATGCTCTGACCTCTGGGAGAATGGGGCTCATTATTATACAGATCCCTGGCCCAAAGGTGTGGCTCGTTTGTGCATTCCCTCACTCTTCTGAAAGGCTGGAGATAAGCCAAGGTACCAGGTCATTTCTTTTTTCTAGGGTGGTTGCCAGAGAAGTTCTGGTGGCAGAAGTAGGCATGACCAAATTGTCCACTTACCCTGGTTCAAATTGAACTGTTGGTAGTTAAGGACTGGGAATGGGGTGGGTCAGTCTGACATCAGGCTGCAGAACCACCAAGCACAAATCTATCCCTTTATGAGAAAGAGATTCCCGGTTATTGGACCATTTGTTTGTGGGCTAGGACCTTACCTTCACTTTAATCACATAGTTTTATATACTTGGAAGAAGGTAGATAAGAACGTTAAGCACAGTAAGTTTAACAAATATTTTCCTGCCCTGACCTTCTCTTCCATCCTCTCCCCACAGTTAGAACTTTTCAAGGTTAGTGTTGATATTCTCTGCCACTCCTGTATATCATTATGTTGAGGTCAGAGCCAGACTGCTCGGGTACAACTCTTGGATCTGCCGTTTCCTATATCTATGATGTTGGGTAAGTTACTTAACTTCTCTGAGCCTCAGTTTCTCATCTGTAGAGTGGGTTTAACAATAGTGCTTTCCTCCGATGGTTGTAATGGGGATGGAATGATTTAATATATAAAAAGCCCTTGAACAGTGCCCGCTCATATGAAGTGAGCTTGGTAAATATTGACTTTTTGTTTGTTTGTTTAAATCAAACCAGATACAGCAATTTTGTGATGCTATCTAGAGCATAGAAAGCATTTCATTTATTATTATGTTTCATGTTGTGATAAAGCTTTTATTACTGGGGTGAAAATGGCCAAATGTAAATGAACTTACATCTGCAATATTTTTCTCACCAATTGTATTGGGTACTTTCTCTGCTCTTTTCTATAATAGACTCCTATACTCTACACATGCCCTAATAATTCCTTATGTTCGTATGGCATCAGAGTTTACAAGCTACTCTCACTTGCAAAATCTCATCTGAATCAGAAATCCTTGCAAGATGGACAGGGCCTGTTTTATATTCATTCCTCTGTTATTTAAGAGATGAGAAAGCTGTGTCTAGCTGTGATTAAGGGGATTTTGTGAGATCTCAAGGCTGGTGAACAGTGGGGCTGGGCCTGCCATCCTTCTTGTTCTGGTACTGCCCACTCATTGTCAGGTTCCGGGAGTTTGTGGGTCATCGGAAAGCTGCAATCAAATACCTCGGTGTCCATTAGGAAAATGTGTGTATGTACGATGGCGTCTACCCAGAAATTAGGTATTAAGACCCCTCGTAATAGGAAAACGCACATCCCGGGATACTGAATTTGAAATAGGGGTGGCAATAGAAGTCCCAAATGAGTCTATGAGAGCTTTTAAAATTTTATGTTCGCTAAAATAACTTCAAACGGCACCATGAATAAGGACCGTACTGGTGAGAGAGTACACATTTTTAGTGGGTAGAAAGGTCATTCCAGGATCTCTCTTCCCAGTAGCAGTAGCTTGTATGGTTTTTTGTTTATCTGTTTATTTTTGGCAGATATAATGCATACCACAAGGGGTTTTTTTTGTTTTTGTTTTTTTCTCTCCCTGGGTGTGCTTCACCAACCAAATGTTCAATGCCTTTCTGGTTTTATGACTCAGAATTATTGGTTTCTGCCTTCCTGGGACCCACATCTATCAGCCCCTCTTAGAGGCCTCTCAGCTTTCTTCCTTGGCTCAGACACAGACAGAAGGCAGTAGAAGGGTCCATTTCCCTCACTTCCTTTCTCTTACCCAAGGCTTCAGATAAGACCCCTTTTCTTTTTCTGTTATTTCCTTCACCTCTTGTTTTTGTCCTCAAACCCCAGGACATCTTTATCAATTTACCTGTAAAAGACCGATTTAGCTTATTTTAGAACTAAAACCTCCATTGTTTCAGAATAAAAGTATGATGGGCGCCATAATTTTGCGTTAAGATTTCACGCAAATCAGTGGAACAAATATGCATCCAGTTTCTATATATGCTGTCATAGGTCCTCAGGAAAACTCTCTTTGCGGGCCTAGAACTTCATAATTCTTTCAGATTTTGATTTAGTTCCCTTCTCATGAGAAGCCTGGGGGACGAATGAGGTATCGCTATTGTTTATCACTCTTAATGAAGGTCCCCTACAGTTTTCTCTTTTCACAACCCCCTCCCCCGAACTGTACAGGTGTACTTACTAAAAGTCTCTTTCCCTCTTTTTAAAAAGATTTTATTTATTTATTTGTCAGAGGGAGAGAGAGAGAGAGAGCACAAGCAGGGGGAGCAGCAGGCAGAGGGAGAAGCAGGCTGCCTGCTGAGCAAGGAGCCCCATGAGGGACTCAATCCCAGGACCCTGGGATCATGACCTGAGCTGAAGGTAGACACTTAACTGACTGAGCCACCCAGGTGTCCCTTCCTAAGAGTCTCTTAATGGAGCTGTGTTTGTGTTTGAAAGATGCTTGCTAGCTCTCAGATACATCCCTGTAAGAATGCTGGGGAGAAATCTCTCCCATTGTATTGCGAAGTGCTTGAAGCAAGTTGTCATTGTTGAGCACCCTGAGCCCAAGAGTTCTGAGCAAGGAAAGTGATGAAAGAACCAACGCCTCTCTCCCCTCCTCTGAAATGCAGTGGTGGGTGTGAAGGTGTGCAACTCACTGTCCCCTTCAGGCCCTCTGTTTGCCCGCCACAGCCAGTATGGGCCCCTGACAGTTCCCAGATCTCGTTGTCTTTCCCTGGCTGCTGGCTGCTAAGAGTGGCTTTGCTCAAGGCCATGCTGGCTCCCAGGAGGGAAGGGGTAGCCAGCCTCTAGTGACTTTGCCTCTAGAGCACAAACATCGGGCCCCCCTGCCTCTGTGCAGGACGAACTATAAAGGACCCGCCAAGCATTCAAAGTCCCCTGTGGGGTCAAGAGACCTCTGTTGAGAGTGTATCACAGGTCAGCTCCTTCCTCTGCCTGATCCTGCTGCCTTCCCTTCCCTGCAGACTTGATCCCAAGGGCACGCCCAATAAACCTCTTACACACAAATCTCAGGTTCTCAGAGCTGGTTTCCCAGGGAGCTCAGCCTCAGACGAATAGTCTGCTTATCTGTGCAGTGGGTTGGCTGAAAATTGAGGGCAGTGTCCCTCGGCGTCCGCCCCTATTGCCAGGCAAACCACACTGGCCCAGAGCTGTTCCGACTCTTAAAATCTGCACTTGGCAGTGAGCTGAAGCAGCGCCCATGACATCTGGACGTTGCTGGGTGTGGGACTTCATAAGAGCTACCGGCATTATGCAGTTCTTTGATATCTCTTAGTGAAAATTTCTCCTTGTTATGTGCAAAGAAAATGAAGAATGGTATAGCCTACAGAGACCTAAATTTGACCTCCTTGAACACTGTCCTCAGTGCATTCAGTGGTGCACAGAGAAGACATGGCCCTGTCCTTGGGGTGGGGAGAGAGGTTAGTTAGGAGGTGGTCGCACTTCAGCCAGATGTGCTGGGCCAGGGGCAGCTGGGCTCTCCTGCGGGACGCAGATGAAAGGCAGCCAAGCCAGGGTTGAGGAGGGGAATTGCCTAGAGAAGGCTGCTCTGTAAACGCTGAGAACTGGACGTTGGGCTGGGAAAAGTCATGTGGGATCTTGTGAAGGTGCCAGAGGTTTTGTGGAGAGACTTGGGACGAGATGGCCCCCTGCTGGGAGATGTTCCTGGGCCCCGGGGTGAGGTGAGAGCTGGGGGGCGGGGAGGGGGGTGAAGGTCAGCAGAGGGCAGAGCCTGCGGGACTTAGGAAAACAGGTCGGAGAAACTGACCCGGATCCTCAGAGCGATGGAGAAGCGTCAGTGGATTTTAGGAGGGGAGTCATCTGACCGCATTTGCTTACTTCATGAGTTTGCTAGGTGGGAACCGAATTACGATCATTTATAATATAGATTAGAGTAGTCATGTTGACTGAAAAAAATTGAAGCCAGTGCCCCCAAAGTAATCAGAATGAGGGATTACTGTCCTCAGTATGTCCTGGTTGTGAGAGGCCTGACTTTGAGGATACGAGTCGATTTCCGGACAGGAGGCTGCAGGTAGAGGTACGTAAGCCGCGGGCACTGCAGCAGCCATTGCTGTGTGTGTGTGTGTGTGTGCGCACTTGTGTATGTTTTCTGCTCTCTCTCTGGACATCTTTTCAGTGTATCTTTATCTCTGTTTCTCTCTCTCTTTTTCTAACTCTGTGTCTTTGTTTCTCTAATTTCTCTCTCACTGGGTTTCTCTCTGACTCTCTGGGCAAGGCAGGCACCGTAAGCGTGTCTATTAAAGAGATTCCCCTGCAGGCAAGTTCCCCAGATCCCCTGTTAGCCAACAGCATATTCCATCTAGGTTACCAAAAATGCCTGGAATGACATAGCTGAGTGGTTGTGAGCTCCCAGACTTCACGGGAAAGGACTTTTCTGTTGGAGGTTGTGTTAGGGCTGAGCAGCAAGCATCACTGTTTTTCTTTCTGTTATTTTATTCAGGTCTAAGCTTCCTTAATTAAAAAGTAATTATATTTCCCCCTGAGTAAAGATTTGATCTAAATTCAGCTGATGTGCTGACATCAATACTCAACAGGAAGATTTCCCCAAACTCAAATCTGCTGTGGATGCCCCAACCCAAACCTCACAACGAGTCCCAATTTTTCTGCAGAAACTCATTCTGTTTCATATGGCTTGCTCGTGGGGGAGTAACTGACGGCAGGTATTGATCTGTTAAGAACAAATGAGAGAAAGTGACCAGAACAAATAAACGTTGGGGAACCGAATCATAGAAGTTTGTCCCCGTTGAATGAAACATGAGAGCCTATGGACTATGAGAAACAAACTGAGGGCTACAGAGGGGAGGAGGGTGGGGGAATGGGATAGGCCGGTGATGGGTAGTAAGGAGGGCACATATTGCATGGAGCACTGGGTGTTATACACAACTAATGAATCATCGAGCCTTACATCGAAAACCGGGGATGTACTGTATGGTGACTAACATAATATAATAAAAAATCATTATAAAAAAAAAAAAAGCAGTTTGTCCCCGTTGAAATTCCCACATCATTCAGCTGTTCTTTATTTGGAGAAAATAGCAACAATAATAATAATAATAATAATAATAATAATAAAGGATATTGAGTGATATACTTGTTAACATTTGTGAGAAGATATGATTGGAGCCACTGCCTCTCTCTTGATGTTTGCTATGTATTTTTTCCCCCAACTTCCTTCTATTTGAAGTAAGATGTTGCTTCATTCTGGCAATTTGGATTGCCTAATTGATGTTGCCAAGGAGGAGGCCTCTCTTGGTTACTCCGTCACTCTTCTGTGCTTGGATGTGTCTCTAATCCTTTTAATGATTATCTTCACGGCATGCAAGCACGTCTGATGCTGAGAGTCGAATAGTAGCTAAGGACACAGAGTGAAATCTTAGCTGGAATGTTCGGGGCCTGGAGTTCCTCGAACAGACTGCTTCTTGATTAAGCTGGACTCCTCGGCAATGTGCTATCTCATAGTCATTAAATGAAGTTTACTTACACATTTTTTATACAAATGAACACCTTCCCAGGGTGATGAGGCTTTGGAAGGAGTGTAGGAGAGAGAACAGGAATTGGGAAAGGTGGCAGGCTCTAGGGTCAGGTCTGTCGTAACTAATGTGACCTTAGGCAAGTCCCTGACCTCCCTGGGTGTCCTTTGTCAAAGGAGGTCACTAAGGTCCTCTCCACAAATCTAATATTCTGGACGGATGCGATTGGAGACCCAATCTGAGAAAGTTGTTTCTCTTTTGCAGTTCAGTTCTCCTAAAAGTAGAGATGACAGAAAAAAACAAAACAAAACAAAAACCATGTTCGTGGAATTTCTGATTCTCTTTCCTTGACTAGGGTTAATTGATGTGTTTCTCATTCCAGCTGCAGAGGAGCTCTAGTCCACATGTTATTCCCTTTCCTATCGTCCAGCAAATGGATAAAAAGATGCCTGCGTATGTCAGTATGAGTGTGTGTTGAGGGAAGGATGGGGTTGAAGGAGCTGAGAAAGAGCAGTTGTACCAGCAGGATGTCCTGATCGGCTTAAGGACCAAGTGGCAATTTCTTCCTCTCTTGCCCCACTCTGCTTCTTACGTCAGCTTCTGTGAGAAAACTGCTACCTTCTAGAATTCCTCCACTGCCCTGTTACTGTTTTCCAGCCCTGTCAGGTGGGAGTTACTCACCAAAACTTTTTGAAATCTCTCATAGGCCTCTATTGCTCATAGTCTCACTCTGTACCTAAGCAGGTCCTCAGTAGACTTGTTGAATGGAATCAAATCGAAGTGTGTTTCAAATGTCAGCTCTTAGATGCAGCACCTCTTTAAGAAACTGCAAGTATTCACATCCTTAGGGGTAAGAAGCCTCAAGTAAGCCAACAGAGCTCCCAGAGGAGAGCCGTTGTCTTTTGTGCTGCAGGATCCGTGGACTTACTCAATTCTTAGTCTTCTGACGGCTCCAGGCAGTGGTACATGCACTCGCTTTTGCCAGGTTGGTAAGGAGCACCTATTAATACTTCTGAACTGTTCATAAATGAATGGCTTTCCTCTCTGCTGTCCCCGTCCTGTGACAAGTGCCCGAGTTTCTGGCCAGCTCTACACAGCACCCTCCTCAACTAGTGGTTTGCAGACTGTGAGATGCATCAGCATCACGCGAAGGGCTTGTTAAAACCCAGTTGCCCCTCCACCCCCAGTTCCTGATTTAGGAAGTCAGGGGAGGGGCCCCCAAAATTTGCTTTTTCTCCGTTCCTTGTTGGTGCTGTGATGGCTGGTCCTCAGGCTTCACATTGAGAATCCGTGCTCTCAACAGTCTCCTTGCCTCCTTTTTTGGCTCCCAGACTCTATCCATGTAGAAGCTAGAATGATCTACTAGAAACAGAGTCAGATGGCTTTGTCCCGCCTCAGTACCTCCTCATGTCCTTACTCCGCCCAGGAGGCCCTGTGGATCCTGGCTCACGAGGCCACAAGGGCTGACCAGCCTGGCTTTCCAGCCTTGGCCTGCCCTATCTGCGTATTCCTGATCTTTCTATGGTCTCGCCTGCCTGCCTCAGTGGGTGCAGGACCCAGCCACACTCCCTGCTCTTCCCAGCCGCCGGTTCCTCACGTGGTCTCGACTCTCTTCTTCTCTGCCGCCTTTTCACCTGTCAGTACCCGTACATCCCGTCCTTCTCAGCAGCGCTGCCGCTCTTCTTCGCAGAAGCCAGACCTGACCACGTGAACAAAGGTCATATTCCCGCTTATTGTCGTGCAGAGAAGCTTTTTTTTTTTTTGTCTTTTACAGTCTTTAGCTTAGTATTTTATGATATTCCTTTCTGATTTTGCTTGATGAATAGCTGAATTTCTGCTTGGGTTGGAAACGCCTGTGAAGGAAGGGGCCATATATGTTTTGGTCGCTGCTGAATTTCCAATATATGGCAGTGCCTGGCACATGATAGTCACTTGATAAACCTTTGTTCAGTGACTGGGCAGATGGATGGATGGATGAGGTTCTGGAATGCCTGGCAGTTGTAGGAAAAACTTAGGGGAGCAGGGAAAAGAATTCCTGCCATGTAGCATTTGGCTACAGCTGTGTGCGCTGGTTTATCTGTCAATGAACATGTCCAAGGTTTATTTTTGAAATTTTTGCTGAAGGACTCAGAATTGCCTGGTACAGCCAGCAGCCCCACCTGCTTTGCTTCAAAACATGTGTATCCCTTGAAACTCCTTTCTTCAGGCAATCTGATCCCGAATGTAAGAGAACCATGTCTGTGACTCAAAGAACGGGTCTGTATATCTTTGTATCGTAGCGCTCTTTATCCACGATCAAGTCAAAGTTTTGAGAAACATATTTTTGGCTGAAAATAACAGGATTCTTTCAGAGATAGTTTTGTGGGATTTCAAATGCCTTCCTTGTCACTTGTCCTTTAGCATAAGCTATTTCTCTGGGGACATTTTCCCTTCGTAGACTCCTTTCCCTCCATGCTTGTATCTTTTCTGGCCAATCTTCTCTTCCTAGATTCCTTCCATGGGGCTTACAGCATTCCTCGGAGTTCACGGGTAGGTCAACCGCAGCAGTTAAATGACAAAGCAAATCCTGACCTCGAGGCCGCTACTCACTCATCTATTCTAGGACCGCCCAGCCTCCTGGCCTTCATGTTGAATCTCAGTTCACCTCTTCAGTAGTGTGGACTTGAGGATTTTCAGAGGAGCAACTGACCACATGGGCAAAACTGTCAAATTCAGGTACCTACAGGGTCAGGCTAACTGTAGCTGGGGCATCGGAGGCAGGAGTTCATGGTCTTCACTATTCGTGGTCCATGCAGAGAGGTGGTTACATAGTGATATATATTTTTTTACCTCCAGGACTTTGAGGTGTGTTCAAAGAACTGGGCTTTAGAGATACATGTTTTCATATGGAAATAACTGAATTTGGCATTGACACGATTCACCCAGCTGCGAAGAAAACAGTGTCAGGTAGTCTTAGCAGGTAAAACTGAGTTGGGGAGCCAGAGAGAGATTCCATGCACCTGGAGTTAGAATGATACCTCAGATTGGGGTTGTCCAGGGTTTTCGTTTTGTTTTGTTTTGTTTTGTTTTTTGAAACAGCATGTTTCCTCCTTGAGAAGAACCACCCCTCCCCCCCATCATTCCTTGTGGTTTAGGAGCTTACTGTTGGAAGATAATTCTGTATGGCTCTCTTGCATTTTTGCACATCTTGCATCATCTGGAAGATAGAGACTGGGTCTCCCTCCAGGTGAAGGATAGGTTTGTTTTCTGACCAGAATCATGAAGACGAAACTCTGGGATGAAGGGTAGGCAAGTTCGCTAGCAGCACCCAGTCGTGAACCAAAGCAATGCAGAGTTCCCCAGAAAGTAACGTGAGTGCAGCTGGAGAAGACAGGCATAGGGGGAAGGCTGGACTGTGGGAATGCTCTGGGAGTCCCAAGGCTGACCCCACATCAGGATGTTAGGAAACTAGCACTGTAGAACTTTACATGTAATAGAATCTAAATTGCGGGGCTTGCGCTCGTGACTCTAGCACTACCTGAGCTAAAACCAAGAGTTGGATGCTTAACTGACTATGCCACCCAGGCGCCCCATCCACAGCATTCTTATACCAAATGGTCTTTTACCTTTCTAGTAACAGTTTCAAGTGGTGTTTGGAGAAGGGACCTAAAGAGAGAGTAGATAAAACCGATCAGGCACAGTTGTAGCTGGGGATGTTAATAGATGCAAAGGGAGAATCAGAGGCAAGAAACAAACAAAAAAGTGAGCAAAGGATCAATTTAAATATTAAGCCTTTTATGAAATGGACCTATGCAAGGCTGTTCCAATTTATTTTCCAGACTTCCTTCTGACTTCTCATCCTGCAGACCATGTGTTGTCACCTAAACAGTGCTCATCCCTGTTCAGGCCTCCTCCCTTCCCTTCTGCTGCCTGTGTCTACTTTTGTCTACTCTTATTTGCACACTTCGCCTGAAATAACGTGCCCTTTCCTGCCTAGCTGTCTGCCTCTTATCTCACCCTGGCCAGACCCACCCAGGGCCTAATGAGACCAACTCTCTTAGGATTCCTGAACCCAATTCCAAGATGAGGGGTGGTCCCCAACCCACACCCCCACCCCACACCCCCACCCCCGCCCCTGCAACAAGATCAAGAAATTCTCAGACACCAGCAGTGTGTCTGAGAATTCAACTCAACTCTGACACAGATTCCACAGGCTAAGGGGTCAGTTCTACAAGACTGTCCCCTACCTCCATTTCAGATGCCAGGTGTAAGCCCTGGACTGTAACTGTGCTTCCGCCCCACCAGCAACAGATTGTAAGTTCCAATGACATCTTCCTTAGGTTCTTCTACAATTTGCTAGAACAACTCACAGAACTCAGGGAAACACTTATGTTTACCACTTTATTCAAAGATACACTAAAGGATATGAATCAATAGCCAGATGAAGGATGCACTGCGCAAGATATGGGGAGCTTTGTGTGGGGTAGAGAGCTTCCATGCCCTCTCCAGATACACCGCTTTCCCTGAACCTCCACGTGTTCACCAACCCAGACACTCTCCGAATCTAGTCTTTGTGGGTTTTTATGGAGGCTTCAGTATATGGTATGATTGACTAAGTCATTGGCCATTGGGTGATTCAGCCTGCATCCCCTCTCCCCTTTGGAGGTAAGGAGATAAGACTGAACATTCCAACCTTGTCATCACATGTTTGGTCCTCCTGGAAACCAAGCCCTGTCCTTGTGTGGGGTCTGAAAGTCACCTCTATTAATAACAAGACACCCATGTCACCTTTATGGTTCTGAAGGGTTTTCAGGAACTGAATTAAAGACCAGATATATCTGAGAAATATATATTGGTCCTCTGAACGAGCAAATATACATTTCTTTTAAATCATTATATTGCAGCCTGGATCTAAATTACCACCAAATTCATAAATCCCATCAACCTTCCAGTAGGTATCATTTCTTACTTTCCCTTTGACCCAAAGGAATAAAATATGTTGAGTGATGCTTCTCACCTTTCTTTCTCTCCACCCCTTTCTCTCTCTTACTCTCTTTCTCTCCCCTCCCTCTTCTTCTCCCCAAGTTAATTTTCAGATTAGTTTCTTGAGACCGGCCCTGGGACATGTCTCCAGTGAGATGACGACATATACAGAGTACACAGAAGTTAGAGTCACTCTTTTTTTTTTTTTTCAGAAGAATTTTCACTTGAGAGTAAAATTTTAATTGGACGTCTAAACTTCCAGATAAGCTTTTGTTCACCATTTGTCATGAATTTACAGGGGGAAGGAAAAAAAAAATCAATATTCTACAGTACTTCTTTCATCCCAAGGCGGTTGAAAGACTTTAGCTGCAAAGTGAAGAGATCAGAAGAGAAACAGATTTATAAAAAAAAACACCCCCATCTTAACAATGTCATTTGGAAGAACAGACCCTTTCTGAAGCAATTTCTGGTCTTCTTTCCAAAGGCGATCACTTTTAATAGGCGACCATGAAGATGAGAAGCCAGAAGAAGAAGGTACAAAAAGAAAAATGCAGAGTGCAGTTTTCCGTCCTCTGCGGTTTTAAGGAAAGAGATCCCAGCTGTAAATGTGGACAATTTGCAAACATTTAAGCTGGACCTTCTGTGAAATTTATATGCCTTAGCCGATCAAGACAAACAGCATCACTCTCTGTTCTAATTCCAAGCAGCTGGGAGGTAGCATACAGAGCTGAAGTTCCCCAGGCTCGCTTTCAAGGGCCCCTTCCTAGGTGCACCCCAGATTTCTCTGTAGTGCAGTGATGTAGTCTTATCACTTTGTCATCAATTGGGGCTTGATGAATATGTTTAAGAATTTCTTGGTTTCCTGCTGTCTGAATGCTCTGGCATCATACATGAAATGGTTTTCTTTTGTGCAGTAACTGCTACCAATTTGCTCTATCAAAACCCACTTTCTTATTTCATATAAAATAACCCTACTTAAAGTTTTTAAAGTTTCAGTGTTATCAACTTAAAACTTCGATCTCCTATTTATTTATTTATTTTTAGAAAAGATTTTATTTATTTATTTGACAGAGAGTGACAGCAAGAGAGGGAACACAAGCAAGGGGAGTGTGAGAGGGAGAAGCAGGTTTCCTGCTGAGCAGGGAGCCCAATGGGGGGGCTCGATCCCAGGACCCTGGGATCATGACCTGAGCCGAAGGCAGGCGCTTAACGGCTGAGCCACCCAGGCGCCGCTCTATCTTCTATTTAATACCTGTTTCTTCATCTTACCCATCTTTCCTCCCTCCAAATTTGTGGGGAGTGGAGGGTTCCGGGCCATGATTCATTCTCTTACACAATTTTCTCTATCTTTTTGTAAAGGCTACTTCGATGTTGGGTCAGTGAGGAAGGAGATGAGATGAAAATGTTGCCTTGTACGTCCGCCATGGTGGGGTTGCATGACTCTTCTTGGTTCAACATACCTGCTGCCCTAGATTATGACTTATTTTATGGGCTCCTTGAGGATGACTGGTGACTCCATGAAGGCCTCCCAACAAAGTTCTCCTTGTACATGACTCAACCGTGTCTTCTAGCTGATTTCTAGTTGGAAACATCACATCACATTGGCTTACCCAATGCCTGTGCCTGCCCAGCCTGCAATACAGTGTTACCTGGCATTGGTGATGTTTCCATCTTTGTGGCCAACTGGCAAGTTCAGATCTAACCTACATATATCTTGTGAAGAGGAAAAGTCCCCAATTTTCCCTTTTTATACCATCTCTACCCAGTGCTCTTTGCCTGCCTCCAGTGGTACAGGGACTTACTATCAAGTTCAGTGACTAGGCATGTGTATATTGGGGGCATATGATGTCCTCTCCGCTCTGCTTAAAGCCTCCCTCCCTTCTCATTGTTAGGGTGGGGAGAAAGCTTCTCTAAGAAATCCTTCAGTGCCACAGCCTCCTTTCTTTCTGATTTGTTCTCCATTTAGGTCAGCAAGGTAGGTGTAGGGAGGCATGGGCTGGAGGGTACAAAGGTTGATGTTGGTTCTGCTGAGACTTGTTACCTTTCAACAAGCCCTGTGGGAAGGTGGTTAATTCTTTGTCCCTAGAATGTGTGACACTAGGTGCATCTTCTCTCAGTTACAAGGACACTAGCATCATCCTTTTATGCTATAGTTATTGCCTGTGACTAAAAAAGAGAAAGACTGAAAGGAACAGTGTTGGAAAGAAGTAATGCATATTTTGTTTGTAATGGGCCAGGAAATGGTGACAGAAAACCCATGGTTATGGAATAGTGAGACATTTAATGGAAGGGACTAGTCTTCTCCCCAGAGCCCGGGACAAGTGCCTGGCACATGCTTACTGGGTAAATGTTGAAAGAAGGTTCCAAATTGCCAAGGAGTTAGAAGGCATTGGTGTGATTTTCCTATGGAAAAGTCTGAGTTGGAGAAAAAGTAACCTTGGAGGAAACATATTCCCAGTTTTTCTCCCCTCCTCCTTCTCTTCCAGACCTCCAGTGTTTACTTCTCCTGCCCTGCCCGCGTCTTACCGTGCAGTGGGAAAATTGGAATTGTCTTTGAAGTGACCATGAATAGCGGTGGTTGTCAGTACTGAATCGTTGTTTCGAAACCTTGAATTTAGCATGGTACGGCAAAGTGAGTGTCATGAAGGCCCTCACTTCTGGAGCATGGTGACTTAGGGATATGCCCTGAGAACTAATGGTTCATGGCTCTGCTGAGGAAGGAAGCAAATGTCAAGCAGTACGTACCTCTAAAACTGGGCAAGAGGGGCCTCCGTCCTGGGGGCCACGCACTTCGGAAGGCTCCAGGTTCAACACAAATACACTGTATATATTTGGTAAGGAAAGCACGGTTTCTCTGTTACTCGGGATTCAGTACTCAGTGTTGGCAAGTAAACAGCAACTCTCATGACTACTAATACAGCTTAGGCCTCAGGGACAGGCTTTCGCGCGTCTCTTGGCCATTGTTCTCAAACAAAGGATGACTGCCTCTGAATGCCATGAGGATTGGTGGGTTGTGCTATCAGAACCCGGCATGCTTTTGAGCATGGGGAGGATTTGAGTAGCAAAAGCACTTAGGTAAGACAAAAGACTAATTAAATTGTAAAACCTTTCTCTCAGCATAAGTGCAAAAGTTTATTACATTAGCAAGTATTATTTTTCAATAGTACTGAACATTCATTTTCTTGCTTCTCTTCATGGTTCCGGAGGTACTTGTGAATCAGGGCGCTCTTTGCAATTGTTGCACACGGTGAAGGAAGCACATCTTGCATTATTAACCAACTACTCATCCCCAAATCACAGGTCCATCAGCGGAACACCCAGATGTGTGCAATAACAATTAAATTCAGTTGTCTCCAGTGTTTTGCTGACTTTCACTTGTATAAAAACCATAACTTCACACACATTTAAAATGTAATAGCGATGAAGTATTTTTCAAGGTAGGAGAGTAGAACGTATTTTTTTTAATGGTTCATTAGTATTGTTTTGTGTTTTTTTTTTTTTTTTTGGTAAGTAGGCTCCATGCCCTACGTGGAGCCCAACGTGGGGCTTGAACTCACGACCCTGAGATCAAGACCTGAACTGAGATCAAGAGTCAGACACTTAACCCACTGAGCCACCTGGGCCCGCCCTTGATTCATTAGCTTTATACATAACTTAAAATATTAAGCATGGGATGTAGGCTTTCATTGGTATTCTTGCCCCTGCTGTATTAGGAGTGGGCCTAATGTAAATCGTCAGGTCCTGCTAGTTTCCTCATTCAAAGTTAGCTGCCTTGCTCTTCCCTAACCTGTTTGTCATCCACAGTGGAAGGAGAGCTATACCCCTGAAACTCTGACAACATTTTATGGAGGTGGGGTAGAAGATGCAGCGAAGGTTTTTCCAACTTTAAGTAGCCTGGTCTTTTCGCATGGAATTCAAGACAAATTCTGCCTTTGAAAAAAACGAGGAGGGGGTGGAAATGTCTCTTAAATGTTCTATTTGTTGGTGAGACTCAATAACAAACAGGCCAGATTTGGAACTTCTTACTATATATTTAAATATAGTTTCTTTCCCCAGCATGGATGCACGCCTAGTCGGTTACGCAAAATACGCATTTTGTCTAGCCGTTTAAGGATCGGTTCTGTCTTTAACAACAGCTGTGGCAGCAATAATATTGACGGATGATGCGGTAGCACTTTACAGTGCTCGACGTGCTTATGTATATTTTACCACCTGTTAATGAGTTAGGGAGGAAAACTGTGGCTTCTGACATTTTGATAGATTTAGTTGCAGAGTTAATGGCAACGTGGAAGGGTTTGCACCTCTATTTATTTTTATATTCTATTAACAAACTAAGCCCAGACATTAATTTCCATCTGGGTTATGCATTTCAGAACATTTTAAATTTTGTTTTCTTTTCATGGAAATGAAAACATAACTGTAGTCTTCAGAGTATGTTTATGCTGTGATGGTTTATTTTTCATTCTGGCAAATCAATAGCTAAGTCTCTGCGGAAAGCATAATTTAGCGATTAGAGTGTTTGACCTTTAATTTTTCAGAAATCTTTGGGGCATTACATTTGTTGCTCATGATGGTAGGTTTGGGGTCTGTATCCAGCTACATCAAGGGAGACAACGGGAATATAAGCATCAGGCAAGTTGTTGAGAAGTCTAGGTTTTGGGCCCCACTTGACCCTTTCTGAGCCTCATCTCTTCTGTCTGATAGCAGTCAGAGGCCCCATCTATGTGACCTGGCTGTTGTGAATAGACTGATCTATGTGAAATACTTTGAAAGACACTAAGTAAGGCAAATAAAATATATCAAAAGTAAGTGATATTTTTATAGATATTTTAAAAGGTGAGCAAATAATGGCCTATGTATCAAACCTGGCCCTCCATTTATTTTTGTAAATAAAGTTTTATCAGATCACAAGCACATCCATTTATTTATGTGTTGATGATAGCCACTTTCATGCTACATTGGCAGAGTTGAAAAGTTGCGACAGAGGACCGTATGGCCTGGAAAGCCTAAAATATTTGTTAGTGGGCCCTTTGCCAAAAAAATCTACCAGCCCTGTTTTAGTCCATAGGTTATTTGGTTGGAATTCTCAAATGCGAGGAAGATATAAACATCTAATGTCAATTTTTAGGAAGAGCTGTAATCATCTGCACTTGATGAGGGAAAGCTCTTTAATGAGGAACGGCAGCTGATAAGTAAAGAAGTAATGATAGAATTAGAAAATCTCCATTTTTATAGTCCCTATGACATAATTGATCCAGACAAGAATTGTCAATGGTTATTAAAACCTTTATATAAAGTATTCTTGGGGGAAAGTATACTCATACTGAGTGAAAGCATGATGATACTACAGATCATTTGCTAACTGTAAAAGGAAAAGTGTAGCACTTATAAGGGAGAGATCTTGTAGTGACTACTTTATCCATGTAATCAGACTGAGCACTCATAGTGAGACAGAAGGATGAGATGTGCCTCCTCTAACATGAGGCAATATTTTGAAGAATCATCGTCTATGAAGCGTTCCTGTCAGAAATGGGTAAGGTGAATTTAATCCAGACGTAGACCTAATTTCCAGTTTATAGGAAATACTGAGAATATAGGAATCATTTAAGCGACACTGCAAGGAAGCCTTCAGACAGATTCCAAATCAAAAATATAGAGTTTCCTTTAGATTACTAGAGATCAAACAACCAAATATATGGGAACTTTGATTACGTTCCATGTGAAAAAAGGAAAGCCTTAAGAGATATTATGGGCCAGGTGGGGAAATTTGAATAGGAAATGGATTTTGGATATTAGAGTATTCTGGTTAATTGATAAAATCTTGTTACTGTGATATCGTGGTTATGCAACGTACGTTGAAGTTTTTTGAGTCACTTTCAAATTCTTGGGAGAAATACACACAAAAACACATATGTAAAACACAGCAAAATGTTAACAATTCAGATCTAACTGATAGGCATATGGGAATTCATTATAGTAGTCTTTACGTTTTTTAATTCAATAAGCAATTGTCATTTGCCTACTTGGTGGCATAAAGAGCCCTGGGAACTGGCGTCTACTGGAGAGGGAGACATGGGTTCTTGGTATGCCGTAGTGTTCTCTCTGGTGTCCCCTCCCAGCCCCTCAGGTTGAAGAATTAGAGGGAAGTATTTTCTTTTCATGAATTTTTTCCTGCAGATGTTCATTCCTGCCGGTGATTCATCTTCTAGCTAGGGAACCCACCCAAGCGATATTTTTTCCTTATAAAATTTCATCCTACTAGCTGTCACTTATCATTCCAGCCTGTCAAAATCTTTAGAATTTTAATTCACTCACTCAATCTGCTAGTTCTCTTTCCTAATCTTGTGACATCTGAGTTTGCTTTCTGTGTTTTCATCTGAGTAGGTAATGAAGATACTGAGGAGTGGTACCCCCTTCCAAGCCTTCTAGTACATGCTCCCTTCCAGGCTGTAGCAGAGCTGCTCCTCCACTCTCTTTGGGCCCCGTGATTCAACCAGTTACAAACACACCCTGCCCGCTCTCAGGGCCCGTGTGAACCACGTCAGATCCTGCTGGCCTCAGCACTTCCTCCGCTGCTGCTCTGACCGTCTCGGTGGGGCTCTCATTGGCTCCCGTTCGCTCCATGCAGGTGGCTGCTGTGTTGGCTCTCCCTCCTCTGTTGCACTCCCCGGTTTGCTCACTCCTATTTCCCTTAGACCCACGCTCTACTTTCTGGAAAGTCAGGTAAGGACAGGTTCCCACTGTCCCGAGTCTGCATGTCTCCAGTGTGTCCCCAGGACGGTGGTAAAGGACTGCCAAATGCCTTTCTCAAGTCAGGCCCACCTTGGGTGGCGTCCTCTTGAGTCACCCAACCAGCAGTCCTGTAGTGCACACTCATGAATATGAAGAACGCATAGTACATAATGCGATCAACTATTCCAAAATTTAATCTTGTTATATGCAAATTAGAGATTCAAAATGTTTTTAAAAACAATACCATAGTAGTAATATCTTTTCTGTTTCGAAAAGCGACAGACAGGTATTTCTTCTAGATCAGCAGTTCATGATGAACTCTGTGCTTACAAAGGTGCTATTTCAAGTTTCTTCTCGCTCCTGCTATGGATTACTTCACTTTTTTTATACATCTTTTTACTCATTTTTTTTTCCTGTTATTGTAAATATTTCTAAAAGTCAAAGAATGTGATTAATGGACTTAAATGTTTTTGGTTATAAATTAATTTAAAATAGCATTACTTTTAATGTATACATGGCTAAACCATTCATATCTTAACAGTTTAAAATATTAGACTGTAGAATTTTAAGTCAGTAATGGCTCACTGGGAGTAGTGGTTATGAGTGCGTATTTTAAATTGAGATTTTTGAGCTCACGTTCTTTCTCTGCCAATTAACTAACTTTCCCTCTGGAAATTTCCTGTATTTAACCTCTCTGTGCCTCAGTTTACTCATCTCTGTACCCAGTATGAGAATACCACTACTTACTTCATAGGGTTCTTATGAAGATTGAGTGAGTTAAAATGTATAAAACAATTATGAAAGTACCTGGCAATTAGTAAGCGCTCGGTAAATGTGAATAGATGTTATTATGATTATTAATTATTATTAAATTTATTATCACCACTACTACCACTATGATGACGTCATTTTTAGAGGTCATTTGTCATACTTTATAAGTCCACCTGTAAATGTGATGTAAGCAAAAATAGTCTCCTGAGTAACTAAAATAGGTGTCATAAAATGATAGCACTAAATGCAAACCCTTCCTTAGATCTTCATCCAGAGCTTATTTGCTCTTATGCTGCATTCAGTGGTAATGGGTTTTTGATCTGTTTTTCTGGATCACAAATAATTGGAAGCATCTTATTAGAAAGCTGGGGGGTGGGGTTGTTACTGAGATATAATGAGAGAAACCTCTGCTGTAGGGGGTGACAATTCACCATAAAACAGGAGATAATACATTAGATAGTCATAAGAACTCTAAGGAATGATGGTCATGAATATTAACTCACCTAACAAATATTTATTTGAGCACTGATTTAGTGCCAGGCATTGTTCTGGAAAAGAAGATACAAAGGTGGATGTGACTGACAAGGCCCTGACCCTGAGAAGATTATATTCCATGGTTGGGTGGGGAGAGGGGGCAAGTACATACATTTGAACAAGGCAGTTCCAGAGCATTGGAAGTTCTAAGAACAAAGGCACAGGGTCATGTGGTAGAGAGCTGCTGAGGTGGGAGAAGGCATAATTAGTAAGGAAAGACTGGGGTGAGACCTGAAGGATGAAGGCAGGATTGTCAACAGCCAGGGGACAAGTATTCCATGTAGAGGAAAAAGCAAGTGTGAGGCCATGAAGTACAAATGAGTTCAGTGGATTCAAGCTACAGCAAGAAGGTCAGAGAAGCTGAGATGTGGCTAAAACACAGGGGGTGATAATGAAGACTTTGGAAGGGCAAGCTCACAAGAGGTCTTCAAGTTGGCAGTAAGGATATGGAACTTTATTATAAGAGCAGGAGAATCCAGTGAAAGTTTGTAAGAAGGAGAGTGATGTGATCGAATGTTATAATATGTATGTACACAATATACTATATGCATATATATGAAGATTGTCATTGCTATATATAGAAGGTACTGGGAAGGGGCAAGATTAGAAATAGATAAATGAGGAGACTATTGCAGCAGTTTAGTTGAGAGACCATGGTGTTCTGAACTAAGATGCTGGCAGTAGAAAGAGAAAGAAGTGCTTCTGTTGGAGACTGATTTTAGACATTGACTGGACAAGATTCTTGGAGAAGTGGGAGGTGCTTGTAGGGGTGGGGAGGTAAGCAGAAGGCAGGAATCAGAATCAGGGCTGATTACTGTTCTCTGTCTAGATCAATGGTGGTCATACCACTTTTGCGATGAGGAAGGCTGAAGGATGGACTGAGAGGGATGGGATCAAGAATGCCCTTTGGCCACGTTTGCTTTGGGAAGTTAGTAACCACACGGAGGAGTCAGGAAGGCACTTGACCACGCAGTTCTATGGAACGAAAATGAAGGACAGATGGCTTATGTGTGTCAAGACTATCTGAGGATTGATATATGGGAGAGCATAGAAATTTAAAGAAACTATAAGCTTTTTGAGATAAATATTGGTGAAAGTTGATATTGGTGTGTGAATTTTGAAGCCATCAAATACCTAATTAGGCAAAAGTTGATTTTAATATATTTATAAAGGCCTATTAAAGGTCTTTCTAAGTGAGGTGTAGGCTTCTTTTATTAAGAAGATGGGGAAAACCCAATTATTTTTCATATGAACACTCTGGTTCACTTGGGGCTCTCTGGTATTTACCAAAATTGTCTTTTAAAACTTTCCAAGAGCTCCTAGGCAAGTTCTTTCCCACTAGTGCCTCCCTGTTTTCCTATCTGAAGAATAGAGGCAAGTGACCTCAACCATCTTGAAGGTGTACTTCTAGAAATCCAGGTCTAAGGGTCCCATTTAGTTAAAGCAACCACTGTGGGTTTTCTTTTCTTTTTTTTTTTTTTAAGATTCTTGATTCATAAGTAATTTCTACACCCAATGTGGGGCTTGAATTTACAACCGTAAGATCGAGAGTCGAGCTCAACCAGCCGAGCTAGCCAGATGCCCTAAAGCAACCACTCTTAAGAGGAGCTCAGAATGATTACATGTTTAAGGAATGGCAAAGCTCTGCGTTTTATTATGTGCATTTACCATGGTGGGCAAACGCTGGAATGCCAGAGTTGTCTGGCCTGGGCCCAGGCAGACTGAGTTCCGTGTTGGGTTGGGGAGTGTGGAGATGTATCTCCCATCATAGCTGTGGCAGCTGAGGCCTTCTTAGATGTATTAATTGGCAAAACTGGTCCAGAACCTTTTCTCAATCTGTGAAATCTTTGCTTCAGAAAGGAACTCTGTCCTTTTTTTTTTTTAATTTAAATTTTATGTGATATTAGCTTCTTAACAAGCAAACTGCCTTCCTTCCCCCGAAACCACCCTTGTAAGACTGCCCGCTGATTTATTTTGATGGTGAGAGCAGTAATTTTATTTTCTTTCACTATGTGTGGGATGGCTTCATGGCAGTTGTGTTCAAGCCCCTTGGTGGGAGAGCCTGCTGAATTTGTAAAGGTGTCATTGTTTACTCTTTTAATTTTCTCAAACAGTGGCAGTTGCGTTCCTTATTTGAAAAAAAGGTGTTGAATTCTGGACCAAGAGAGCTTTCTGTAGGGTATCTGCAGCAGGCAGTATTTACTGTTTTCAGCCTCAATTTCTTCTTGACCACTTGAGTCGCATGTTAAGTGTTTACCAAATACTGACTCTTTCTATCAGATGGGGCACATTGCCTCTTGTGCTGATGGTTGCAGACTCTTTGAACTGATCATGTCAGAAATGAAGGGAAGAAAGGAGTTTGCATGATTACAGTAAATTACAAGATCTTGGATCAGTCCCCGAAGACTGGAGAAGAGAAGATGAGCTGAAGTCTATCCACTACAGCCAAGAGAGGACAAATTTCTTTCTGCAGCTAGACTGTTGAGCTGGGGATTTGTGGGCCATTAAAAAAAAAAAAAAAATCAAAGACTGAGGGCAAACTTGATTTGGGGAAAACTCATAGACTGATATTTCCCTGGAGACTTTGTTTCAAAGAAGATAGAGATGATAGGCCCATTGCAGGTGGCCTACTTATTTTCTGAACCCTATTCACTCATCTGTTCCCACTCTTCACACCTGCCCTCCCACCAAGGCTGCTGCTTTTTTTTTTTTTTTTTAAGGAATAAATGCTTAATCTACTTTTAATGTTTGTACCCTTACATGGATTTAACTGAAGGGAGACAGTGTGTGTGGGCTTTTATACTGTCTTTACCTCTCAGAAATGTGGACCTCTCGTAAGTTTCTTCTTGCAGAGTAGAGACATGATTTCTACCTCAGTGGCAGAGCTAACTACGGATAGGAGGCATCACACACCGAAAAGTGCATGGGCTTTCCAGGTAAAACAGACGTGGCTTGCATGCGGGTTTTGTTTATTCTCGGCCATGCGATTCAGGGCAAATCGATTTGCCTCTCTGGGCCTTGGTTTCCCTGTATGTGTAATTGAGATAATGCTATGTTGTAGGTGGTTGTAAATGAAATATGGAAAATAATTAGCACAGTGCAGAGCCCCTAAAACATGCTCAATAGGCAATAAGTGTGTCATTGCAGTTTTTATGTATATCCCATGGGGACTGACTCTCGAACAGCTTATGGTATGTCAAAATTCAGTATGAATTAGGCTGGCCTTGAGCTCGTCTAGACAGCAGTGTGTAGTCAGCACCTCATCATATCCTGGTCTCGTAATAAAGTTTCATAGCATCATCCCCAAAGGCAGCATTGCAGCAGCCCCAAGAACGTGTAGCCGGGAGGTTTGCCTCTCATGCAGAACCCGGCAAGCACCAGATACTTCTGCTGCGAGGGCATCTTGCAGGAGTTTGGCTGCCAGTCCTCAGAGAAAGATCTTGATTCCAAGGAATCTCAGCGTCAGGATCACCGAGGCCAATGTCAACTGAGAACCAGCCTCGAGTATTACTTTAGTCCATCTTTCATCTGTGAGGAGGTCGTTAGAGATGGCCACAGTATGGGCTTTAAGGTCCTGGAGTTGTCACACCATGGAGTCAAGGGACATGGACGTATCAGCTCTTACCTGGATGTGCCTGGTTTCCCAACAGGGTAGCATCTGTCCACGAGGGCTCTGAGGGCTGACTAATATGGCATAAAATAAGTGTTCAGAAAAAGAAAAATAAGGGGTCAGTCGACAAAAAATTGGGGAAATGAAAGGAATATATTTTGGAGTATAGGGAGAGATGTAAGTATTAGCTCCAGATCTCCTATCTCACACCCTGTGTCGTGTGGTCATAATATTAGAATCTTTTATTGAGCTCCTGCCAGGAGCCCAGCACTATGCTTGGCACTTTATAAATATTATCTTTAATCCTCCCCAAACCCTGCAGAGTCCTTGACTGTACTTCAGCGCAGCAGGCAAAACAGAAACAAAATCCAAACCCCAAAGCTCAGGGACATGGCGGCATCGTGCCTACAAAACTAGCAGAACGTCTGGGCTTCATTCAGACCCAGGTCATTAGGATGCCACGTCTGGGCTTCTGTACTCCTGGGGTGATGCATATTGCATTCTCAGGGGTGGGGGGAAGGCACTGTCTAGAGTGACACTTTGAAAACCATATTCCTACTGGGTTGATCTGAGGAATGGTGAGCTGGTGGGTTTGCCTAGGGAAGAAGTAACTTTGTATGATCCACTAATCTGTGCATCACAAGAAGAGGAAAGAGGATAGAGATGATGTTTAATATTCAATAAATGGTAAGGCATGGATACCAATCTATCGAATGCTCCAGGGCTTAAACCTGAAGCAGGAGCCCGGGGGCTACCTGGTATGGCCGCTGTTAAACCTTGAGATGCCGAATCATGGGGAGGTACAGAAAGTTCTGAAAGAGAGACCAAGGGCAGTCAGGGGCAGCGGGGACACCTGGAGGGATTCAGGTGTAGCAACCATTTTTCACATAGTTCAGAAGTTTTGTTTTGTTTCATTTTTCAAGTACTTTGGTGCCTGGTATGCCAATACGGTTGCTTACTGCCTGAACGTCAGCCTTGTCAGCGGGGGGAAGACTGGTGGGAGGCCCCACACTGCTTCCTAACTTGCCAGGTGATGACTTGCACACCTGTCCGTGTTGTTCTAAAACCTTGTTTGCTTTTTAGTGAAGGGGCAGGAAGACAAGTGGCTCTGCACAGAGAATCTTTTGTCTGCCTCAGCCGTTTTCTTGTCTCAAAGCCAATATTGGTAGAAGTAGTTCTTTGTTTTTTCAGCATTGTTTACTTTCCAATATTTATATGGAGTTATCTATCATGCCCTACCTTAGAGCACTGTTTTATAAAGGATAAGCAAGTTTAGTTCCTTTGGCCTCTCCTAAATTTTAAATATGAGAAGAATTTTCTGTGTGCTTTTTTCTTCTACAGTGGTTGAGATTAGAGCCAACAAACTTCTCAGCCTCTCTAATTGTCTTCCCCATGACTGATTGTTCTTCCAGATTCATAATTTTACGGAAAATGTTCTGCAAAACACATTGATTTTTATTTAAATTCAACAATGCCCCAGTGTCCTAGATGATATTAACTTAAATGCTTGGTTGATTTAAAATGCAGGAGGTGCCGGACTTGTTTGATTTGGTTCCCAGATCCTGCCTTTGTCCCAGTTCCTTGTCCAACACGAGTGATGCAAGGCTTTAGGGAGTCGCTCATCCATTATGTTGCTTTCTCTCATCCACATTTTTCGTGTGTTCTGGGAAACAGAATAACTTTCTCATTGAAGTTTTCCCCCAACCTCAGCTTCTGGACTTTATGGTCTCCCATCCCCTCTTCCAGTCCAATAGGAAGCTCATCGTTTGGCCGTTCCCTCTGAAACATTGTGGTTCTGGAAAGTGACCCTGGCTTGATCCCCACTAATCCTATCAAACAGGGACCTTAGGACCAACCTGTCTCCCATTATGACCCGTTCTTCATCTGAGCCAAATCCTCTGAGGGGACGGGACCGAGGTAGCCAGGACCACCCAGTGAGCACACAGGGTAGCATCAGATATGGTGCCCACTCAGTTTCCGTAGACGCCTGGATTTTCTATTGGCACTTAGGCCGCAGGCAGCTAGCCCCAGAGGTGCCTCTAATCACTTGGTGACTTCATTTTCAAAACCAGACCGAGAAACTGGTTAGGCCATCATGTCTGATTCACAAAGCACTGGGGCACAGTATCTTGTATTTATAAGGCACTCTTGCGTATTTGCCAACATGAGTTGATAACAGTTTCATGCCTTGAATGTACGAGTGGAGAGAGCTTACTGAATGGCATTGCTAAGCCAGATAAAGCTATTTGCTATTTAGAGAACATATTGTTATAAATAAGGACATGAGTGTATTTGCCATCACCCTTCTCTAAAGGTGGACGAAGGCCTTGGTAGAGAGGGCAGCGGAATAGGAGCCAAGAGATATGGGGCTTCACAAAGCTGGAGAGAACGGAGTCACCAGACTTCTTTGTATCAAGGCTTCATGGTAGATGAGACAGGGGTCATTCTCTGGTCAACAGTCATATGAGGATTTGAGTAAAGCTGAGATGTCTGTTGCCTTTATAAGCAAACTAGATGGGTTGAGGTGGTGTCTGTGAGTCTAGAGGAGGTGGTCGTGCTGAGGAGCAGTAATGCGAGGTGATGGGGGTGGGGAGACGAATGCTGGCATAGAGAAGAGTAGGAAGCAGCAGTTCTTAGGGCACATTTTTCCAGATGGTAGTCATGGGCTTGGAGATCCCCACTCAGAAGGGTTTCAGGAGGAGGGCAAGAAGAGATGGGGACAGTATTTAAAAAGCTAGGAGTCACTAGTATCTGACTGAGAAAGAAGAGGAACAGACTTACATAATGCTGCGTTGAGACAAAGCAAATGATAAAGAGGCCTCTAAGAGAATGTTGTCTCATTCTTTCTGCTCAAGTATCAGGAAGAGAAAGCAGAGGCCATGCAGAGAGGGCCACCCAAGGAGAGTCTCTGTGGTGCAAGAGACAGTTCCTAGAGCTACTCAAAGAGCTATGTAGGGTAAGGTTCAACCAGCAGTTCAGGATTGGGTTCAACAGGAGTTGACTGCCGTCCATGAGAAGCATTGTATTGTGGAAGCCCTGGTTACGGTCCCTGTGGCTGGTGGTAAAGAAACTTTTTTTTTTTTTTTTTTTTTTTTTTTGCAATGACTAAGGTGCCAGAGGTGATGTCAGGCTTGGGATGGGAACAACCACAGACTTGTCTTGGAAGGAGACATTTGAAGGAAAAAATGAGAACTACTTCTTAATATATATGGAAAGGCCATTAAATCAGTGGAAGTTCCAGGCTGTTTTCTCCCTCAGACACACTAGGCACTGGGTTTCCAGGGCACAGTCGTCCTCTACATAGCTTCCTCCCTCTCCAGCCAGAGTTGGTTTTTTACAATTTCATTCCCTTTGCTGTGGATTCCTCTGTTCCAGGGTCTCCACTGGTTACCTTCTCCTCTGGGTCTGGCTACTGTTCACTTTTACGTGATACCCCAGTCCCTGGCCACCCCTGAGCAGTCAGCTTGACCCAGTCCTGCGTAAGTCATGTACTTTGTATAATGATATAGAAGAATCTCTGAGGTTATAAAACACTATTTAAAAATAAAATTCCAGGGGCACCTGGGTGGCTCAGTCATTAAGCATCGTTATCATTGTCATTATTATTATTTTTGTATACAAACAAATGCTTGAAATTACGCATGGATAAGAAGCACAATTGAGATTCAAGGGCCAACATTTCCTGTCCCCAAATTAGTCTTGCTTCGAGTTTCTACTCATCTGCACTGTTCGCTCAAACTTTTTGTCCTTTCTTGACTTAAGCCTGGTGCCTTCTCTGACATTATGTAATCTTTACCTTTCTGGTCTCATCTGCTCACCAAATATTTAGACTTCTTGTTGTGGCCCTAGAATCAATCCCGGGTCTGAACAGTGTAGCAACTATCTGGGTGTTCAACTACTGGCTCTAGTACTTACTTTAAGCATGTGACTTAACTTTTCGGAGCCCCAACCATCTTTCAAATGGTTATTCTTTTTTTTTATAATGATATTTTTTTATTATATTATGTTAGTCACCGTACAGTACATCCCTGGTTTTTGATGTAAAGTTCGATGATTCATTAGTTGCATATAACACCCAGTGCACCATGCAATATGTGCCCTCCTTACTACCCATCACCAGCCTATCCCATTCCCCCACTCCCCTCCCCTCTGAAGCCCTCAGTTTGTTTCTCAGAGTCCATAGTCTCTCATGCTTCATTCCCCCTTCTGATTACCCCCCCTTTCTTTATCCCTTTCTTCCCCTACCGATCTTCCTAGTTCTTATGTTCCATAGATGAGAGAAACCATATGATAAATGTCTTTCTCTGCTTGACTTATTTCACTTAGCATTATCTCCTCCAGTGCCGTCCATGTTACAGCAAATGTTGAGAAATCATTCTTTTTGATAGCTGAGTAATATTCCATTGTATATATGGACCACAACTTCTTAATCCAGTCATCTGTTGAAGGGCATCTCGGCTCCTTCCACGATTTAGCTATTGTGGACAATGCTGCTATGAACATTGGGGTGCACATGGCCCTTCTAACAACTATCTCATTGAATTGTTGTGAGACCTTAAAAAAAAAGTACCTAAGTGTTTTCCCCATTTAGAAAGTGCTCTGTCTTACACTGGTTTCCCTGGAAACAGATTCTGAGGTGGAGAGTTACATGCAAAAGATGTTTTGGGGCCGTGGTCTCTGGAACCACATTTGTAAGGAAGGGAAGGCCGCAGGATTTGGCAGAAGGAGAAGTTGAACGGCAACGCAGTTGCAGCCGAAGCCTTAACCAAACCCAAAGGGAGATGGAAATCAGGGTGATCCTTCAGAATTATCAGAAGGGGCCCAGCCACTGTTACGGCATCAACCAGTCATTAGGTGGGAGCTACCTCGGGAGGCGGTGTTACCTTGAGTATGCTGTTCGCTTTGATGGAGCGCAACTGCTGGAGAGGGATGCAGCTGTGAGACACACAGTAGGCAGCCCTTCTGATAACTGAGGAATTGAGTGCCTCCATCCTGAAGGGACCTGGCCACACCCCATAATATCTGCTACATGCTCAATAATTTGGAATTGCTTCTGCGCTACTCTTGGGCATCCATTTCCTTTTTCTTTTCATAGTACTAGGTTTCACTCTGATTAGCTTTTTCCTCTAGAGACCCCAAATTCCAGTGTTGCTTTTTAAAAAAAAATCGATGTCTAAGAACACTGTATAGGTTATCACATTGTTTTCAACTTTTTTGGGGGGTGCAGCTCAGGGCAACCAGTTATTCATCTCTCATTGTCTAATGAATACGAACTTGAAGAAGTGCTATCTTTCCTTTTTAAGGGCCACTTCTCATCATTTGTCGGTGTTGCATCCACTCCGAGTGTTGTGATGTAAAGGACATTGAAGGCTGTGTCTATGCTTAGCCGGAAAGAATGCTGTGGCCAGTCAGGGGTGCCTGCCCCGGGAGCGGGTGAGGACACAGGGGGTGCTCACGCTCCATTTTTGCCTTCCTAAGTGTGCAGCCTTGTCCTCCCTTTCAGTGTTGGTTGATGCTAGAATGCTTTTGCCTTTCCTTAGTTTTCCTGGGTAAATTGCTGTACCAGCGCTTACATCTAATTAGCCCCTTTAAGTATAATTAAGCCATATGCCTAGAATTGTTTCTCAGGTCACCTTAATCACTTTATCTACAACTTCATCTCCAGGAAAGCTTCCATTAAGTAATTATAAGAGTTTGTTGGAAGAGTTGGTTACTTTCACGAGCACTTGTTTATTTGCCTTCCCATTAAAATCTGGACTCACCTTTTGTGATGACATTACATTAATGATTATTTGTTTGTTTTATGGATTTGTGTAGTGCACCCCCTAAGGAGCACTCTTTCTCTGCCATCCTTGCCTGTCTCAGATTGTGTAAGCTCCCAGAAGGCAAATGCCATGTCTTTTTAAATTGCATTGTACAGTACTATGCACAAATGAGCAATTAATCCTCAAAACACTGACAGTGGGAAAAGGCACAAAGGAACTGATGATATCTTAAACGATTCAAGTGATGTCTTTAATGTATTGGTTATCCAATTTTTTTTCTAGTAAAAACTGTCAGAAAAAAATGAGATAATGTTCAAAGTATATTGAGTTTCTCTGAACTAAATCACTGGTTAAATTAAAATTATTATTAAAAAATCAGTCATTGGTGTTTCTGTCTATACCCACAAATTGTTATTGTTGGATACCTCTAGCAGGCTCTTTAAATGGTCCTTATGAAGTTAACAGGCTGAAGAATAACAGTGGTGGCAACGGGAAAGTCAAGGACCCACACTTGATATGGGTCAGTGGTTGGCCAAGTTTTTTGTAAAGAGCCAGATGGTAAAAATATTTTCAGCGCTGTGGGCCATGTGGTCTCTGTCACAGCTAGTCAGTTCTGCCTTTGTAGCGAGGGAGCAGCCCTAGATAATATATAAACAAATAATCATGGTGGTGTCCCAATAAAACTTTATTTACAAAAATAGAAACAGATTTGGCTTGTGGGATGTGGTTTGCTAACACCTGATCTAGGTGATAAAACTAAATTCCACCGACTACTCATGAACTGATTCAGAAATACATTATTACTAAATTGAACCAAAGGCAAGAGAGACACAGTTTCAAAGTCAAGAATGTGAAAATACCCAGTGCACCATGCAATACGTGCCCTCCTTACTACCCATCACCAGTCTATCCCATTGGTGTTATACGCAACTAATGAATCAGAGAACTTTACATCAGAAACCAGGGATGCACTGCATGGTGACTAACATAATAAAAAAACATAAAAAAAAAAAAAGAATGTGAAAATAGTTTTAATGAATTTTGCTCATGTCATTTGTTTCCTAGTTTGGTTACTCCTGGGCATGGTACCCGTCGTAGGTTCCATAGGGGCAATTCTTAACTCCCAGTGTCCTAGGCACTTCCATTTTTAAGATCCTGGCCACAAAGTGGTTTCAATGTGGGCTCCTTACCGGTTAGCTCCCAGATTTGGAGAATCCACTAAATATCTCTGCAACTAACCTTGTATTTCTTTCCTGTATGAACTTGATTGTGCTATCTTCCCTCTTGACCTAACAGGATTGTTGTAATGGCCAAGTGAAATACTATTCAGGAACATCACATTTCTATTAAAAAAAATCAAGAAATACTATTATTTGCTCAACCCATACTTTCTCTTAAGCTGAGCATGGTACTTGGCTGATTTTTTTTTTTTTTTTCTGGGCAGGTGTGTGTGTGTGTGTGTGTGTGAGAGAGAGAGAGAGGATAATTTCTAAATACTACTGGATAACTGAATGATTGTGAAGCTTTGGTTCATATTTGACTCACCTGCAGCACTTTAAAAAAGTCCAGGCCTTGGCAACATCCCAGATTAACTGATTCTGAATTCTGGAGGTGGGACTCGGGCATTAAGGTTTTTTTTAAACTACCCAAGTGGATTGTTTTCTTTTGGTGCTGTAACGAATTACCACAAATTTAGTGGCTTAAGCAACATGTTATTAAAGTGTTATAGGTTAGAAGCCTGACAGAGGTCTCACTGGGTTAAAATCAGAATATAGCAAGGCTGTGCTTCTGCTGGAGGCTCTAGGGGAGAATGTATTCGCTTGTTTCCTCTAGGCTTTACGGGCCACCCTCATTCTTTGGTTCATGGCCTTCTTCCTTCCTTTTCAAAGCCAGCAATAGCATCACTACAACCTTCTTCTGTAGTTCTGTTTCCCTCTGACTTAATTCTTGTCTCCATCTTCCCCTTTTAAGGATTCCTGTGATTATGTTGGGCCCATCCAGATAATCCAGGATAATGTCCCTATTTTAAGGTCAGCTGACAGCAACCTTATATCCTTCTGCAACCTTAATACTTTTTTGCTATGTAACTTAACATATTCACGTGTTCTGGGGATTATGATGTGGACAGCTTTGAGGGGCCATTGTTTTGCCTACCATACCAGGTAATTCTGATTCTGAAAGGGAATAGAATATGAACTCTAACCAGCTGGAACATGTCATTCCCACATGTGTTCTATTGTTGGCTAAGGCATGTGCTTTCATTCCTTCATTGACTCACTCATTTACTCATTATAAATATAAATACATTGACTCACTCATTATAAATATATAGTATATATTATTTATAGATATTAAATACAAATATATATTATATGATATATTTATATAGATTTATAGATTTATTTATTTATTTATTTATTTAAAGATGTATTTATTTGAGAGCGAGAACACATGAGCTTGGGGAAGGGCAGAGGGAGAGGACGAGAGAATCTCAAAAAGACTCCCCGTTGAGACCAGAGCCCAATGTGGGGCTCAGTGCCAGGATCCTGAGATCATGACCTGAGCTGGAATTGAGTCAGACACTCAACCGACTGAGCCACCCAGGCTCCCTGAAAACAATATTTAAATAAAGCAAATGCAGGTGTCTTGGATCCTGACAGGAAGGATCCTTTCCCTAATTTTGGGATCAGGTAAAGATTCCTCGAAGAAGTGATGTAGGAATTAGGTGGGTATAGAATGCTGACTAATAATAGCCTGACACCCTCCTTCAGACATTTAATGCATTATCTCTAATGCTAACCACACATTTGCATGGCAGGTACTGTAACTGCCATTTTGCAGATGTGGAAACTGAGTCTTATATAGATTAAATAAAATCATAGACCTCTATTATTTTATGATATAATGAGATGGGCTCTATACTAAGGCATCAGAATGGACATCCTTCCTTTAAATTCTAGGTTAATTTATTACTCTCTTCCAAGTCCAATTTTATTTCTGAAGAAAGAAAAAGGAGCAGATGCCTGATCCAAACTCTGTGCTTAACAACCTGCACATGGCCCTGTGTTTAGCTTTATGGTTTGTTTTCTCTCTGAACTAGGTGAGCACCATGTTCACTGTGGGGGTGCAGTCAGCATTAATTTGATGAGTATAACAGGACTCCCAGCTGGCAGTCACTGTGTTGTCATTGACAGCCCAGTAGTTCATTGGGTATCCAAGTAGATTGGATTGAGAGTCTAGTGCCTTCTGGATCTGAACAGTGAAGGACCATTGCCTTCGTTGACTGGGCCTGCTGCTCTTCAGAGGGTTGAGCAAGAGAACCCAGAACAGTACTTTTAGTTCTGCCTTTACACAGGTAGTCCTGGCAGATCTTCTTGGGGTACTTTCACCATGAATCTTTTTTAGTGAGTTATTTAACCAGATTTAGTTTCTGTGATGAGAATACAGATATTGGGTCCTAGACTAGTCATTTCTCATCTATTATATGGATAACCAGTATCCCCAAGCATAGAAGGAACAAGTAGAATGTGTAGAACGTGTGGATACATTGGGCATTGTTACAGGAGCCTTTCAAGTGTTACTTTGGGTTGCTGTGTTCTAGGCATTAGTGCTTAGGATATAATGGTAAGTCGGCAGCCTGAGTTTAGTGAGAAAATATAGACAGTTGTGTAAAAGGAGATGCATGTTCCTTGGGATCTCTTAGGAAGAGGCCTTAGGCCAAATTTTAAGACCCAATAAAGATTCCTGGAGGAGATGATGCTCAAAAGTGATATAGGAATGAGGTAAGTAGGGAATGATGGGTGATAATAGCCTGAGTGCCAACTCCAGGTAGTTAACATATTATCTTTAATTCTCACTAAAACCTTCCATGGTGAATGCTGTTCAATCCGCCATTTTGCAGATGAGGTTCCTACAGATTAAGAAACTTTTGAGGTCACACAAGGAGAATGGCAAAACTGGAACTGGGCTGGGAAAACTCTAAGGCTGCAGTGGCTAATGTGGCCATTAGCCACATATTGTTATTTAAGTTTAAATTAAAAAAAAAAAATCCTCGGTCATACTGATCACATTTCAAGTATTTCGCATCTTGGAGAGTGATGTCAGAAAGATGGTGGAATTAGGAGTTTTCACTGCTGTTCCCTTCACAGAGACATTGATTTGAACAACTGTCCACACATGAAAAAAACCTTCACAAGGGCTAAGGAATCCAGGTGAAAGATTGTAATACCTGGGTAGAGCACGGAACTAAGAAAAGACTCCATGAAGAGGGTCAGAAGGGCTGTTTTACCTTATTCTTGCCATCCTTCCCGGACAGTACAGGGCAGGGCAGTGCGGAGAGAGATGCCTTCTACATGGAGGGAAGAGCCTGACGTGAACACCTGACCGCGCTCCCACCCTGTGAGCTCAGGCTGCCCAGGGGGCTGGTGGCTCCCATATCGGATCTCATGGTTAAACTTTATCATAGAAAGTTTATTGGGCAACACTGTTGTAGAAAATATTTAAAGGAGTTCTAGAAGACCTTTGTCAGGTTAGCTCCAGGGTCAGTAGCACGTGGGTACCTACAGTATCAGAATCAGAAGCAGACTCTGTTTTTTTCTTTTTTTTTTTCTTAAAGATTTTATTTATTTATTCGACAGAGATAGAGACAGCCAGCGAGAGAGGGAACACAAGCAGGGGGAGTGGGAGAGGAAGAAGCAGACTCATAGCGGAGGAGCCTGATGTGGGGCTCGGTCCCACAACGCCGGGATCACGCCCTGAGCCAAAGGCAGACGCCCAACCGCTGTGCCACCCAGGCACCCCACAGACTCTGTTTCTATGCCTGTAGCTCTGTCCTGTCCTTACTCATTACAAGGTAGACAGTGAGAGATTCCGAGAGAGGCTTTCACTCAATCTGCTCTACTCCCCGTGCATGGAGAGGAGAATTCTAAGGGTCTTATGGTGAGTAATTTCAAGGGACTACATGTACTTTATTTTTTTTAAAAGAATTTATTTATTTGAGAGAGAGTGCATATGCATGAGTGAGGGTGGGCGGCAGAGGGAGAGAGACTCCCAAGCAGACTCCCCGCAGAGCACATGGAGCTTGATCTAGAGCTCAGTCCCAGGACCCTGAGATCATGACCTGAGCTGAAATCAAGAGTCCGATGCCTAACCCACTGTACCACCCAGGTGCCCCTCAAGGGACTACTTGTACATCTGTACAGGATTTATCCATAGGAGAATGCAGGTTTGGCTTTGGAGTGGCCATGGGTTATTTAGGCAAAGTGAAGAGCTCCTACTTCATATGTGATTTGACTGTGAGGATTATTGCAATAATTATATATAGAAAAGGTACATGATAAATTAGTCAAATGTGGCAAGTTAGAACAAATGGTTGTTCTGCGTTAAGAGAATTTTTCAAGTGATATCTGAGCATCCATTTATAAACTACTAATGTACTAGTAAGGAGTCATCCTTATCTATTAATTAATACAAGTCTTTTAAAGGGCTCCAGCTTTATTTCTCTTGTCTTACTAGAGGTTTACCTTTGCACAGGAATCTCAACTTTGCAAAGCTACTTTAAAAGTATTATATCCTACTGTCTTCAAGATTATCATATAAGGAAGGATGGGCAGGTACTGTGATCTGTAGTGGACAGATGAGGGATATTGGGATGCCTTGGGTTTTATCTTTCCCTCCAAAGAAGGTGAGCTAGAGTTGATCCCACAGCTGTTGTCTCCTAATCTTAGGGTATATCTAACAAATAAAAAAAAGTAAGGTAATCTCACTTATTTAAGGAAAACAAATCTAATTACTACTTTCCCCCTATTTCCCCCTTTCCCCTATGGGTCTACCCATAGAACAATTCATATTGAGGTCTTACTACTCTCAAAAAACCCACGTCTATTCATGAACGATTCAAGAGAATCCAGTAGACAGTTTTAGTGAATACACACCAATTTTTGTCCCAATATTAAGGTCATAGGAGACAATGATGGTTGCTGTTCAATTGCTTATTAGGGACTAAGTACTAACCAAGTGTAGGTACCTGGTGTAGGTACCTGAAATGTTAGTTTGCTTATTACCGGGAAACATGCAGAGTTTCTGTCTGTTTCAGGCTGTTAAAGTGAAATGGTCTACCCAGCAATTCCAGCATGACAGACACCAACAAACACACATGGAGTGAATGGCCTTGCTCTAGTCTTCAAATAGAGATCAATGACTATTTTATTTGTTCAACCCTGCCTCTCGTCCATGGCTGAGGCCTCCATCATGAGGTAGCTGGAATGATTAATGATGTGTTGGCGATATTAATGCCTCGTGTTTTGGTACTCTAATTATAGAAGCAGATTGGAGCCAAGCTTTAGAGTGGGGTTGAGATTGAAAGATATTTAAAAAGCAGGTGATTGGTCCAACACTTCCACTTCTTTCAATTTAACCATAAATCAATTGTGAATGATTTTTCCACTGTAATTTTTCATAGGTTTTGAACTTGGGTAATGAGCATCCCTGTCCTGGAGTGAAACCGTGATTTTCTTAGAGCTTGTTGGAAAGAAGATGAAGATTTATGAAGGGGCTTAGAGGGAAATATATTGCATTTCTTCATATTCTCTCCTTGCCCCCTCCCCCTTCCCTGTACTTCAACCCTGATAAGTCTCAACTTTCATGCATGGCATATAGTATTTGGGAAATGGGAAGGCTCCAGTGTGTCTTGACCTACTTTCCAGTGAATGTACAATTACAAATAAGAAGTTGATACTATATAAAGCAGTAGTACATTTCACACTGAAGAGAACATACGGGAAAGCAAAGACTGTGTTTGCCTGAACAGCACCGATTCTTTTTCTTATTTGCTGAATATCTTGACTGCAGAGTTTTGAAGAATATGGGGCAGCTCAAGGTGTTGCTACAGCCCAAGAAGCTGCCATGCGGCCTGTGAGCAAACTTCTTGGGAGCCCCAGGGGAAGGGAGAGGCTTCAAGTGGAATCACATGGACAGATTTTCTGTCCCTAACTAGGACTGCAGCTTACCTCACTGTGGGTAATGTGATACATCTGTGCCTGATGAGAATCTGGCTTTCAAGTTCTGGAAAAGCACAGGTTTTTTTATATATGTATAATTCTCATTTTTTAAGAATTTTATTATCTGGGAAATGAATTGACAACAAAGAACTTGTTAAAATAGATACTTTATAGAAACTCAAATACGGCAAATGCTCATATTTACCTTTAGACCATATAGCACATGGAAAGAAAGAACCACCAGGACCTTTGAGATACTCACTTTTTCTGTAACTACAAGACTATTTGAAGTCCTGTGTATCAGAGCAATGTATTACATTTATAATATGCTTAAAATATGAGGGTCATTTATTGACAGGGTTGTATTCCAATTCTGTGACTATCTGGAAACAATGCTTCTTTTCCTTTCCTCCATCCGTCCTGCGTGCCTACTTGTCTGCATTTTTTCTGAAATATTTATTGAACCATTATTATGTTTCAAAACATTAGGCTAGTCCTAGGTGACTGGCTGGCGGGAGAGGATGGTGATTTTGAAAATAAATGAAATTCAGTCTGTGCCCTCGAAGACTTATACTCACTCTAGTGCGTGAAGAGTATAGGTTTATGTTGTAGACAATGAGTCCACTCCAAGGGAGAAAAAAAAAAAAGTTTGAGGACATTAGGTAGCTGACAAAGTCTTTGGAAAGCCCTGGGGAATCCATTTTTGATGCCACATCACCAAGTATGAGAGCTGCCAGGAGAAGTGCCCACCCACAGCCTTGCTCTAAGGGAAGCCCCTGTGCTTGCAAGAAGATCTCATACCCCCAAGTGCACATGGAAAGATCCACCAGGACCTTTGAGATATTCAATTTTTCTATAACTCCAAGACTGTTCAGGGATCTCTCACTGACTTCTTTTCATTCCAGATCTTTTAAGGGTTTATCTAATTGGCAACACCTAGGCCACATCAGTTATCTCGCCTGCAAAGAAGTCTGGGAAATGTAGTTTTTAGCTTTCCAGTTTCTGCTATGTAGGAAGTTACTGTAGAAGCGTTGGAATGTGTATGGAGGAAATCCAGAGTGCCCACCATGGGAAGACAGACAGGTTAGGAGATAACTGCAATAAGTTGTGTCAGTGTTATGCAGGAGTGGCTAATAGTACTGTGGGGACAGTCTAGTGAAGGCACCTGTCTCAGAGGGGAGGAGGGACATTCAGGGAAACAGTGGGGTAGAGTTTCATGTAAAGGGGTTGAAGGGTGTCATGGTTGTGTTAGGATACGATAGGTATGCGATGCAGAAACAGCTTCAAAATCTCAAGGGCTTCATATGCAGCTCATGCAGGGTCAGCTCTGTGGGCAGGACTAGGTATAAATTTGCGAAACCTGGCGCAAACTGAAAATATTGGACCTCTTTTCCAAAAATTATCCAGAATTTCAAAATAGTGATGGTGGAACATTAAGCCAACACAGAGCATATGTTCCTCTGTGATCGTGTAGACCAAATGCCGATGAAGCTGGCCTGGTGTGGGGGGGTCCAGGAGACTCCCCAGGGAAGCTTTCTTCTGTTTGGTAACTGGCTATAGGAGGCTAGGAAACAGAGTCTCCTGTATGCTCAACGAGGGGGAAGACAGATCATGGTGAACCAGTAGTTTCCACCCAATGGCTCCAAGAAAAAGAAATAATGAAACAATAACTTTCCTCTTTGAAAATACTATCTGTATTTGAATATTAGTAAATGTAGCATGGCTTAAAACTTCAAGAAGCTTTTGACCTATCCATACACTTTGAACAGAATAATCTAATATATATATAGATTTGCTACATGCAAATGCTCCTAGAATAGTTAGTAGTAGTAACTAATGAAAACTTTGAGGAGGTTTGAGTTTAATGCTTCGGAGCAAGGAAAAATGTTTCTGTTCTAGTACACATGTCTTAAGATACACATTATACTCGTATTTAGGTGGGACAAATTCCTGTCTCTAGCATGCCTGTTCAATTATGTATTGTTTGTGGCTACTTTTACTACAGTGGTGGAACTGAGTTGATGCAACAGAGGCTGTATGGCCCACAAATCCTAAAGTATTTACTATCTTCCTTTTACAGAATAAATTTTCTAATCTCTGGTCTAGATGGTCAACAAATATCTGTTTTGATATGGGAAAATTTAGGAATATTGCCCTAAGGAGATACGAGGCTGCTTTTTAAAGATTGAGCTCTGTCTGCTGCGCCCAGGAAAATCCCCAGGGAGAGCCTAAGCCAGCTTTCAGCTGCTGAGAGAGAGGGGTAGCGTTCTCTTCTCACTCTTGAAAAGCTGTCTACAGGGCCACCTTTGGCAGAGGTCATTATGCAAACACAGTCATCTCTCCGTGATACTATGTGCAAGGCATTTGCACAAATGTAAATTGTATTAAGGCCTGAGGATAATGTATATACTTTAGTCACTTTAGGAAATTGTTCAGTCATCTGGATGTCTTTCACTGTGTTTACCAGGAAATGGGAAATAGAGAATTGAGCAATTTTCTTGTCAATTTGATCAATGTAGACTGGCAACCTTAGTGCCTTTAGTTTAAAAAAAAAAAAAAAAAAAAAAAAAAAAAAAAAAAGCTTTCCCCCACATCAGTTGTTGGAATTTATTTCTTTTACTACATTACCCAGTTAATTACTCCAATTTTCCAATCTGTCTGACCATTGGAGACTTAGCCTGTTTGAATTTTATATGTGGCTGTTACAATTGAGGTCTGTTCCCAAAATGTAAGCTTTTTCAGCAAGGATTCATGCTTGTTTATCTATCTACTTGCTTGGTCCTTTTGATCTATAGCCTAAATTGTTCAAATTTCACCTTTAAATAAGTGTAATACCACTGTAGAGACACACACAAAATGGAGGAGAGACTTTGGAATGGAAGACCAAGAACTGTAGGATTTGGAGATGAAGGGAGGGTATGAGGAGAAGTGGCCTGGCAGGAGGCAGGCCTGGAAAATTGTTGTGTAGGGTTGTGAGAGGAAGCAGAAGCAGCCAGTGCTTTAGAAGGAACCGTCAGTGGAAGAGGAGTGATCACGGGGTTCGTAAAGATTGGTGAGGAAGAGGGAATGTTTGTTTAGTTTTATTTATTTGAGATGGAGAGAGAGCACAAGATAGGGAGAGAGGCAGAGGGAGAAGCCACTCCCAACTGAGCGAGAAGCCTGACGTGGAACTCAGTACCAGGACCCTGGGATCACGACCAGAGCCGAAGGTGGAGGTCCAACCAACTGAGCCACCCAGGTGACCCTGGGAGAGGGAATGTTTTAAGGATGGTTAAGGGCCCATAAAGTTATATTCAGGAGTAGCCAATCTGAGAAAATAACACTGGTTACAAATTCCAACATTGTCCTGGTTGAAGAAGGGATCTTGAACTGCTTCTAGTTAGTCCTACCTGGTCAGGTGTGGGATTTTCTCCTCATGCTCCCACCTCCTCCTCCTGGTGTTCAAGAACTCCTTACCTTCAGGGGTTGATGAGTATCCTTATTGTTAACCAAGGGATCGTCTGTGTGGAGTGGGGCACATGCGGTAAGAAGCAAAGTTATAGGACATAGACAAATGTCATCCTTGAGTGGACATTAGCAGGCACCATGTTGCCCACCGTGAGTTGGTTTTCCTCAGCGGTATCAGTGAAAATATGTCTGGATGAAGGCATGACCTCGCACTCCCAGCTTCTGGCCAAAGATGGTACTTGCTTTAGAGGGGGTGTTGGTTTCAAGTTACACACCTTCCTGCTTACACAGCTCCTCTCCTCTTTTCCTGCTCGTTTGTGCAAATGGTTGCACATTTTGAAGAGTGGCTTTTGAATTTATGGTGAAGTATTTTTGTGATCTTTGTTTCCCCCAGAGTGACTCACTCACATTTGGGAAAAGAGCCCTGGGGATTCCAAGGAAGGAATTCCATGGGAAGAATAATACTTTAAAATACTGTAACCTGCCCACAGTGGTTATTAGATTTGATGATTTAGAGTTTAGACTTCTGACATTGAATTGGAGGAAGCTGTGTCATAGGACCAAAATTCAGAGAATATTCAAAAGGGCTTACTTGTTGGTTGGTTGGTTGGTTGGTTGGTTAGCTGTTCATAGATATGAAGTTATAAAGTGAATACAGAAAGGTACTAGAACATTACAGAATGATGAGGAAAGATCACAGGTAGGTACAGAGATCCGGAAGCCTCTGTCACAATTTAGGAGTAACAGAGGAAGCAGAGCATGAACCAGCGCCCAGTTGGTCAGGTCCTAAGGAGTGATGTGGAGAGAGCGTATTGGTCAAGGGGTAGAAAAACATTCCTGCAGAGGTTTTGCAAATGGCTGACATCTTTTAAAAGCCCTTGCTTCTGACCTTTCTTCAGTTGTAACAGGCTTTCAAAAATTTGATGAGCAGTAGTAAACTTGGGTATTGAAAATATAGGTTAGCTTGGCAATTTAGGGGGAATATGAGGTTACTCTAATTAAGAGGATCTACTGAGCAAGGATAGGAGTGATATAAGTCTGGCATATCCTGAAGACTCTTAGCAAACCGGTAGATTAAAATCAGTGCTTTCTAGGAGTTGGTATATGTTCTGAGGGTCTCAGTGCAACCTTGTGTCTCTTGTGCTTCTCTTGGCGTGTTAAGTGCACGGACTACTTACAGTTAGGTCATACATTTGCAGGCGCAGCCCACCTCTTTCATCTCAAGATGCTAGTCACACTGGCGGAATTACAGCCCTTTTGGTATAGTTTTAACAAAATGTTTTAATTCTTTTTCTTCCTCCTTTTACCTCATTAAAGAGCCTCTTGACCTAGACCTGTGCAGATTTTAACGTACACACAATCCCTTGAGGATTGTTAAATAAGCAGATTATGATACAATAAGTCTGACGGGGTAGAGGCTGGAGATTCTGTGTTTTTCTCAAGCTTCTAGGTGCCATTGTTGCTGTGGTCTGAGGACCACAGTTCGGATAGAAGTGGCTAAATGAAGGGGAAGGAGCTTGGTGGCAAAAAGGTTTGAGTTTTACAGTCAAGTCAGAAAGGCCTGGGTAGTTTGATTCTGGCTCTGAAACTTACAATGCCTTGAAACTTCTATGACTTGGGCACGTTTTTTAAAGCTCTTTGAGCCTTGTTTTCTTATCTGAAAAATGGGGTTAATCTGCCTTTACAGGTATCATTCTACTGTGTACATTTCCCCCTACATCGTCTTCTTTATTGTTTTATCTCCACTGCTGAGCACAATACCTGGTACATCACCGATGCTCCAGAAACATGTTTTGAATGAATGATTGAATGAATTACCAAATAAGAAGGTTTGATTATAAATTTTATAATGTAAGTAGAATATGCAGCAAAGTGACTGAGAGACATTTCAGTAAATATGGTTGCTTCCCCATCTCTTCCCTTTCCCTGTGAAACAAAAAGCTCAATTTGTTTTTTTTTTTTTTTATTAATAATGATTTTTTATTATATTATGTTAGTCACCATACAGTACATCCCCGGTTTTCGATGTAAGGCACATATTGCATGGTGCACTGGGTGTTATACACAACTAATGAATCATCGAGCCTTACATCGAAAAAGCTCAATTTGGATGCATATCTCAAACTGTTGAAGCAACAACATATAAAACAGGTACTGTCTTTGTGATCTCTTAGTGAAATAACAATTACACGTCAGATAATAGAAGTTTGATGGATGGATGAGAGAGTAGTTTCACAATGTTGTTGTTACACATAAATGGACAAGGGTAAATTAGGCAATCACTTCCCACAAATTGATCATCTAAATATGCGTACGTGTCTTATCTGCTGCTGGAGCCCTGGGAGGGAAGCAATTGTGAAAAAAATTGAGACTTTTTAGAATTCTATGGATTCAGAAAAGACTGAAACCAGGTGTATAGCCGAGCTTGGGAATATGAATGTGACCTATGAGGCTCAGCAAATCATGGGTCCCTGTTTCCCTAAGATGTCAGTTTTATTGACATATGTATATGTCAATATATGTAACAAGTTTGGTCCTTTCAAAGCGTAATAGGTATGGAACTTAAAGAGCTAACATCAATTCACATATTAGTATGATTTAGTTTAATCAGATTGCTTTCCTCACTCTTGGTCAACACTATTTACTAAGCATCGGCTGTGTGCCAGGAACCCAAGTAGATGCCGCGGAGATGGGGTGAGGAAGGCAGAGCCAGTCTTGGCTCACCTGAACCTTACTTTTGAGAGTGTGGTGGGGAGATAGAGAAAAATAGGAGGGTAGGCCAAGGACTTTATTGTTTGGCTGGCTTTCCGAAGAACGTTCACTGAGGTGAGTTGTCACTTATTGATTAAATGGATATAAAACCAGTCCTGGTAGTTATTTGTAACTATGACATTAGAACAGTAAGTGCACTAGCTTTAAAGAACAATTCCTGAGGGCGGAGTCCAACATGGCGGAGGAGAAGGAGACCTTAATTTCGTCTGATCCCAGGAATTCAGCTGGAGAGCTATCAAACCCTTCTGAACACCTGGAGAGCGAAGAAAAGAGTAACTGCAACTCTACAAATAAAAAACAATTCTTATTTTTAAATTTATGGTGGCAGAGAGTTTTGCTGTTGTGTTCTCTGTTCTGTCCTCAGCACTTTCAGGGACAGGTACATGGTAGGTGCTCAGTAAGCAGTTGTTGAAAGGTTCAGAGAGAATTGCGAGAATGTATGCTTAGTCAATTCTTGTTAATGGCGACTGAGGATTTATAGTTCTGTGTTTATCTAGGACTAATGCATTATCATATCTCTGTGTATCCAGTGTGTAGATCCTTGCCATAATTAATTTATTAATTAGGGTAAAAAGACAAAATACCCATAAAGTATGGAGCTGTTTTTATGCTGAAGCATTTGAAGAGGTGCATCCAAAAAATGAACAGTAACCAGATCTTCGGACAGCTCTCTATGCCCACGATTCTCTTCTTGACTTAGGGCTTTTAATTTTTGTAGTAGCTGTCCCTGTCCTTACTGGCAGTTATTATATTTTAACGTGTTTGTTGAAGTTGACAATAGATTGAGTTTGTGTTTTCATTTTGTTCCGAAAGCTGCTGATTCTGAAGTGTATTATTTCTTCACGTGCATTACTGTTTTTCAAACCTTGGTGTGGTCCTTACTACTTCCAATTTCTTTTTTTTTTTTTTTTTTTAAGATTTTACTTATTTATTCAACAGAGATAGAGACAGCCAGCGAGAGAGGGAACACAAGCAGGGGGAGTGGGAGAGGAAGAAGCAGGCTCATAGCGGAGGAGCCTGATGTGGGGCTCGATCCCATAACGCCGGGATCACGCCCTGAGCCGAAGGCAGGCGCTTAACCGCTGTGCCACCCAGGCGCCCCCACTACTTCCAATTTCTTAAGTACAAGATTGTCGGCGAAGCTGCCGCCTACTAATTGTTCTAGTCCTTATGTAGTATCACACTCATTGCCCAAAGCAGGAGGTGCCATGATGTCAACAATAAACTCATCTGGTCTAGAAAGAGGAGGAAGAACATCTAGCCTAATATGAATTCTGATTGACGTGCGATTAAATAAACCATGTGAGTAGACGATCTCTGATTACTGTTGTGATTATGATCGTTATAATAGGGAAGTAAAAAGATTTCATCACACAGTGTAGTAATGAAGGCTCATACCTGGCTCATGTTATGGGATCAGTATTCGTACCCACAGGTCAATCTCATCAAATCTTAGGCAGGAATTCTTAGGCGATTTCTGAATTAATAATGAGTGAGCCCAGGAGATGGCTGCTTAGTCAGGCAGATGGGACAACCGTTTCTAAAAACAGCCAACCATACTGAGATTAGGAATACTTAGAAATGTAAATAGCATCAATTGAAGTATTGTTGCTGTGTGTTTTTTTATAGCTTCCAGACAAATATTTAAAAGTGGTGGAGGAGGAGAGGGGTATAAACAAAAAACGCTGTCAAAACAAGATTTCTTCTTGTCCTGGAGTGATAGTCATTCCAGAGATATTGTCCCAGGAAAGCAGTCTTTTCTCATTAGAAACCATGAAGGTGAGAAATAATTGCTCTTACAGTCTAATAAGTGAAATAAGAGCAGAAAGGCTGCTGGGAGCCCTATACAAATTAGCATATGACCTTGTGTGATGGGCTCTTTATCTGGGAAGTAAAGGGTGGAGACTGAAGGGACCAAGGGCATGAAGCCAAGGCAGCAAGAGGACATGAAACATGGCCCCACACAAATGAATCCATCACCAAAGCAGAGGAAGAGGAAGGGGTAAAAGAAAAGGGAAAGCCAGGGGCAGGGAAAGGGGGAAGAAGGGAGGGGTGGGGAGAGGGAGTCAGGAACAAACGTGCTCTGCCTCTAAATTAACGATGTGGTTGTCATTGGGCAAGGCATAGAATCGGTCCCTTTCGCGTAAGCAAAGTGGGGAGACTATATTAAGTGGTTTTCACATTGTCTTTTGTAGATTTTAGGGGTTCTGGGAGGGGCCTGATTCTCAGGGAGTAGGTTTGGTTCAAAAGTGGCTGAAAACCAGTGATCTAGGGATGATCTCCTGATCTAACAAATTAGGATTTTTTGACTTTTATCATCTCTCTAATAGGGAAGGATTGATGATGAAAAACAAAACAGCACTTCTATTTTATGCTTGTAATTAACTGAAAAACGTATTGTACTTGCTTAGTAATCTGTATGCAGTGTGATTTGATGATTTGCAATTAACACTTGTGTTTCCAAAATCTCATTAATCTCATGCATGCATTGTTTGGAAGAAGGGTCCCTGAATTCATTTTGACTCATTGGACTCATTCCTATAATGGTGTCCAGGATAAAATAGAGAATGGAAGGAACTGCTATACAAGGGATGTCCCCAGTAAGTTGCATGTTACATAAAGGAATTTAGTTTGGACAGATTATGAACTTTATTTGATGGGATTACTTGCTCATCTCCAGGAGCGTAAAGATGGTTTAACAGATTGGCACCCATAAAGATGTGCCGATGTTTTACAGGCTTATTGGTAGAATGAAATGTACCCTCAGAGTGGCAAATTATGGGGAAGCAGTAGGGTGGAAAAGAAGAAGATGCAGAAGCAAAATTTTCTTTTTAAAATTTAAATGTAGATTATTATTCAAATGATTGGAAATCAGTAATGAAAAATAATTTTTTTTAGGGTTTCCTCCTGGTGTGGAGAAGGATGTAAGATATAAAAGAAAGAGAATGAAAGGGCAGGTTGATAGTAGAAGAAGAGCCAGTTAATTCCCGTGAGCCAATTGTAGGATGAGTTAATGACTATTCCTGAATAGAAAAGATGCAGAGAGAGAGAGGAGTTTATAGGGCAGGCAAAAAGAAGATATTGACCAGAAACCCTTTTCTATAGTTCACAATGCTGACCCCATAGTAAGGACCACAGATTTCTAGATGGTGGATTGGTCAGCTAGGTACAGTAAGGGGAAACAGTGTAAGATTCACCCCAACTCTATGAAGAGTCCCTGTTTAGAAAAATGGTCAGACAGGTAGCTTTAGAAGAACCAGAATAATATAGTTCCTATTATTTTATCTTTGCCAGTGTTATTTTAATAGAAAACTGATTTTTTAAAACCTTTTTAACTGTAGGAAACAGTTTATTTTTCATGACGGCAATTCAGCAAAATAACTGATTCTTTTGCTAACCCGGTGAGCACACAGACACTGTGGGACCCCTTCCTCTTCAAAGAGCTGACAAATATTAGAGAATGAACAAAAAAGCAACCGACGTGTGTAGTGACTTTATCAAGTGCGTCCGATAAGCGGCTGCCACCTGCAGGAAGACCTGCTAGAAAGTCTGCTTTTACTCCCCTAGCCCTTCAGCACCTTGAATTTGCAATAGCTGCATCTCATTCTTCCGTTAGTTTCAGGGTAGGTTTGTGTTGATAGTATTTATTCTGACAAAGGTCAGTAATTATCTCAAATATCATTGTGTTACAGCCACCGCATTAAAAAAAAATGCCAAAAGCAGTTATTGAATTGTTTTCATCTGGCAGATAATGGAGATTGGTTTTTGACCTGTCGTTATGTCTATAAATAGTTAATCCCATTATTGTAAAGAAAATGAAGCTATTAGCCTTATTTATAGAAGGATATTTTCAAAGAGTGAACAGTTGGGGCTGGAGGACACTTTCTCAGGCTTTTAAATGCAATTAGGAGATTCTAACTACGAAATCTAGAATGGAAATTTTCTCTTCTAAATGTAAGCAGAACACATTATGTTGGATATCATTATCTGTATAGGAACAGTTATAAGATCAATATATTTTCAAGCCAAAGCGTTTTCTCTAATCGTATCTTTTTCCTAACCCATTCAGCTAAGCATTCTGAGACCCCCAAATCTTATCTGGAGTCATTTGTCAGCCTTATATCAAAAGCTTAGTGTGTATTCTGTCATAATTATCACCTGAGTGATACCTTCAAGCCCTAAAGGAAGCAAACATGTATAGTTGTAATTTACATGCTTACCTCTTTATTCTGTTTTTCCCTAGAGTACTTTACTGTTATCAATAAAGTTACACCTCTGTGACTTCCCAGACTTGTAACAGTTTAAGAGAATGTCAGAATCATTTTTGACATCTTAGGGCTTGATACACATGACTAATGGTGTCCTGCGTAACATAGGATATGTTTCACTACTTGAAAGCTCTGATACACTTAAAATTGATGTAAAGAACTGATCTACTTGGGGTGACAAGTCAGTGTGTAGTGAGTTAATTGCATGCTGAAATTCTCTTTTCAAGACGAGTGAGGATTTTATTTTCCAGCATAGAAAGGAGAGTTTATGATCTGAGAGGTAACTGAAGCCTTACCCCTTGGATGTATGGTTCGGTATGTATGTGTATAGTATTTTGTGTTCGGCTGCATTTCACAGAGTAGCTAACTGTCTTCTGCTTAGCATCATCACTTAAAGAGAATGAGGTCAACCACCATAACTGTGAATGGCCTGACTTTGTGAATTGGAAATTTCCATTGAAAGGCTGCAACAACACTGATCCTTGGCTCATTTTCCAATTCTCTGGCTAGTTAGTTGACTATAAGGCCACTATAAATGTTTCTGCCTTCATCATTCAAGTCTTTTGTCCTATTAATTGAGCTATAGTATCTGTCTCATTGCTCTTTTTGCCCCACTTCAATCTCTAGAAAATTGCGTAGATTTCTTTGCTGTGATTTTTCCACTGACCCTAACCTCCTAGAATGCCTTCTGTCTTCCTGGATCCGGTACCCTCTAAAGTCCACCTTTTTCTCTGCAGCCTTCCCTGACCAGCGTGGAGACCACCTTGACTAGATCATCAACTGAAATAACAAATGTGTCCTTGGTACCCCTGGAGTAGGGTCTTGTCTTATTGTTTCTCTGTGTGCCAATCCGCCTACAATCCAGAGTCTCGATTCTGAGCCCCAGAAGGGCAGATTCACTACCATAATTTTGTTTACCCTTTTCTCATCCATTATATACATTTTTATGTAGATGAAGCAGTTGGACAAATTGAAAATTAATAATCTGAGTCCATTTCTTTGCCTTTATATTAGGCTGATACCTCAAACCAGAAGATTATATACTTGTTGAGGACAGGAGCCATGGTTTACTTAACTTTCAGTCCCCAGAACCTAGAGGTTATCATGTTGTAGACACTCAGATTATGTTGAACTGAAATGAATTATCTCTGCTAACCGGATATAGTATGCCTGTTTTAATGATATTCAGAAAACAGAGATATGACACAGCATTCCTTGATAATTCTGCTTGTGAACATTATTTGTATTTATTTATTTATTTTAAGATTTTATTTATTTATTTGACAGAGACAGCCAGCGAGAGAGGGAACACAAGCAGGGGGAGTGGGAGAGGAAGAAGCAGGCTCCCAGTGGAGGAGCCTGATGTGGGGCTCGATCCCAGAACGCCGGGATCACGCCCTGAGCCGAAGGCAGACGCTTAACGACTGTGCCACCCAGGCGCCCCCATTATTTGTATTTAGCTGAAGGTCTGCTAGCTGAGACGGTCATGGAGATGGCTTCTGTTTTGGCTTTGGCAAAACCTTTCGATATTGATGATGGCTTGATTAAACCACCACCTATAATGAGAGTTGTGCTATTTATGCCCACAGCACCCCCCCAATTTTATTTTAAGTATTTTGAAATAAGATGACCAATATCTCAAAATATTTTTTAATTATATGAATGGAACATATCCACTGTGAAACTTTAAGCACGCTCTTTGTACTAAAGCTTTAAATGGAGATGTGTAGCCACATTTTCAAATTTCTCAGTTTAAATATTAGCTTTATCTAAAGAATTCTAGAATCACTGGCTAAAAATGAATAAAAGTAAAATAATTTGATTGATCAGCCTGGCAGTATTTCTCTGTTTTGACTGGTTGATATACAGCCCCAGTCAACTCCTTCTGATGGTATTCTCCACATTTGTTACGCAAAGCCTTTCTGGCATATACAACGGTTGGTGGCTTATCAACAATGTCTAGACAGGGCATTAAAACTTATAAAATGCCATTTTCATCTGCCTTGTCTTTGTCAGAGTCATGCCAACCATCTTTGTGAATAAATCTACCAAGAGTAAACCCACTCTCAAATTTCCAGGTGGCTAGATGTTAATTTCCATTGTCCTTTAAATACAAATATGAATATAAATACTGAGATAAAATGTACTGTTATTAAAATGCTGTCAAAGGAGTTAGGGGCAAGAGAAATACATGACCTCTTTCTCCCACCTGAGTAGTATTCTCTACAGGCTTTATAACCGAAAAGTCCCTCCCTGAGCCTGAGAAATTTGTTGGACATAGTATATAGCCTGGATTTTACACTCAAGTAAATATGCTCTGTGTGTTCCCAAAAAGGCCAATATTTATATATCAAGCTCACCAAGTTAAATTTACTTTCCCACATTAAGCCTGCATGATGAATGGCTTTATCTTGCCTATTACAGCCTGTTAAATCATAAATCCCCAGGCAGGAGAAAGAGAAAAAACGACTTGAATGAAGAAAATCACTGAGGGACAAACCATTACTATTTTAGATGGTTATACTGAATCACATTTGCTAACAATAATATGTAAAATACCTTAGAAAACCCATTTTCTCTTATTTTCCTTCCATTTCAATTTCTGTTGCTAACAACAAAAAGGAAATGTTGATATAGGAATATCTGACTAACCCAATATTTCCATTTCCCAATTTTGTTACCTACATAATATACTATTCCTTGAACCAGTTTTACTTATATTCTTATTTGTTGGGTGAATAAATGAATGAATGAATAAACATGAGCATAAAAGTATTTCCATGTTTTAGCTGAAATGCCCTCTCCACTTACTGACATTTTAACCTATTTCTTGGTTTAAAGGGAATTCCCTATTTCTCAAAGAGTCTTTCTGTTGTAATTGGTTGGAATTCTTCTCTTCTTCCACCATACTTTCACAGGTCTTTGCATTTTGTTTAGGTAACTATTTTAATCTGCTTCATATTTAAGTCGTGTTTGTGGTCACCTAAAAAGTGTCTTGTTCAATGTAAAACTACTCGTTTAGTGGTTTTTAGGCTTCTTTATGTTCCAAAAAGCAGATCATAGGGCATTTAGAAGGTAGGATCGTGATAGCATCAGAGCGACAATATAATTTACCGTCCAAACTGGACACTTCTGAGAGTGATGGGTGTGGTGTTGGTAATTATGCTGGGACAACAGGCACAGGCCAGGACCCTCCTGGGTAAATCAGATGTACAGGCTCCTTGGGAAGCACAAATAGAAATTCTTATTTAAAGAAGATTAAAACATGAATGAGAGTTGCACAGATGGCACTGTGTTCAGGTCTGTTTTCTGATACCTAAGAATAAAGTAACTTTTAGTAGATGTTGTGAATATGTTCTTAGTATTCCTACTGGGGTTAAATATGTAAAGACAAGAGAATAAACATGTGTGGTAAATTATTGGATGGTTCAGGCTCCAGTTCTTGCAGATGAGAATAAGAGTAAGATCTATGGTTTCTGTTGTACAAGTTTGTTTTGTATACTGGTTGCATTCAGGAAATAATTGTTTATAGCTTAGTGTCATGGCTGTGTACATATCTGTCTTCATTACTAGACTGTGAGCCCCTTAAAGGCACAAATGTGTGTTATTTACATTTGTATCTCTTACAACTCCTTACAAATGCATAGTCAAACACTGTGTGCTGTGGCATTGTGTAAAATTTAGGAAGAGTTTTGGTAGTTCGATCTTTGCTTAATGAAGGCTCTGCTATGAAATTATTGACTGGCGGACCTCTCCACTTATAAGGAACTTACTTTCAAAAGAAGCCATCTTATTTTTGAATTGCCATATTTATGGAAAAATACCCCTTTAACTTAAGTGAAACATACATCGTATTATAATTATGTCTTGATTTGTCATATTTCTTGAACACTCACTATCTATAGGGCATTGTGAGTCTACTTGCTAGTCCTCATTTGACCTTCTGGATCTACTCAGAGTAAGTCTAATCCCTTTCCTTTCATATAGTTGAAGTCTGCTATCATGTCTCCCGAGTTTTCTCTTATCAAGTCTTAGCTTTACCAGGTTTTTAAATCCTTTCTCATATGAGTTACTTTCCAAACTAATTGCTATTCTGTTCATCTTTCAAAGTATCCCACTTTGAAAGTCTCTCTTAAAAAGGAGCACCCGGTTCAGAGCAAACTCTGTCAGGTGAGGTCTCAGCAATACCGAGTACGGTTGTGTATTACCAAGACTGCCATACGCTTATGCAGATTTGTGTACCGCACGATGGTACCTGGCAAAGGTGGTATTGGGTGGCTAAATTCTAGCCTTCACTCCACCAGCTGAGCCACATGTCCTGGCTTAGGGCTGTGTCTTCATAAAAGACCTCCATTTTCTTTTTAGCATAAAGGCGTGGTACGGGCTTGCCAATACCAAGTCAATTATGCTGACCCTTTCTCACCTTGCCCACTTCCCAAATGCTGTACATCTTTATAATATAGCCTAAGATTTCCTATGCTGTTTTGGCAAGCACATTATCTGTGCAGCATTTTGACCTTGTGGCTAATGAAAAGTCCCTGGTTCTTATTTATATGAGTTTCTGTTAAGCCAGATTTCTGCTATTGTGTCTGACATTGATATATGTCATTGAAAAGGATAAAAACTTTCTGCAACTTGTACAGATTTTCTTCCACGATGACTTGAAGTCATTAATCAACACTCTTTGGGAATTTTTTCTATGAACCAACGATTAATCCATTTCACTCCTCATCATTTCTTCATCTTCTTTAAAAGGAGATCTCGAAACAGTAAAATCTTTTGCTAAGCTTGTTATTGTATGTCCATGATACTTCCCTGAATCAACCAGGTCTGGCGATCCTATCCAGGTAAACAAATATTAATTCTTGGTAATTGCTTTTTCTTTTGAAGCAGCCACAATTTATTTAATATACACATTAGAATTTAATTAAGACTTCATATCACACTCACCAGTGTCTGGAGTTTTCCTTTCTTCATTGCACATCCCCATTGCTTTAAAAAATCAGGACGTTCATTCTCTCAGGACACCTGGCATCTCTCCTGTTCTTTTTAAATTTGCAGGCGGGAATCTGTGAAGATAGTTGCCCGGTCACTTCTTTTGTCCACCTACCCCTCTTCATTTCTTTTCAGAGCATCACAGCAACCAAAGTAAGAAGGCTAGAGGACCCTTGAAGCTGGGTCTGTGATGCCACATTCCCCAGAGATTTCTGAGAGAGCAAGTGCAGAACTTCCTTCTTATAGTCATTGGACAAGAGTCAAGGGAAAAGCAACAGAGAAGGTGGCTTGCTTCACCATAAATATTGAGATCGTCAAGTTGATATACCAAATGAAAATTGAACCAGAAGAGACATTTCAAGACTGGGGAGAACAGGGATGAACAATGAATTTCACAATAAAGTGTTAAATATTTACTCATCAAAATAGCTCTACAAAGGTGCGATTTTCTTCCCCAGTTTTTAACTGGGGAAACAGAGACGTCGACAGAGCAGACTGGCACTCAGGATGACAGAGCTGGGATTCAGGCAGAAGCAGTTTGAGTGTGGAGCCATGCTGCAAATGACTTACCTATGTGACTTCCTGTGATGGCTTGGCGTCTCAGTCTGTTCAGGCCACTCCTGCAAAATACCATAGACTCAGGTGGCTCTTTCTATAGTTTGGCTGTTGTGGACCTTGCTGCTGTAAACATTGGGGTGCATGTGCCCCTTCAAATCACTATGTTTATATCCTTCGGATAAATACCTAGCAGTGCAATTGCTGGGTCACAGGGTAGTTCTGTTTTTAACTTTTGAAGAACCTGCATACCGTTTGGATGAGAGGACACAAACATTCGGACTGTAGCACTTGGGCAGGGTAGAACTGCTTGAGTAAAACCAGAAAGCCAAGAGTTACCAAGGAAAGAAGACACGTTTGTCAACAAAAGGTGTTTGACAAAAGATACCAAATACAAAGCCTAAGATCAAAAATAAACTAGGAAAAACCTTTGTAACACATGACAGAAGTTTATGTAAGTAATGTGACCAGACAAAATGACATCAAAAGTAAACAACCAAATTTAAAAAATGGGCGAAATATATAAACAGGCCATTTATAGAAGAAGGAATGCAAATTGCCAGTAACTCATACAAATATCTCTCAGCTCATTTGCAATCTGGATAGCCTAAATTAAAACTACATGGGAACCAGAATTTTCCACCTTTAGGATTGGCTTCAATGAAAAGCAGGTATAACATTTACCATATAACTGATGAGACTTTGTTATATGTATACTTTCATATGCTTATGGTCACAGTATAAATTTATACATTAAGGAAACATGATGTGGTCACATTTATGAAAACGAAAAGTATACACATCCAGGAAACCCATGGGGTAACATAGTTCTGTAGCAGCCACAGCATATTACATTAAGACGTCAGTGGACAGGTAAATGTTTAACCAGTGGTTCTCAAGAAAGAAAGAGGATGAAAGGAGACGAGGAAGGGAGGGAAGGAAGGAAGGAAAGGAAAGGAAGAAAGAAAAATCTCTGCTTTGTAGCACCTGCCACTTTCCATGCTGTAAATACTCCCACCTTGGCCAAGTTCAAGCTACGACTGTGCAGGGCTGGGAAAAGATGCACACAATTGTAGGGGCATGCTTGTAAGACGGGGACCAGAACCCAAATTACAGCATTACTGTGGTCTCCTAACTTTGTCTTCCGTAATCTCTCTGTATTGTTAGACCTGTTTAAAAAAAAAAAAAAAAAGAACATTAAATACTTTCGTAGTTTTTGACATTCTTATAAAAAAGTTTTAAAAGAGTACACTTCACTAAGTCTTCTACAGTTACCCCATAAAGTCTTCAGTATTTTCAGACCTGATTTATTGCGTTCTGGAGTCTCAAACTCAGTCAAGTGCTCCATTACTATTTTCTCATCTATTAGACATTGTAAAGAAATCTGACAGCTCTCTTAATAAAATGAATCTTCAGCACTCCAAGGTTGGCAAAGGAGCGAGAGATAACTTCATTGCTAACCTTGCAGGATCTGTGTGTGATTGTATTAAGGGAGCGGTCAGGTTTCCCTTCAGTTTTAATGTCACCAGAGTACAAGTTTCATGCAGGCAGAGACCATGTTTGTCTTACTCTCCAGAGTTGCTAACGGGGAGCCCAATTCCTGGCACTTGAGAGTGAATAAATAATCAATCAGCTAGTAAGTAAACACATTTTTCTCTTTGTCCCCCCTTAGCCCTTTTTGTTTGAAATCTATCCTGATAGAGAAAATAACAGCAAAAGAGGGGTCGAGCTCCTTCTCTGCTATGAATATTAGCTATACTACAGTTAGCCCAACTATCTCTACCCATTTTCCTTTTTGCCTTGAGTTTAAAAGGAAGACTTATAGAGGAAAAAGGAGCTTATGTTTCGTTATATTTTTCTAAAAAGATCTTTGCTTCTTTCTCAGCTTTAGCCTGACCCTATTGTGTGCATCTTTCACATTGCACATTTTTTTCTGTCTTCGTACTCACCCTTTGAAAATACAAGCTCATCAGCAAGCTTTCTCTGGAGCTAACTTGGTTAGTATTATCATTTAAAAATCTATTCTGCTCTGTTTATTTGGATCTTTAAGAGAGTATTATCGGCATTTCTTCTTTTAACAACCTCTTGCCTCCTTTGAGCCACCTTCCTTTTAATTTCTCAAGCAACGATGTCATGGTTCTATTTGCTTTGGACTGATGAGCAAAGAACTTATGGTTTCCCGGCATCCTTAGCCTACTGGGCATGGACGTCACTAGCTATTGGACCGCTTTCCTCAGTTTTATGCCTGTCTTTGTTCCTTACCTCAAAAGCCCTTGGGCTGTAGTATATGGGACAGGCATTTCACTGTTTCTTCACAGTTTAATGATGTAGGTCGTGTTTGCCCAATGCCCACTACATGTCTGTCTGAGTCACTGTTGCCTATTTTATTATAAGCTCCTAGGAAAAACAAATGTCAAGATGTCTAATATAGTACAGTTCCTTTGGGCACTTCAATGCTGTGTGTATTTGTGTGTGCTGTATGTGTGTAAAGAAAATATTTTATTTACATGTTTTTAAAGGAAAAGGTCTGAAATAGGTTGGTATTTAGGTAATTCCAAGTTTTTAAAAAATAGTGTAATATTTGGGAGCTGTGTGCAAGTGAGCAAATCAGCAGGTATGGAGGGTTATGGGATAAACCTCAGAGTAATATACAGTGTGACCCCTTAACATCGCTGTAGAATTTTTACAAAGTAGAAATTAACTTTAAGAGCGTTTACAAACTTTGTCATGTCTCTAGGCTGCCTGTATTATCCTTTTTGCAAAGGCCATGAAGAGACAAGGAACCAGGAAACTTAGGGAAGGAGGGAATATTCTGTGTTAAGTAGTCTAGCAGACAGGAGAGATGCATTTTTCTGTTAATTTCAATGCTAGAGAAATTGAAAACTTAAATATGAGGGAAGGCCACATGGAGTCTAGACTTAATGAATGCTGGAGGATAGATGATTTTGAGTGAAGAACTCACCCAACACACACACACACACACACACACACACACACACACACACACACACACAGAGAGAGAGAGAGAGAGAGAGAGAGAGAGAGAGACAGGGACAGAGACAGAGACAGAGAGGGGCAAGGAACTCAGGATAGCATGAGACCTAATCAAGTTTGTATGTATGATAACGCTTAGATTGAGTAGTGACTGATAACGGTGTAAGCTTTGTAAATGTGACCCCTCATTGTACTTGGGTGTTTAAATTTCTTTTGCTATTGCTCTGTGCTTTGTTTGACTAAATATAAAGAAAGATAATTGTTTTAATAAACAGGTCTATTTTGTGTGTGTGGGGGGGAACTTTACCTAAGCGGAATGATGATGCTATTTATATCTCTGTTTTAGTCCATGAAACCATTGTTAAGCCACTGCCGCTCAACTGGCAACCGAATATCTGAATTGTATGCAGTGTTTAGGAAGAAGTAAATAGCCTCATTCTGTAAAGCCATGCCTATAAAATGACAGTAAACTTCATCGTAATTAGCTCTTACACTCTGATTAGGAACATATAAACCTGCCAAAGAATCTTTATCTTGAAATCTGTGGCCTAAACATTTCCATTGTCTGAGCTCAGGGGACAAAGCTTCAATCTCCAAGGAATCTGGGATTATTCATTGAGTTACTGTCTGCTTCACTTGCAAAAATGGACATTCTCTTTGTCCCTTGCCAGATTCCCAAGGGGACATGAAGAATGAAGTCTTTAAAGCTCTGCAGAATATATATAAATAATTGTTTTAATTGAACACTCTCCTTGGGCAGACAAATAGGCCCTATGATTTGACAGGTTCCTTTTCGTCTCCATTACCTATGATGGAAATGCATAAATCCCGCTCTAACCAGCTCATATGTTAATATCTTCAACAGGATCCTGATAGATCTGCCAACCTAGATGGATGTGATTTCTAACCAGCTTCACATTCCAGCTGTGTAACAAACTAGAAGGGCAAGGCAGATCCAATTTGGGCTTTTCACTTTGCCAAGCATAGTAATGAATTCATCTCCACTTTCTCCTGTGAGAGCACTGAGAAGAATTTTAAAAGGCTGAAGTGTGCTAAAATGATGACCAGACATGAATTTGAGACATAATTCAATTACACGAGTCATTACGAGAACACCTACTAAGTGCAAGACATTCTACTGGGTGTTCACTCGGGGAAATGTTTCCAAATGCCAACAACACTCAGTCTCTCCTCTCAAGAAACTTAAAATGTAATCAAGGAGATAAAGGAGTACATACTTGATACTAGTAAAAGCAAACTGTGACGAGCCAGAGCATATTACTAAGGGGAGACGAACTCTGATAGAATCAGGCATAAGTAGATAGAAAAGATGACTGGAAGCAAGCCTTGAGGAATATGAAGTTGATCACTGTTGTTATTTCTGCAGTTTCAAAGTTAAGGACCTACCTAGACAGAGGTAAAAATGACTACCCAACATTGCCATTTTTTGAATGAATGGGCCCGAATGGGTCAGGTCAGTGTCTGACTCCCAGTTAGTATTCATTTGTCTTTAAACAAACAAGAAACTTGGGCAGCATGAGAGGAGAAGCTGAAGGAAAGAACTCTGTGAGACAAGGACCAGGCCTCCCTATGGGTCTTCCAAGAGCATGACGCTGCGCATGCTTAACGTAGACTTTCTGAATAGACTCATCTCAGCGTGGTGGTCATGGCTCCCGGGTGGAAACTTGAGAGAGAAGGGGAGATTTTAGAGCCTTAGGTCTTAATGGGAGATGGGATATGAAGAATAGATGAAGGAAGTGGGAATGGGATCAATGAGAGAAAATAGGCAATGAACAAATTTTAACAAATAGAGTCCTATTTTCAGGTCTACGCTTAAAGGGAACTTCCTTTTTTGGGAATGGTCAGTTTTGTTGATTCCCTACAATACTGTCTCGTACCTTGGATTCCAAACATTTTATGCGGTTTGCTTTCATAGAAGATAATGCTGAATTCCTGAGTGTTTTACACCTTGACAGTGTTGATATTCTTAAGCCCTGTTTACCCAAACAATGGCTTGGGATAATTTTGTTTGTCTACCTAAATAGAATAACATTCTTTTCCTGCAGACATCAAACATATTACTGTTTGTGATCATAAGGGCTGTCAGTTTCAGGACTGTCTTGGGAAAAGAGAACAAAATTCTAATTTTATATAATTAATCAGAATGCAGGTCACTTCATACAGTAGGGTTGGTTTTTTGTTGTTGTTTGTTTTGTTTTATTTTGTTTTTACTTTTTTAAGAAAACTAGTTGATCCTTTGGATTTTATATAATAAAGTCTGTTTTTTTTCTTGCCCCTTCTCCCTATGTCAATAAATTAAGACACCATCATACCAACTTCATCAGTCATTAACAACAACAACAAAAATAACACCAGCCTATTGTTTGATACTGACTATATTGGTGAAATTAATACAGAGAAAGACCACTTTGCAAGCCAAAAACCTAGTGGAAGCCAGAGCTTCACGGAAAAGTTTGCTGGTCAGGAGTCAGGAAACCTATTTCTTGATTCTGACTTTGCTAATTATTTGCAGAGACTTGACTAGTGTCTTTCTCTCTGGGTCACTGTGTCCATGTTGGTAAAATTTAGGGTTTTTAAAAGCTTGTTTCATGGTTACAAATAATAATAACAACAACAGACACTATTGAGCCCTTATTCTGTCAGACACTATGCTAAGCCCCCTGCTTGTACTATCCCACTTAATTCAAATGACAGCTCCTTTGAGGCAAAATCATTATCCTGTATTTTCGGTCGAGGGAGTTGAAGGCAAAGTGTATCGTGTTCTAACATACTAGGCATTGCACTGAGTGCTTTTCATGTAGTTTAGCCCGTTCTAATGTGATCCTCACAACAGCCTTACATTCTAGCTCCATTTTAGATAGAAAGAAATGGAGACTCAGGAAGCAAAGCGATTTGTCCCCCCTCTCTTCCTAAAGACCATGGCAGATCCAAGAGAAATACACAGGTTTCCTGACACCAAGGCTGATATTCTTCCACTGTACCCTGTTTACATTGAAACCCTTGGAATTCGATTTATTTCATGTCTATAATTTAATCTGTCAGAGAAACCTAGGAATTTGGCAACTTACAAGCCAAATCTGGCCCGTCAATGTGTCTTCTTTGCCTGCATGTTAATTAAAAAATTTATGGTTGCCAACATTTTAATGTCAGAAAGCTTCCCATAAATAACCTAGATTTCTGGCTTTTTTTGAAAAATGGAAAGATCTGGCCTCCTGAAGCCCTGATCCTTCCATGGCAGATGACCCCTGGAGCTGAATGGTATGCTCTCAAGTTTCACACAGTGCCCACCCAGCCCTCTTCATTTGTCTGTGTTTCCTCCAAAGCATTTGCGTTCCTAGGAGTTTGTGACTTCTGGAGTGAAGATTTCTACTTCTCCAAAATTAAGGAGTTTGAAGGTTTGTTGGATAGCACAGCAAGCTGACGATCCTCCTTGGCTTCTTCCTCATGATAGCCATAAGAGTGGAAGTCATAGTGGTGTGGTTTCTCTTTTGCAGGGCTCTTCCTGACGGAGCATTTCTTCGGCATAAGTGACATTTCAAAATCAGGAAGGCAAGCTGAATCGTAATTGGCTCTGTCACCATTTGGGTTTGATGCTGGCACCTCCTGTGTTTGCCCTGGTTGAGTAATCTGTTTGCATCTGAGTAGACCACACACAGACAAATGTGAACTCTGTTTATATTCATTTCCTGCCTGGGAACTTGGTTCCTCTGGGTCAGAGCTTTGGAACGATTGATAGATTGGAAATTTACTGGTATAGATGTTGGTGCAAAAACTCACTTAAACCCATTTTGGAAGCTGACCTGAATAACTTTCTTTGAGCTTCAGTAAAGGGGATGTTCTCATTGATAGCTCCAGAGGATTGGAGCAAATGCAATGAACATCATGTCTGCATATGAGATGTTCAATATAATCAAGACATTTAATATTCGCATTTTATAGATGAGACAGTTGAAACCAAGAGTTGTCTAAAGTTACATTGGTTGGAGAAGTACCCATTATATATCACCAGCACCTCTCAGTAATGAGCAGAATTCCCTGATATATCCTGGATGTCTCTCAGCAAGTCAACAAGCTCCATTTCTAGAATTCCTGAGTAAAGACAAATGCACCCATTCTGTTCCCATTTCCTGGGAGCAGCAGTCTTCAAAGGACCAAGAGGGAAGGGATTAAGTTTAGGAGACTGAAAACTCCTAGGTCTGCTCTGCCTTGTCCTGGGGCCAACTGTAGGGGCTTCCTAGGGCCTCTTTCCCCATTGTGACAATCTGGTAGAATCTTCATGGTACTGATCTCAGTGACCTGTATATGTAGCTTTTTCGGCATTTAAGATCTTGTTCCTAGCCTCCATCTTCAACCAGTGAGTTACAGGTAGAAGTGAGTGAGAAGTAAATGAGAAAAAACTGGAAGCCCTCTAGGAGGAGACTCATTGGCACCATTTTTATCCAGGACACTTCTCTGGGACCTACGCTTGGAAGCCTGGGGATGCCTAATCCAAGTTAGGCAGCTATAAGGTATCTCCTACTACAGTAAACACCAGAAATTTTTTTATTAGAAAAGATAGGCACTTTAACTCAATCTCCAGCACTGTACTAGGCATTATGAGACTTACAAAAGGAACATATATGAAAAACAGCTTCAGCCTTCAGGGAGTTCATACTGCAGGTCAAGGGCATGTATAAAGATGTTCAAATAGGAGCTTCTAGGCTTCTTTGAGGCACTGACCATCAACGTCATAAAAACACTTCATGATAAATAATCCCTTGTCCATTCCTGACTCATAACATCTGGAAACTGTCAAGAACAAATGCAGTTTTGGGGTAAGGGAAAGGAATTGCTATAAAACTAAGGTGGGGAGATATTAAACTGCCTTCGACTACAGTAGAGACCAGGCGGGATTAGCATTGACTTCAAAGAAGCCATCCTTTAATATTCAGAGACATTAGGCGTTAATAAGCCTACCACGGGGCCATTTTTAATATTATAACTTGCTACAGGTTAAATAGCCAATGAATGAATGCAAAGTTGAGCACAAATTGGGATAGTATGGAATATTTCTAACATTACACCTAAGGAAGTGTTGAAGTGTTCCTTCTGTGTGGGTAAATCATTGGCAACCTGTGATTATCATTTTCATGCTGTAATGGCACTCGTGCACGCAAGGAACCCAGGGAGTCAGTAAGCCTAATGGAAATGTGTTTCCTTTTCCCCTTCTGCCATGGTTCTCTTTCAGTAGACCTGGAGCTTTGAAGGTGACTGTAATTAAACATTCATTCCATTGGCATTGTACTTCTCACCTGCGAGAAAATTGAGTAGCGGCTTTTCCCCATAAATAACATGCAAAATTCATCTGAATGGACCAGATCATCTAGAATTTCACTTTGAGACTTGATAGCTCTGGCAGTTGTATCTATGTATCATGTAAATGATTGTTTCCTGTGTGAATTTATCGGGCTGACAGTTCATTTCTGTGTAGATAGGGGCAGGAGTTAAAGGGAGATCATGAAAGTACATTGTGTGTGTCTTCATATTTGGTGCTTAGAAGTCTCTAGTTGTCATTGTTCTTCCTTTCCATGCCCTTCTTGATTCCAACTTCCTTCTGGCCGTCGTGATAGCAATTTATTATTCTGTTTGCAGTTCATTTCTGGATGAATTACCCATTGCTCTGTCCACTTGTCATTGTGGCTTCTTCAAGTTCCCATGCGGTGGGGGGTGGGCAAGCAAACCAGTCTAGGCTGTGTAAAGGGCTGGACTTTCTATTCAAATTAGAATTATTTTTAGAAAGCTGCTGTAGAATTAAGTTTCCTCAGTCAGCAGGATTTATGTAAAGCCATATGTTTGTGTGATTTCCTCAAAGGAAGCCTTAGAAATGTTCTTTTAGAATTTCCAAACTGGTAGACAGCTGCATTCTGTGGGCAGGCCTGTCCTACGGACCATGTGGCCGAGCCTCTGAGGTGCTGAGTGCATCAGGTTTCCAGTGGCTGTTCACTCTTGAGGCACTAGACTTAACCAGGAAGGATCGAAAGGATATTACAGGTTAGTCTCTCAGCAGCCAAGTTGGGGATATGGGGTAATCTGTTTAATCAATACCTTATTTGGGTTGTCAGTTGTAAAAGTCTTAGAAAATAATACAACAGAATACTCAGTTCTGAAATAACACTGAGTGTCATTTCACCTTTCTTTGATTTCGAAGGTCCTTTAGAACCTGTATCCTGAGAGAGCCAGTTAATGAAGATTTGAGGTCTAGGGTGTCTGATACACCAGACTTTATTCCAGTTGGGAAAGGAAATATGTAAGTGGAAAGGGCATAAAGTCCTTTTGGCCCAGGGGGGAAATGAGAGCTCGAAGCAAAGGTAGGAGTGTTTGTAGTTAGGGGTACTGGTTTTTATTACTGTGTACCTCTGCTAAGTGTCCCCTGAACCTTCACTTCTGGAGTATAAGATGGGTCAAGGTAGGGCTTCCTTTTTATCTGTTTTGGTCCTTTACCTATTGGCACCCAGTTCTGTGATGCATTTTGACGTGCTTAATCAGAAAGCTACTGATTTTCAGCAAAGGCCCAGAATTTTCAGGAAAGATCTCCTGGGGATGGCCCTGACATTGCTCTGTCGAGCTCACCTGGCTCACTTCTTCTCTGAGCGGACTCTCACTCAAAAACAGGCTTGGAGAGCACATCTGATGGGGCAGCATCTTCCGTGCTGTGTGGCTGGAGGGCTGAGCACGTGCCACATGACTCCGGTGTCCTGACTTGGTGCCCTGTCTCAGTGCCAGCTTCTGTTCTGGGCTTCCAGGCTCATCCTTCAGAGGGTTGAAAATAGCATCACAGTTTCCTTCTCTTAGGAGCTTTCTCACCTTTGACAAGCCCGTGGGACAAACGGACCTGACTTCTGTGGCTTCTTGTCTGTCAGCCCTGATTGAATATTCACTCTGCGAAGCATCATGCCAGGCATTGTGGAAAATTATGGAAGAAGAAGGTGAGGCACTCCTGGCCTTTGAACATCTTATCAACTTACGGGAGAGACACAACCAGCACAAAGCAAAATACATGAAAATTCAAATGTCAGCCAGACACATATTGTTCATTATTTATAAATCCAATTAAAGTAGCCTAGGAACACATATTTATGTTCGTATATCAATATGTTTAAAGTATTTGCTGAAATGCTTTGAAGTAACTGGAATTGGAAAAAGGTAGTTTTCTGCTGCCTAAGGTTTGATTCTCCAGGAATGACCCTGAGACAAAGATTTAAGAGCATGCAGTTTATTTGAGAAGTTTCGGAAGCACCACCAAGAGGAAAAGGAAAGGAAGATAAGAGAGAAAGGCAGCCAGTAAAGGGTGTGTTCCTGAACCAGCTGCAGATGACGACGGATACTTATGCCCAAGCCTATGGGGAAATAATGAGGAACAGCTGAGAATGTGAACCTCACCGTTATCCCCTGGACTGTATCAGCCTCTGGTCAAGGACTCCTCTCAGGACGGGTGACCCACATATTCCTGGCCTGCCAGGCCCAGACGGTTTTTGGAGAAAACTCCCATGCAAAGAGATGGGGCTAATGGCAGTTGGAGGTTGGCCTTGGAAAGGCCTGAGGGATAAGAGCAGGATACTGACAGTCTCTGCTATATTTACAGGTATTAATGGGAACAATGGCTTGGAAAGGAGAGGGGAGACAGGTTTTGAACATTGAGGAAACCACTGTCTATGAAGGCCTGGATTCACAGTGGATGACACTCAAGCCAGAACCCGTAGGCTTTCTTATGTGAGGTCCTCGAGGGAGTGTGGTTCAATTGACATAGGGAAGAAGGTACCAGCTGAAGCATCCTGAAGATGGAAGGTGGTTTGGAGTCTGAGGCTCTAGGCTGTGATGGCTGCTCCGAGTTTGGATGCCCAGTGTTCTAGTAGGCATATGTTGGCCACAGATCACGTTGGGGCTAGCAATGACAGGCAGTCACTTTTTCTGTGTCATGAAGACCTGATTCCTCCACAGGGATCATTTCAGAAGAATTGGAAGTGTTGTGAGTCAACATGTCCTTCTTCAGCTCACCAGCAAGCCTGGGGATTTCATCGCAGGTCTCCTGCTAGATTTGTAAAGGATAAGACTGGCAGCATTGTTGGGGAAGTGGGGATAGGGGTGGTCGGGGTCACTACCTCTAAAGTGGTTCTGATATAACCTCTCGTCTTGCATTGTATTGGATTGTGTTGTGTTGTGCGTATGTACCTTCTCGGGAGAGCTGGCAGATGGGGGCAGTTAAGCCGTCAAAGGCGCAGCATAGCGGAGGGCTCTCGTTCATCTGACATTGTTCGTTGTTGATGTATTGCTACAGAAGGTCTGCACCCTAGGCTTTAGCAAATGCCCCTGCCAGGACTCCCATGTGTTGATCTTTGTTAATGGAAATAACCATGTGTTTTACCTGATTTTTAGCTGCCCTGGCAGATGTGTCCAGGAATGAGCTCCCAGAGTTGCACCTCAGGGGTTAATTACTCTCTGATATATCAAATTATATGATTTGAGGTGCTCTTTCTTTTTTTTCCATCCTATATTGACGTGCTAGGCAGAAAGGATCTAGAATAGAAATGCCAGGATCTTGTTAATAATTTATTGATAGCTTTTATGTGGGGAAAAAACCCCGTAAGTCATGTTCATATATTCTTATGTACACAGTAACATAGTTTGTCCATGGAAGAGGGAGAGGAGGAGTGCAATGGGTTGGATCTGGTCAGGAGACAGAAGCTAAAGTTACTTGAACAGATGGAATTACTATGAAGACTTTTGTACAGGAGGAAAAAGTTTTCCTTGACTCCTTCAGGGTCCCTGTCTCTGTCTGAAAAGCAAACTGACAAGGACAGGTGAACAGGAGAAAAGCACATAGATTATGTAATAGAAATGTTACGTGACCTGGAGCCTTCACTAGGAAATGAAGACCCACTGCAATGGTTAGAGCTGCGAGTTTCTCAGCGAGGTGGGGTGGAGAGCGGGCTGTCATGGGGGAATGTTATGGGTCAAGGACCAGGAGGTAAGCATAGTAACCAGGGGGAGACTTAGGAAGGCCCTTGGTTAGGATTTGTCTTTAGAGACGAGGGTGCTCCTTTCCTCTGGGTATAGAGAGGATACCTCTCACAGGAGGGCTTTGTGACCTGTTTCAGGGAGGAAGAGTGAGAGGGGGCGGAGGACACCGTGACCTTGCTGCTTCTGCTGTTTCCTTAGACTTCAGTGTAAAATATTCAGTATGCCAAGGTGCCACCTTTCGGGATGGCATTTCTTGAACCTCATCACTTGTTAACCAGCTGTTGGATAATCCAAGAGGTGCAGAGAGATACTGAGCTTCACAGAATCACACACTGCAGAAAGCAGCTGTACCCCTAGGGCTGGGGGCGCCAAGGGAAGAAGGTAGGATAATGAACACTTAAATACCTGGGTGATGGGCCTGGCACGGGGAGAACCCAGACTTCTGAGGAGGGGACACTGGACAGCTGGCTGTGTTGGTGTCTCTGAAGAGGGCTGGGGGTATAGAGAAGCTGCAAAATGGAGTCAGCTGCTCTGACTGGAGCCAGTTGCTGTTGCCAGGCTGGAGAGTTCTCGCTGGACTCATGTGACAGAATAGGAATCCCGTAGGGAGCCAGTTGCCTCTCCTCCCCTCTGACAAGCAGACCTGACAGGGAGCCTGTGGCCCAGGAGAGATGTGCTTTGTAGGGTCCCAGCCCCAGCACTATGAAGCAGGGTGGGTTTGGAGGTGAAACACAGTTACGTTAAAAACCAGCACACAGAGAGAACATGAATGTGTATATATGCACAAAAGAGAGAGAAAGGGAGAGAGTTCATGGGCATTTGAGTGAGCTAGCGAGAAGAATGTGGCCAAGAGCTGCCTGGGATAAGGAGTGTTGCTACTTGGCTGTAGAAATAATCATAATAATAGCCTGCACCTAAGAACTTGGTGCAGGGAGGAATGACATTAAGGACCCTTATTTAGCGTGGGGTGGGGTGGTGATTAAGTTCTAAAGTCAGGGCATTAGGGGAAAATCACATATAAACACTAGAATCACACACTAAGACTCTGAGAGCCTGTCGAAAGGAGAAAGCATTTCTGTCTCCCATCTTGTGCTCCGTCTGTGACGAGCATGTGTCTCCTGAGTGGAATGCAGGTGGGAAACTTCTCCCCTGCCCCACTGATTCTATGACTTTCTTCCGCTCTCTCGCCGAGCATGGAGGGAGGAATTCTTCTAAGTTATGTGTATGTGCGCTACAGCTTCCCCTGAAATTATACCAGGTATGTGCTAAGTACTCTCTCATATGCTGTTTTACTTGATCATCACAATGACCCTAGAAATGCTATTTTTATGTCTCCTTAACCAAAAAGAGATCAGTGCACAAGAAGGTTGACTAATGGCACAGCCAGTGGATGAAAGAACCTGCATTTCCAACTCAAGTGTATCTTGCTCTAGTCCTATGCTCTATAATTAGCATAGTGCTGCTCCCCCCGCCCCCAAAGGTTCTGCCCTGACTTTATGTCTAGGGCAAATCAGGTCATCTCTAACATCAAAATAGGGGGCCTCTGCAAGGACTTTAAGGAACAGTAGACCTGCAGTGTCCAATATGGCAGCCACTGGACATGTGTGCTATTTAAATTTAAATTAAGTCGAATTAAGTAAAATGTAAAAGTCAGTTCCTCATTGACACATGAGCCAGTTCCTAGGTAGACACATTTCAAGAGCTCAGGAGCTACATAAGGCTAATGACTACCATCTTAGCACAGAACATTTCCATCCTCACAGAAAGTTCCGGAGTACATCCGTAGTGAGTGAGAGCATGATTCTTAACCTAGTTAACAAACCCAGCTCTGTATCATACTGGTTGTTCATCCACGGTGGGTTCCTTAACCTCTCTATGCCTCGTTGCCACATCTGTAAAACAGAAATAGTCAAAGCAGCTCCTCACTGGATTCAGATGAGAGTTAAATATTTAAAGTTCTTAGGAAGGTACCTTGCACAGCATGGGCTCTTAATACATGTTACCTAGAGGGGGAAAAGGTCTCTTAGCTCTAACATTACGTGATTTTCTAAAAATTCCACTTTCACTATATACCTTCTGACATTTTTTTTTTTGAGGAAGAGAAGAAGAAGTTTGAAGCAGGGGAAGGAGTATCTTGCTAATTGATATTTGGAGTGCTTCATGGAGTCACGGAATCCTGAATTAACTCACAAGATTTTTCTATTTAATATACATTACTATAATCCATACCTTGTTCCAGGTTTCAGTCTAAGAACTTAACACATACTCTGTCATTGAATCCTCCAAACGGGCCTATGTTGTAGTTCTTCCATATCCTCATTTTCAGTACCCTCCACATTTTACCACTTTTCTGGGTAAGTCCTGCATGAGTGGGGAGGAAAGAACAAGATTCTACCCTTATGAAGAGAGTAGAGAAACCAGTAACTGTTGAGGGTGTATTATCTCAGGCTAGATATTTTGTGTGTTTATCTAATTTAATGCAACAGCCCTGATATTTTCCTTGTTTTATAGATGTGGAAATAAGCTAAAGAGGTGGTTAAAACTAGCCCAGCATCACACCGCTAGTTCAGGGTAAGAGCTGGGAATCTAACGTAGGCCTAGTTTCAAATCCCATATATTTTTCACAGCATCTTGATTATATTAATAGGGAAGATAATATTTTTGCATGTTCAAGTATAATACAAGGAAGAAATAAAAGAATATAGGTAAATTGCCATAGGAGTTAAGAGGAAGAAGGATTACTCCTGGTCAAGAGGTCACAAGTCTTCTTTGAAGATGTAGCATCTGAAAGGGAGCTTGAAAGTTGGTAACATGTTGGCAGGTGGTATCAGGGGAAGAAAATCCAAGCAGAGGGAGGAACACAAGGACAGACTCTAGCAGGATGAGGATACCATGAATAGTTTGCAGAAGGGGCCAAGAATGGGGTTCTGCCTGGGTGGGAAGGATCTTTTGTTGCCGACATTCTTAGAATTGCCAGTGCAAGGTCATAGTAAAAAGTAGAGTAACTCTTAATTTATTATTGATTTTAAATCCCCTACGGACAGCGTGCCCTCTGTCTGTAATGTGTACCCAGGATAGACCACTCCCACCGGCCCCTACCCTTTGGCATAACACTGGTAACCGGTGTGTTTGGATAAGTTCCTCTCTCTCTGCCTTTCTTGGTAGCAATGCAAGTTCCTATGATTCTCAGCCTGTGTTCTTCACTGGTGTGCAGCCTACCCGGTGTTCCAGGGAGATAGGTTCTACGAAGGACAGAGGGGTAGCCCTGGACTTCCCATTAGTTTTGGGCAAGAGGGGGTCACAAGTGGAACCAGGTGTCTGGCATGCTTCAGGTCTGGAATTCTCCTGACCCAGGCATAGAAACTTCCTTCAGGATCCAGATGATGCTTTAGAGTCAACGAGCAAGGCTAGATTGAACCAAAAGGCATGGACCACGGGCCTGGAGGAATCCTCTTAGAGATTTATCATGGGGGGGAGTTGAGTTTGAAGTCGAAGAATGAAATCACTAAAGAGAAGCCCAGGTGGTTGTTGATACCCCTCCTACCCCCCCCCCCCGCCCTTTCCCTGACCACCACCCTGGGGCAAAGGAAGATGGAGGACCTCCTGCTAATTTTCAACTGCACTTTGCTCTCTGTTATGTAGTATTTCAGTGGCAGGATCCACTCAGGAGAGTTGGGGCAAAGCTGGCTGAGGTTCTCAAGGAGCTGAGTTTTGAGTTCAGGTGCCCACGTGGCAGCGGAATGATGCTTCCTGACCTTTCAGACCTTTGAGACCTCTGGGCGGTCTTAGACTTCACCTGGAGCCTCCTGTCCAGGATGCGACCACCTAGGGGAATTCCAGGGAAAGGTGACAGGTAGAGTATCCTTTCTGAGTTTTATTCTCTCTTGTCCTCCCTTCTCTTCTTTCCATGTGTCTGTGTTACTCTGTTGTGTCTCCTTCTCCTCAAGATTCATAGACCAGTGATGCAGGGTATTTATTTTATGTTCTTGTCAACAGAGATATCATGGACTGAAAGGTGATGGGTACCCCAATGAGCTCACTACAAGATCTCAAAGATTCCAAGCCACTGGCTGCTCCAAAGCATAAAGCCACCCTTCTGGAGAGGCGGCAGGAAGGAAGCCTGGAGGAGGTGAGGAAACATCACTCTTCCCTCTGCCCTTGACTCCATCGGCCTTTAGCTGTCAGATGGTTGGGCCCAGGCCTGATGGGCTGTTTCCCATGTATCCTTCCACAGGCTCCACTTTTGGCCAGAGGACAGACCACCTTCTTAGGTCTCTGGGAGAACTGCTGAAGGACAGTGAGGGAGATGTTGCTGGTCCCCAGGACAGAAACCCAGCAGCTGGCACCAAGAAGCACCTGGAGTGGGACTCAAGCCCAGCACCCCTTCAGACTGAAGCTCTCTGAGCTGCGTGTGGTTCCCGACTGGACTGTTTTTGCTTTGCCGTCACCTGCATAACACAGTTCTGGATGCTTTTGAATGGTTGGCTTTGTTTCCTTTTTTTCCCCCCTCTGTCTTTTCTTTTTTCTTCTCTTGGCCCTGAGAATTGTAAGAAAAGAATTGCTTTAGAAAGTATAATTCTGTTGCTGAAATTAGCCTTGTTTATGAACAAATTCTGTCCCTAAGGATTTTCTGAATTGCAATCCCAGGTTACTTGGTAGATGGGGCTGCATGATTTGATTTGTGTAGTACTGATCCTTAGATTATAAATACATTTTCTTTCTTTGTTTCTTTGTTTCTTTCTTTCTTTCTTTCTTTCTTTCTTTCTCTTCTCTTCTCTTCTCTTCTCTTCTCTTCTCTTCTCTTCTCTTCTCTTCTCTTTCCTTCTTTTCTTTCAAGTTTTGGATCCAGGTAATGGCCCGAGTCACATTTGCTTAGCTACTGAAGCGATCTCAATGTGGTATCGCTTGGAGTTGAAATATAATCAAACATATATTATACCTGGGGCTCTTGCACGCTATATGATATATATGTTATGCTACAAAGAAACACAAACCTTGTAGGTTGAAATTTAATTCCTGTCTGATCCTGCAGTTAGAATGGTGGAAAAATTATAAATATCAAAAGCGGCTTCAGACACCCTGAATGTACGCTAACCAACAATAAGTGGACCGTTTGGAAATGCCCTTTTCCAAGGCAAAGCAGGAATTGGAGACCAGCTGACCTTGTCAACAGGGTTGCTCAGGTCTGTCTGTCTGTGGATCTGCTCATTTTGGAGGAATCCGAGGACAAGGCCTGCTTCTGTGTTTGGGTTTACGGAAATTGTGGCGTCTCTGACTGAATGCTCTGTAACTGTGCCTGCCTTGCAATAAAACACCTTTGGTTGACTCAGCAACAAGGTCTCTGTCAATTTCCTACAACACTGTGTCCTCAGTGCTTTGTCAGAAAGTCCAGGGTAGACCTTGGAGTGGTTGACCTGTCAGAGATCGCTGCTGGATGCAGCTTTACTGCTCTTTCGGGAGTGTCTCCAGAGCCATCCATTGTCTCCACGTGGGGTCCGTGTGTGTGTGTGTGTGTGTGTGTGTGTGTGTGTGTGTGGTCAACTTTCCTTCTTCCTGTTGTGGTCGACTCTAGACCTCTCTAGTTATGGCGTAGCCCAGGTAGGCCAGGGTGCTGCCATCTCGTTCTGGAGCCCCCATGTATTTCTCTGAGACTCTCGAACAAGCTGCACACTGTAGAACTTCAGTTTCCCCACCCACAACACGCGAGTAGTGATCCTTCCTGTAGTTATGGTCGTCAGCACCTGTAGAAGGACATCACATGGATGACACCTTACATGTTAGAAACATACTGGGACATGGCGGCACTCCATAAATGGTGATTAGTTTATTTGTCAGCAAAGAATTGAAGGAACACTCTAAGTCCTTATGGTTGACTACAGAGTTGACTAAGAACACCGAGTAGCTGAGTAGCATCTTAAGCCTCCTTGCTTAAAGCCATTAGAAAGAAAGGTGAGGATTCATGGGACGGAAGTCAGGAGAAGACAGTCTGTAGCTTGCCACCTTGACCGTGTAGCCATATATCTTGATTCCTCCGTCAGTGCCACACGGCAGGAGTTACCTCCTTCACAGAGACGACACTTTTGCTTTTCCAGAAAGTGAAATTCACCATGCACAGAGATGGAGGAGAGACTATCTCTCCCACTTGTTTGCAACATTAGGCGCATACCACGAGGGCAGGCGAGTCTCTCTAAATACCGGCCGAGAGGTTTCCTTCACCATGGGGGAGGAAATCAGCCCATCTCAAGCCTCATCAGACTGTGTCTGCCACGTCAGTAGAAAACACTTTTTGAAAAGCCCCCTGCAGTCTCCAGTAGCACACCTGAGATTTCTGGATGAGCAAAATGTGAAGCAAAGTCATGAGCTAAGATCGTTCATTTCATGTAGGGTGGCACATAAAGTCGTCGTTCTCTGGTTGCCGTGGTGTGTGTCGTAGTCCCACAGATAGCCCTGGACTTCAAGCCGTGCAGAGTAGAAAGAGCCTTTTCTACTTTCTACCTTGAAGTCATTAAAATGATAATAATAACACCAAAACAGGTGACAGTTACTAAGTATTTACTTTATGCTGGCACTGGGCAAAGCACTTTGCAAGTAGTGGCTCATTTAATCATCACAACAACCACATGAGGTAGGTACTCCAAACTCCCATTACCTGGAGGAGAAACGGAGGCATGAAATTGCTGCATAAGTGGGCCAGGCTCCCCAGTTGGTGAGAGTCATAACTGTCATGCACCAGGTCTGCCTGACTCCAAAACTTGGGCTCTTTACCGTCTTAGGCAGCTGCTTCCTCACCTTGGTCCCAGTCCCTGTCTGCTTTCCTGGCTTCTTACCGTGAACCTTACCTTCAGAACTGCATTGTCCTTACTTATAACTTGGGGCTGTTAATTATCAACTTTCCTACCTGCTTCCCACAGTTACTGTCTAAGCTCTTGGTAAACGTGTGCCAACTAAATGCAAATCAATATGAAAAGTAAAGGTATTCTTCTGGATGGGGTCCAGGTTCAATCTACCTTATGCTAAATTCTACTTCTGTTGAGCATTCAGAGGTTTCAATACATCCTACCCAGAGGAGATCCTAACGGATGTCAATGTTGAGTCCAAAAACTTTCTTGAGGGTAAATCAGAGAGCACCATATAACCTTAGTTCCTAAAGCTGTATCATTTATGTCCGACAGAAACAACTTCTTCCCACTTTGCTCCAATGGCTCATCCAGAAGGTGGTGTTACTGTGTATCTCTTCAGAGGACAGAAGGTGGTGTTACTGTGTATCTCTTCGGAGGACAGAAGGTGGTGTTACTGTGTATCTCTTCGGAGGACAGAAGTGGTGTTACTGTGTATCTCTTTGGAGGACAGAAGGTGTTGTTACTGTGTATCTCTTCAGAGGACAGAAGGTGGTGTTACTGTGTATCTCTTCGGAGGACAGAAGGTGGTGTTACTGTGTATCTCTTCGGAGGACAGAGGTGGTGTTACTGTGTATCTCTTCGGAGGACAGAGGTGGTGTTACTGTGTATCTCTTCGGAGGACAGAGGTGGTGTTACTGTGTATCTCTTCGGAGGACAGAGGTGGTGTTACTGTGTATCTCTTCGGAGGACAGAGGTGGTGTTACTGTGTATCTCTTCGGAGGACAGAGGTGGTGTTACTGTGTATCTCTTCGGAGGACAGAGGTGGTGTTACTGTGTATCTCTTCGGAGGACAGAGGTGGTGTTACTGTGTATCTCTTCGGAGGACAGAGGTGGTGTTACTGTGTATCTCTTCGGAGGACAGAGGTGGTGTTACTGTGTATCTCTTCAGAGGACAGAGGTGGTGTTACTGTGTATCTCTTCGGAGGACAGAGGTGGTGTTACTGTGTATCTCTTCGGAGGACAGAGGTGGTGTTACTGTGTATCTCTTCGGAGGACAGAAGGTGGTGTTACTGTGTATCTCTTCGGAGGACAGAAGATGCTGTTACTGTGTATCTCTTCGGAGGACAGAGGTGGTGTTACTGTGTATCTCTTCAGAGGACAGAGGTGGTGTTACTGTGTATCTCTTCGGAGGACAGAAGGTGGTGTTACTGTGTATCTCTTCGGAGGACAGAAGGTGGTGTTACTGTGTATCTCTTCGGAGGACAGAAGGTGGTGTTACTGTGTATCTCTTCGGAGGACAGAAGGTGGTGTTACTGTGTATCTCTTCGGAGGACAGAAGGTGGTGTTACTGTGTATCTCTTCAGAGGACAGAAGGTGGTGTTACTGTGTATCTCTTCGGAGGACAGAGGTGGTGTTGCTGTGTATCTCTTCGGAGGACAGAGGTGGTGTTACTGTGTATCTCTTCAGAGGACAGAAGGTGTTGTTACTGTGTATCTCTTCAGAGGACAGAGGTGGTGTTACTGTGTATCTCTTCAGAGGACAGAAGATGCTGTTACAGTGTATCTCTTCGGAGGACAGAGGTGGTGTTGCTGTGTATCTCTTCGGAGGACAGAGGTGGTGTTGCTGTGTATCTCTTCGGAGGACAGAGGTGGTGTTACTGTGTATCTCTTCAGAGGACAGAGGTGGTGTTACTGTGTATCTCTTCAGAGGACAGAAGGTGGTGTTATTGTGTATCTCTTCAAAAGACCCCTGGAGTTTAAAACATTTTACATATTTGTAGGCAGATTGTAGCAGATGCTGTTGGTACCTTATCCATGTTTCTAAGGGCTTTCTCTGGCTGTGGGGCCTGTGCGACCCCAGGACAGAAGTTCCAGGGTGTTCATTCTTACCCCAGTGCGACTAGCCCTCAACCCCACTGAAGAGAGTTGGTATATAAATGATCCAGCTCCTCACCTTTGGGTGGGCCAACTGAGGCATGGTCTGCCCTGGCTGTGAGCTCCCCAGTGAGGTGACACTCTTCTTACCCGTGGCGGGAACTAGTGTGTTAACCCACTGTTGTTTGCCTTTCCTTCCTGTGTCATACCCTTGCTTCTCAACCGGTGTTTCCTAGAATCACTTTCCCAGTAAGGAGTTAATTTGCTCACAAATTCCTGTTTTAGGGTCTGCTTCTGCAGGGAGCCCAAGTGAATTCAAAATTCAGGTGCTGGTCAATCATAGAAATAATGATGTCTCAGAGAAAATACAGCAGTATCATCCAAGACCAAACCGTTTCTCCCCCTTGCCCTTCTGCTGATACTTCTGCTGTGTTAGGAACTGGAAAGGAAACTTTATAAATCTGAGACCCACTTGCCAGGGAAGTTTGCTTCCTGTGAAACAGGCGCCTCCACAGGTTACGAGATACTTTTCCTTTAAATGAAAGACTCAACTAACATATGAGACCAGGCAAGAGTCACCTGATGGCAAATCAAATTACAGTTCACCGGCTAGAACAAGTAATTAAATATAAGGGGGTAATGGGAAAAGGAGGGAGTCACAATCCCAGAGCCCCCCTTTCACCTCTCAAGGACTCCCATTTGCCTTTGAATCACTTCTGCTTCAATTAACATTGATTGAGCCTGCCTAAAGTGCCTGGCTCTTGTCAAATCCCATTACACGGGCTCCAAGACACTCTCTGTCCGCAAGCCTTTGTTGTGCTGGGACATTTTTGTGGGAATATTGAATATTGTGTGGAGTAGCTAACGCATTGATCAGGACTGCGGTACAAGAGGTTTGCTTTTTCTGGCTTGGCAGTTTTGTAAATGGGATTTCATCTTTGCCATTATCATTATCAACTCAAGCCAATTCTCTAAGTTCAAGTTATGATGCTCTAAAAAGCGTGTCAGACTGACCTACTGTAGCTTTTAAAGAGAAATGTTGAAAATGTCAATCCCGTACAGTAGGAGGTGTACCTGTATCTTTGTTTAGAGGCGTCACACACCTACTTTATGTAATTTTGTTGTGGGAGGAGGACGCATGAAGGAACATGTTTCTTCTCGGGGTTCCCAGTAAAGATTTTGATGTTTATTTTATCAGAGGTGTAAATAGAACCACAGTATGTATCAGAGTCTGCCTCTTTTCTTCTCAGTCTTTGCTAAGGTCTTGGAAGGTGGGGCTATATTTTATGCAGGATTAAGGCAAGAATCCTATTAAGAAAAAATCAGAGAATAACATCGTTCCTAGAATGATCAAGGCTCTTTTATGTAGGGAAAACATTTATTGCTATTGGTACCTTTTTACTACCCACAATCTCATTAATTATTAATTTTTTCCTAAATATTCAAACGCTACTTTTGCCACAAATAAAACATGCTTTATGAATCATATCATCTTAAATATTTAAATGCTGATTAGAAACTTAAGTAGACAAATTCTCCTAAATATTTCAGTAGAACCTCGAGCAATTTCATTTAAAAGCTTCACAAACTTAAAAGCACACGCACACACATGCACACGCACACACATGCACACGCACACACACACACACACACA